>NW_027437198.1:27606289-27771289 GCF_033239565.1 Halichoeres trimaculatus | reverse complement strand
AAAAAGGGCCAATCCTAGTTACTCTTACCCTCAGCCCTCTGCTTAAAGGACCAAGGGGAAGGGGTAAAAAACATCACTTGGAAATGAGACGCCTCTCGCTGGCTGTTGTGGTCAGAGTGACAGTTTCTTCTCTTCCAAAACAAACACGTTTTTACAAAATGATGATTAACTGAGGTCAGATCAGGGCGACACATTCACAATAAACAGACTTCACTACCATGAACTACATTACATGAGTAATGAGACAGCTAAGCTAGGAAACGCTAACCTAAAGCTAACATAACAGTATTCAGAGGCAATACTATGAAGCTTCTGAAAAAATGATGAGTTGAGCAAAATCATCAGTTTATATTGACAAATTCAAGTTTTCTTTTGAAATTTGACAGTTTTGCAAAAAAAAAAAAAAATCTTTTTGAAGTTAAAGCAGATTTTTGAAATTCAAACATTTTTTGACATAGTTACTTATTTATAAAATATCAAAACTTTGCAATTTTTTTGAAATCTGCAAATTTTTCTGCAAAAATTTAAAAAAAATGTTGCAATTAAAGTTGATTCAGAAATTCCTTTTTTTTTTGCATTTTTAAATGTTGAAATATTTGCCATTTTTGCAAATGTTTTTTAATTTTTAACATTTTTAAAACTTCCCAAAATTGTTGCAATTGTGTAAAATAATACATCTTTTTTTTTTTTTTTTTACTATTTTTTAGAAATATTTTTGAAAATTAAAGCAAATTTTTAAAATTTCAAAATTTGCAATTTTTTCAAATCTGCTGATTTTTCTGCAAAAATTCTTAAAAATGTTGGAATTTTAGTTGATTTTGAAATTTAAAATTCTTTGCATTTTTCATTGTTGGAATATTTGAATTTTTTTGTAATTATTTAAAATTTAAAGTTTTTATAAAATTTTCAAAATTGTTGCAATTGTGTTACAATAATTAAAATATATTTTTATATATTTTTGGAAATATTTTTGAAATTAAATAAAAATTTTAAAATGTAAACATTTTTTTGTTTACATTTTTTCTTATCTTTAAAATTTCAAAATTTTTGAAAATTTTATAAATCTGCAAGTTTTTCTGCAAATTTTTTAAAAAAATTTGAAATTTAAGTTGATTTTGAAATTTCAAATTTGTCACATTTTTAATTGTTGAAGTATTTTAAATATTAAATTTTTAAAATTTTCAAAATTGTTGCAATTGTATATTTATGAAAAAAAAAAAAAAGGACCAAGACATAACATGTACAATTTCATAAACGTAGTAAACAAATAAATAGATTAATAGATAGATTTTTGTGGCTTCTGAAAGCCTAAAGGCTGCAGACTGCTATCCTGGTCTGATTCTGGTGTAGCTATTATTAGCTGTAGCTTTTGCTATGGCAGCGTTAGCAAGCTTGTTATAACGAGCAATTTCAAAATAAAACCAACAATTCAAAACATGGCTAATCTATACGCGGAGAAGCAAAGGATTGGATTTCTGATAAAAATATCTATATCATGGGAAATTTGTCAAACCCCTTGGTTTCATGTGAGGCCCCGGTTTTTGTTGGTTTTGACGGCTGTGTCGCTCTTCACCTAGATCTTATAGAGAATTGGACTCCCTTTCACTACACGTGCACGCACAAAACTGAGAGGTAAAATTGAGATTGTTCCCAAAATTCAAAAACAGAGAGCCAAAACTCCCGGCAGTGGAAGTCCTTCATCAGGAAACAATAGGACAACATTTCCTTTCTGTCTGGAGCTGAGGAGACCAGTCACAACAAAAAGGGCAAAGTGACCCTCACTCCCTGTTCCTGCATCACATTTCAAACAAGGACACTTTTCATGAAACAGTCCAACTTTTATGTTCAGAATCTGATATGAAGTCTCGACTGTTTTTAATTAAAAACCATTTAAATTTGGTTTTATCAACATTTCACACAATGTCGCCACTTTTCAGGAACTGGGCTGCAGAAAAAGCCTGTGCTCTTGAACACAGCTTGGACTCTTCTCCTCCATGGTGAAATGGTGAAATAAAAGGCTTATCATTTAATTGAATAGAAAATTGACAGCAGATAGTAAGATGAGAAAGAGTGCGCGGAGAACACAAAATAAGTGGATCTCTCAGCGTCTGACGGGAAGAGCCGGCTGGAGGAATGCGCTGGAGTTTTTTGTGATGCACGGCTGGTGGAGAGTCCGCTGAGGAAGATTCATTTGTTACAGAAATATGTAGCCGAGTGTTTTCCTCACTGAAGCTACAGTATGTGTACCTCCCAATTATAATTTAGATGCATAGCTTTCAGAGTCTGAGCCATTGATCTGCTGCAGAAGGAGGAGATTTGTTATGCAGAGGCTGGCCGGTGAAGAAAATCCTCATTCGCAGCATAAAAACACTCCCTGTTGTTTCACTGATATGCAAACCAGACACACAGCGAGCAGAATGTGTCCCTAAATTGAGCCTAAATTCATTTAGAGGAAGTCAGCCTGCAGAGAGCTGAATATAGCTCACCACTACCGCTCTACGTCTGAAGGCATCCACAGTGTTGTGACTTGAATCAAATGGAAGCCCGAGGCCATGCGCGGACAAACTAAAACATTTGGAAAACCATTTCAGCTCCTGAAAAATGAAGAACCCTTCAACATCGCACCTCAGACCTGTTTTATCTCTGACCCGCTCCAGAGAAAAACAACGTGTGGCCGAGGCTACCCGAGGACAGCCCCGGTTCAGGAACACCGAGTCCACGTGTGTGAATTAATGATCATATGGTGAGGCTAACGAGGTGGTTTCACTCCGTGGTCCACGACCGGGAACATTCATATCTCTGAGTCACAGTCACAACGCTGCTCTCACCACAGGTGAACAAACAGGTCAGCAGGTGTGTCACCTCCTGTTTTAGCAACGGGCTCTAAATTTACACCAGGCAGAGGACCAAACCTCAGGACTCCTCCCTCAGACGCCCACCCCCTGCTGGGTCCTCTGCTCCGAGTCAGACCAGTTCACATCAGAAAGACCCGAGCAGGAACTCAGGGACAAAACACACCAACAGCTCAGCACGATGTGTGTGTGTGTGTGTGTGTGTGTGTGTGTGTGTGTGTGTGTGTGTGTGTGTGTGTGTGTGTGTGTGTGTGTGTGTGTGTGTTCCTCAAACTGAGCATTGCTCAAATCAGGCTGATGTCAGTTTGTTGTGACTGAAATGAGTTCATCTGTCCAGTGTCTAGTTCTGTGCCTAGTCCAGTGCCAAGTCTAGTATCTAGTCCTGATCCAAGTTCAGTGCCAAATCCTGTGCCAAGTCCAGTATCTAGTCCAGTGCCAAGTCTAGTATCTTGCCCTGTGTCAAGTCCTGTGCCTAGTCCTATACCAAGTCTAGTGTCTTAGTCAAATGCCCAGTCCTGTGCCAAGTCCAGTGTCAAGTCAGTTTCTAGTCCAAGGCCTAGTTCAGTGCCAAGTCCTGTGCCTAGTCCTGTACCAAGTCTAGTGTCTTAGTCCAATGCCTAGTCCAGTGCAAAGTCTAGTATCTTGCCCTGTGTCAAGTCCTGTGCCAAGTCCTGTGCCAAGTCTAGTATCTAGTCCTGTGCCTAGTCTAGTAACTTGTCCTGTGCCAAGTCCTGTGCCTAGTCCTGTACCAAGTCTAGTGTCTTAGTCCAATGCCTTGTCCAGTGCCAAGTTTAGTATCAAGTCCAGTGCCCAGTCCTGTGCCAAGACTAGTATCTAGTCCAATGCCAAGTTGTGTGCCTTATCCTGTGCCATGTCCTATGCCAAGTTCAGTGCCAAGTCTAGTATCTAGTCCTGTGCCAAGTCCTGTGCCAAGTCAATGTCTGGTCCAAAGCCAAGTCCTGTGCCAAGTCCAGTATCTAGTCCAGTGCCAACTCTAGTATCTTATACTGTGCGAATTTCTGTGTCAAGTCCTGTGCCTAGTCCTGTACCAAGTCTAGTCTCTTAGTCCAACGCCAAATCCAGTGCCACGTCCTGTGCCAAGTCTAGTATCTAGTCCTGTGCCAAGTCCTTTGCTGAGACCATTGCCTAGTTGGTATAGAGTATCATTTGCACTGAGTCATTGCTGAGTCCCATATGTAGTCAAGTGCCTGTACTGAGTCCAGTGACTAGTCCTGTGGGGTGTCTGTGTAAAGTCTGTACTAATCTGAACTGAGTCTAGTGCCAAGTCCTGGGTCGAGTCCTGTCACATGTCTTTGCCGGATCACTTCCAAATCTGTACCAGGTCTGTGCCTGGTTTGTGTCTGGTCTGTGTCTGGTCTGTGTCTGGTCTGTGCCTGGTCTGTGCCTGGTCTGTGCCTGGTCTGTGTCTGGTCTGTGCCTGGTCTGTGTCTGGTCTGTGTCTGGTCTGTGCCTGGTCTGTGCCTGGTCTGTGTCTGGTCTGTGTCTGGTCTGTGTCTGGTCTGTGCCTGGTCTGTGCCTGGTCTGTGTCTGTGCCTGGTCTGTGTCTGGTCTGTGCCTGGTCTGTGTCTGGTCTGTGTCTGGTCTGTGCCTGGTCTGTGCCTGGTCTGTGTCTGTGCCTGGTCTGTGTCTGGTCTGTGTCTGGTCTGTGCCTGGTCTGTGTCTGGTCTGTGCCTGGTCTGTGTCTGGTCTGTGCCTGGTCTGTGCCTGGTCTGTGTCTGGTCTGTGCCTGGTCTGTGCCTGGTCTGTGCCTGGTCTGTGTCTGGTCTGTGTCTGGTCTGTGTCTGGTCTGTGCCTGGTCTGTGTCTGGTCTGTGTCTGGTCTGTGTCTGGTCTGTGCCTGGTCTGTGCCTGGTCTGTGTCTGTGTCTGGTCTGTGTCTGGTCTGTGCCTGGTCTGTGTCTGGTCTGTGCCTGGTCTGTGTCTGGTCTGTGCCTGGTCTGTGCCTGGTCTGTGTCTGGTCTGTGCCTGGTCTGTGTCTGGTCTGTGCCTGGTCTGTGCCTGGTCTGTGTCTGGTCTGTGCCTGGTCTGTGCCTGGTCTGTGCCTGGTCTGTGTCTGGTCTGTGTCTGGTCTGTGTCTGGTCTGTGCCTGGTCTGTGTCTGGTCTGTGTCTGGTCTGTGTCTGGTCTGTGCCTGGTCTGTGCCTGGTCTGTGTCTGTGTCTGGTCTGTGTCTGGTCTGTGCCTGGTCTGTGTCTGGTCTGTGCCTGGTCTGTGTCTGGTCTGTGCCTGGTCTGTGCCTGGTCTGTGTCTGGTCTGTGCCTGGTCTGTGCCTGGTCTGTGCCTGGTCTGTGTCTGTGTCTGGTCTGTGTCTGGTCTGTGACTGGTCTGTGTCTGGTCTGTGCCTGGTCTGTGTCAGGTCTGTGTCTGGTCTGTGTCTGGTCTGTGCCTGGTCTGTGTCAGGTCTGTGCCTGGTCTGTGTCTGGTCTGTGTCTGGTCTGTGCCTGGTCTGTGCCTGGTCTGTGCCTGGTCTGTGTCTGGTGGAGCACTGAGTCTGTCTGAGTCCTTGTGAGCCTGAACACGGCTCCTTAAATGATTAAATTTGTCTGGAAGCTGAAATCAAATGTTTGTGAAGGACGCCGTGAAACGATGGGTCTGTCTGCGAGGCTCAGAGACCAGAGACCAGAGAGCTGAGCTGCTTCCCAAGATCCAGAGAAACCGCCGCGTGCATACCAGAAGCTGTTTATACCAAATAATATTTGATTTCAATGCAGAGGCTTTTTATCTGCCTTACCAATCAAGGTTATCCTGAGCGACAGAGGATAACTCATCCAATTCCTGTGCAAGAGGCGTCCGCTCTGGGCTGACAGTAAAGTCAGCTCTGATTGGACGGCGCGCGATATAGATGACGAGGTCAGGAGGGGACGACGGAGGAGTCTTAATTAAAAGTCAGCGGTGATAGGACCCAAATTCAGACTGTCCGGTCATTTCTTCAGTGACAAAGAATCATTACATTAGATGTCAGCGCGGATCAATACGGTGACAGGGTGAGGAACCCTCATTCTCTTCCCCCTCCTCTCAAACCTGTGAGCTGACTGCAAACCCGTCGCAGAAAGCAGGCTGAGGTCAAAGATTTGTTCAAATCAGCACCTCCAGCCCCGCAGCCCAGACAGGGGGAATCACTCTTCGTTTGTAGAGGCAGACTGTACAAGCGAGGCATCATTAAATTCCTTCTCACTGCTTATTGTGCATAATTCATATTCAGCCGCTGAAATATGAATGTTGCTGTGTTGCAGAAAGTCTGCCAGGCCGAGGCACAGGACCAAACCTCGAGTGGGATTTCAGGCAGAAGGAGAAATGTGCGGGCGAGGAGTCGTTTGGACAGTTCTGGATCACCTGCAGCAAAAATCTATCCGCCTGCTTCCCTGAGACTCAGCAGGAACAGAAAAACAAAGAGGCCATTTCATGGGTCGCTGTGTGAAGTGTTTTACTCTCTGATTATGCCGTGAGAAAGACTCCGACTTCATAAGATTCACTTCATAAATATTCTGCGTCGTGGGGACGCACAGGTTGAAACTAAAGTCAACTCATCTGGACAAAAAAAAAAAGCCTTTCTGTAGCTTTTAACACATCGCTGCAGAAAAACGTTGGTTTCTTTCATCACGCTGGCCTCTCGTAATCAGAGAAAACATTCCTCGTCTTGTTGGGAAAGATGAATCTGGGAAAATAAACCGTGTTGGCAGAGCAAAGAAAAAGGAGAGCGGAAAATATTGTAGTTTGTGAAGTTGAACCGTAAAAGAAGTTCATCCTCCTTTTCTCTTTGGTTTGAGGAAAAATGTGTTTTCTGTCATGAAATAAAATAAAATAACAAAGCTGGAGAAAAACCAACATCTATCTGACTGTTCAAATCACATCCTGTTTCTGTGAAAAATGAATTCAATGTTTCAGTTAAACCTGCAAACATGAGCTGGAGCATCTTTGTGTGGACATACTGAGGTAATCAATGCTAAAACATCGTCTGAGGCTGTGAGGAGGATCTGTTTTAATCAACTGCAGCGCCACCTATTGGCCCAGAGTCTCACACACTGTGGTGAAGACGTGACTCTGAACAAAGCCTGTGTTTGTTTTGGAAATAAATGGAGATCACATCTTCTTTTGAATTAGTTCAGGACAAATTCTTATCAAATGTTTTAGCCTTTAGCTTGCATTCGAGCCTCTAGCATGTGCTCTAGCCTTTAGCTTGATTATTAGACTTTTAGCTCATGTTTCAACCTTTAGCTTGTGTTTTTACTTTTAGACCGTGATTTAACTTGTGGCCTGAGTATCAGCCCTAGGCCTGTTTTTTTTTTTTTTTTTTTTAATGCCTTTAGCTTGTATTTCAGCTTTTAGCTTGTGTCTTAGCATTTAGTTTATGTGTTAACCCTTTATCCCATGTTAAAGCCTAAACCTTGGTTTTTAGCCTTTAACTTGTGTTTTAGCCTTCAGCTCATGTTTTAGCCTTGAGCCAGTGTTTTTATCATTTAGCTCCTTTTTTAGATTTTGGCTTGCTTATCAGTCTTTAGCCTGTTTTTTTTAAGCCTTTAGCTTGTATTTTAGCTTTTAGCTTGTGCCTTAGCCTTTAGTTTATGTGTTAAACTTGTATCTCATGCTTTAGCCTCTAGCCTGCTTTTTAACCTTTAGCTGAAGTATTAGCCTTTAGCTTGTGTTTTCACCTTTAGCCAATGTTTTAGCCTTAAGCCAGTGTTTTTATCATTTAGCTCCTCTTTTAGCTTTTGGCCTGTGTATCAACCTTTAGCCTGTTTTTTTTTTTTTTTTTTTTTTTTTAACCTTTAGCTTGTATTTCAGCTTTTAGCTTGTGCCTTAGCCTTTAGTTTATGTGTTAACCTTTTATCTTATGTTTAAGCCTTTAGCTTGAGTTTAAGCCTTTTACTTCATGTTTTAGCTTTTAGCTCATATTTCATCCTTTAGCACACCTTTTGGCCTAGCTTTTGGCCTGAGTATCAGTCTTAGCTTGTTTTTTAGCCTTTAGCTTGTATTTCAGCTTTTAGCTCATGTCTTAGCCTTTAGCTTGTGTGTTAAACTTGTATCTCTTGACCTAACCCCGAGCATGCTTTTTTACCTTTAGCTGGTGTCTTAGCCTTTAGCTCATAAGCCTATGCTTAGATAAAAGCTAAAAAAAAAAAAAAAAAACAGCTAAAAAACATGGTAAAGTTTTACCCTTTTTCAGCCTTTTGCCTGTGGCTTAATGTTTTTTATAGCTTGTGTTTTTAGCCTCCAGCCGGTTCTCTAGCCTTTAGCTTGTGTATTAGTCTTTAGATCATATTTTAGCCTTTACCTTGTTTTTTTTTCTTGTTTTTTTTTGCCTCTAGCCTGTTCTCCAGCCTTTACCTTGCATTTTAGCTTTTAGCTCGCGTTTTTAGCCTTTAGCTTGTGTTTTAGCCTTCACCTTGTTTTTTAGCCTTAAGCTTGTCTCTAGGCCTTTAGCTCATGTTGTTAGCCTTTAGCTCTATCTCTCTCCTGTTTCTCTTTCTTCTGCTCTTCTGTCCTTTTTCTGTCTGACAGTTAGGCTCCAGTGTCCACCATCACTACAAAATTAATCACAGAAATCTTTTTCAGCAGAGAAAAACACAGATCTCTCTTCTCACGTCTAAACTTTTGCAACCCGATCAGGAAGCTCAGAAGTAACATTTAGGAATAACCTATGTTGGTGTTGATTATCTAATTTTAAAGTGTGGATCAGGCAGAAATCTTGAAGGGAGACTTTTTCAAGATCACAGAGAAACTCTTCTTCTGCTGCTGTCTCTTTAAGGCTCCCTGTTCGCTCTGATTGGAGCTGTGAGCAGACCTTGGTGTTTGAGGCCCCCCACCTCCACTGTGTCGTGAACCAGGCAGGAAGTCCTGACGTGATGACCTCATCGTTTCAGGAAGTCTGGATAAGATCTGGTTCAGACAGATTCAGGGATTTCTACGACGTGTGAATATGTGGCGGTTTAAAAACCTGCACGCGCTCAGTCTGAACATCCAGCGTTGTTACTTCAGATCTGTGTTTATAACATGTGAAAGCTGAAAACACTCTCTACCTCTGCCAGATCTCTCCCCCACTCAGACTTCCTCACACCGTTTCAGGATGGAGCAGCCAGTTTCCAGCGAGCGCACGCTTTGTGTACGTCACCAAACAGCAGACGGACAAAGCGAGCGACTGGCGTCTGAACACAGAGGAGCGTTCAGCAGCTTCGGAGCCAGACAGGCCTCTCAGGAGCCGGAGGAAAGCAGGCCAGAGCTGAAGGGAGAGGGGAAATTGGACCGAACACGGACAAACATGATTTCAAATAAATGCTGATGTTGTTTTGTGCCTGCTGAATGTGTAAATAGACAAACTGTTGGCTGAGAAACGGCGGTTTAAATACTGGTAATATGTCAGCGTGTGTTTGTTACTCGGCTCCCTGGTGGCCCAGACGAATCAGGCTGCAGGTTTAGACTGAAACACTCCATTAGAGCGTCTTTAAATCTCACTGAGGAGGATGGAGTATGATTAGATTGTTGTTAGGAGAGTGAAATAATCCTGAAATGATGGAAATGATGAACTTTTTTCTCTCCATGTTCCTCACATGTCTTAAACAGCACGTCACCGAGCCTCTCCTCGCTCCTCTCCTCTCCTCTCTCTGGAATAACGATTTGTCACATCTCCGCTTCGTGCTGTGTGCTTTATCCACTGCAGGGATCACATCAGGATCAATACCATGTGGATGTATTCGGGCCTGATTCACCCGGGTCTGTCTCCCCGCCTAGCTTTGCTCGCATTTAGGTGAGCCGCTCCTCTTGTGCAGTGATCCCTGCAGAGTGATTCACTGTCCCATCTCGCTGCTACATCCTCCCAAATCCCTCTTTGCTGGCCGCTCTCAGCCCTCCCGAAACATTATCAGTCTGTGAGCATCCTGTTGGCCGTCGCGAGGAAACATTACATCTTCCAGCTGTTGCTGCTTTCCGGCACAGAAATGAAAAAAAAAAAACCTTTCAGGAATGAAGTGTCGCCTGTACGAGCAATAACGGACGAGGATTTTATCTGTGCAGCGAAAGATTTCACAGATTTGTTTTTTACTCAGACTTTTACAGAAGGAGCCTTTGTGAGTCTGTGCATGTGTATGTGATTTTAAAGCTGCACACACAAAACAAATAACATTTCTATGTCATTCATTTATACGTAATTCTAAATATTTTGCTTTGATATCTAAATATTTAGCCCCGAAAAAAATCCACAAGAACATCAGCTGTCAATCATCGTTAAACGTGACGTAAAACCTCGTTTTTAACCTCGTATAACTAATGAAAACAAAAATTTTCAGAAAAAAGAGGACTTGAATACAAGACAGCCAAATGATATCTTCAAATCACCTCAACAATCAGACGTGAGAAACATTTCTACCAGGTGGATTAATTTTTTAAAGTTTGACCACAGCCCATCTGGAATGACTGGGGAGATGGATTTTTTAACCTATACTGCAGCCAGCCACCAGGGGGAGCAGTTTTTGTGGAGACCTAACTTCAAGGTGAGCAAAATGACATCCATTTTTTTTCTTTTTTAAAAAAAATCTGTGGTCGGAGGCGCAAAAATAAAAGTTGGAGGAATGATCCAGCCTCAGTCGGCTAAATGAACTTTCAACTTTAGAAAATAAACGTACCAAGTTCTGCGATGGCGCTGTTGAAAATCTTGTGGCCGACATCGAAGAAGTAGAGCTTAATTTTCTCAAAATCCGCTTGGCTGGATCGCTTCCAGCAACTTTTATTTTGGTGCAGGTGGGAGTTTGAATTTGCATATTAGCTAAATATTTAGAAATCATACCTCAAAATATAAAATCTTGACTTTATATTTCAAAATTTTTGCTTAAGATTTAGAAATCTTAGCAAAATATTTGGCATGAAAACCTCATCTTTGGAAACGTAGCTTAATATTTGGAATCAGGACATTATGGGGTGCAGATTGTGAAGTTTCACACACTGCAAATAACAACATAACTGCACATTTCGCTCTGAAACATCACTTTTTATGCACTTTTAGAGAAACATTTGTGAAATGTATTTGTCAAATATTACAATTAAATGTCAAATATTTTATCTTAATGTTATAATAAATGAATGTCCTGATTCCAAATATGTATCAAAGATTAACCAAGGTTTCTAAATATTTAGTCAAGATTTCTAAATCTGAAGCAAAGATTTCTAAATATTTAGCTAATATGCAAATTCACCCTCCTGCCTGCTGGGTAGTACCAAAATAAAAGTTTGAGGGAGCAATTTTTAGAATGTCAAGCTCTACTTCTTTGATGTCGGACACAGGATCTTCAACAGCTCCATCACAGCATGTGGTACGTCTATTTTCTAACAGCTGATTTAGCCGACTGAGGCTGGGTCACTTCCTCTGACTTTTATTTTGGTATTTCCTGTGGGTGGGAGTGTGAATTTACATGTTAACTTAATATTTAGAAATTGTCCCTCAAGATTTATAAATCTTGACTAATTATTATAAATCTTTGCAAATGATTAATAAATGTTTGCTTAAGATTTAGAAATCTTAGAAAAATGTCTATAAACCTTTGATAAATATTTACTTTGACTTAAACATTTGGAATGAGACTAAATGTTTCCAGATGTAGCTAAATATTTAGAATCAGGACATTTATTTATAATATTTAACATTTATATAGAATATTTTACAAATATATTTCACAAATATTTCTCTAAATTTGCAGAAAAAAATGATGTTTTAGAGCTAAATGTGCTGTAGTTTTGCTGTCTTTATTTGCAGTGCGGCAACTTTACAATCAGCGCCCCCTACTGTTGAAGATCCTGTGTCTGACATCGAAGAAGTAGAGCTTGACAATCTCACAATCCTGTTTGCCTGGATCGCTTCCTCAAATTTTTAATTTAGTGTTTCTTGTTGGCAGGAGTTTGAATTTGTATGTAAGCTAATTATTTCGAAATCTTAACTTCATATTTGGAAATCTTTGCTTGAGATTAGAACATCTTAGATAAATATTTAGTGTAAGCTAAATATTCAGAAATCTTAGAGAAATATTTTGAATAAAAACTAAATCTTTAGAAAAGTAGCTAAATATTTAGAATCAGGACATTCATTTATAAAAATAAACATTTAGATAAAACATTCAACATTCATATAATTTTTGACAAATATTTTACAAATTTTTCTCTGAATCTGCATAAAAATTGATTTTGGAGAAATGTTATTTGTAGTGTGCGCAACTTTACAATCCCCCTACTGTTGAAGATCCTGTGGCCGACATCAAAGAAGTAGAGCTTAACATTCTCAAAATCCCACTTGGCTAATCGCTTCCTGCAACTTTCATTTTGGTGCTTTTTGCTGGCGGGAGTTTGAATTTGTATGTTAACTAAATATTTAGAAATCGCACCTCAAGATTTAAAACTTTGACTTCATATTTGGAAATCTTTGCTTAAGATTTAGAAATCTTAGAGAAGTATTTAGAATGAAAACTATAATGGACATCCATTTATAACATTGAACAATTACATAACATATTCAACATTTACATAAACACTATTCGACGGATATATTTCACAAATTTTTCTCTAAATCTGCAGAAAAAGTGATGTTATAGAGCTAAATGTGCAGAAATGTTGGTATTTGTAGTGTGTGCACCTTCACAATCAGTGCCCCCTATGTGCATGTGTGTGTGCGTGTGTGAGTGTGTTTGCATGTGTGTGAGCGGTCACTCAGCCCGGCCTTGAGAGCAGGCTCCTTCCAGGCTGTAGCTGAGTATTAATGATGCTGGTGCAGCTCGATCCTATCTATGGAGCTCATTTTACCTTTCCTGTCACAGCTCTGAGCGCGGCGTGCACGTGATGACTAATATAGCAGAAGACTAACAGCGGGGTAATTACAGCATAATGAATGCACCTGTGTTTTACCTACAAAGTCAGGGAGAAACACACAGAGGCAGCAAACTGCAGGAAGCCTGGTGTTTTTTCGAGGCGCTCAGCCGGGCAGTTGTTGGTCAAAGCAGCATTTCTCAGCCTGCTGCCACGCTGCTGTTACTCCCTCTGATGTATGGGCTCTGTAAACATTCTGCAGCTTTAAAAATCTATTTTTGTATTGCAACCTTTAAGTATTGATGAAGAGGTTGTAAAAGGGTGACCAGAACCTGCAGCAATATACGCAGAAGCAATACAGTTAAAGCATATTGACAAAGATGTTAAGTTTTATTTAAGGGCTGTGTCCTCTGGGTGTTCAGGTCACTGCCTTTAATAGAAGGTCCTCCATCCTTACGCCAGCGCTCTAATGTCCAACATAAACAGAGTCCAGCTTCACGAGTAATTAAAAAAGGTTCATTTATATAAAACTGCAGAGGAGCAGCTCTCAGCTCTGTGTTGATTCATAGGAAACAAACAGGAGGTACGCTTTAAACATGAGGAAGAAAGATTTCATATTCATTACTCAAGAAGAAGACTTTTGTAGAGGATGAAGTATCAACTCAAGCCTTCTGTTTAAAGGTAAGGTCTGCAGGAGGTTTCTGTTTCTTGTTCGTAAACACAACATTCAAACTGGGCTCCTCCTCCTTGGCTCAGTGCCAGCGGCAGCCCACACCCACATCCTCAAACCATGACTACGTGAACACACTCACTAGCTCAGCAACCACCTGTAGCATCATGTTTCTACATGGGAGACAATCGAGAGCCGTGCACCTGACTTAACATGTTAGAACAAGCAAACCACAGCCATTTGACACAGACCTGGTTAGCAGAAAGCTAACTAGCGCCGCTCTAAGTCTGAAAGGAAGTGAAAGTCGAGCCAAGCTTCAACCTCGTTTAGGAAAAAGCCCTATCTGTTCGGAGTTTCATTTCTCTTTGGTTGTTTTTCTCCCTCTGTCCTACGTCTGCTAGCGAAGCTGCTCTGATTAGCTTCTTCCACTCGCTAATCAACACACAGAGTCACTTGTGCACTGGGTGCGCAGTAATTAGCTGAGATAACCACGCCTACTCTCAGCCCAGAAATGTCTCGAAACAACCAAAACATCAACATTAGTGATGGGAAACTCGATTCTTTTTACTGAATCGAGTCTAAATGAGTCACTCACCAAAGAGAATCCATATTTTGAGTCATCTGAGTCACTCGAGTCAATTACCCAGAAAGTGCATATAAATCTATATTTCAGAGAGATTCATACCAGCGAAATGACTGAAAAGGCCAATTAAATCACTCGAATGTGAAAAAAATCTCACAGCCCTGATGAATTTTTTCTTTACTGGAATCAAAGAACGATTATGAAGTACAGAAACCATCAACACCCGACAAAACAATATGAAAAAGATGAAATATGCATTACTCCAGAGAAAATTGTTTTATTTTTTTTTTATGTAAATATACCTGTAACCAACATCTGTCATGCTAACATTATAAATAGAATATCACACGGCCAAGAGTTGTCTCAGGTACCGTATTCCTGGTTCTGGATGAATACTGTTCAGTAAAACTAACATTACTGTAAACCACTGAGAAACCTTTGTCAGAATTTTTGGAGGTTAATCCACATTCACAGCTGACTAAAAGACTAAAATCCATGTCATCAGAGACACGCTGCATGTGGAGGAGCCTGAAATCCCAGCGTCTGACACAGAAGAAGATCTCCAGTGTTCAGCTACTCACAGACAGGTGTACACCACCTCCAGGTACTTGTAAGTTCGGAAAACATGGGTCTCCAAACTCTTTGTTACTGGCTCTGACGGTGCACCTGTTCTTCCCGTTACACCTGTGGGCACAGAGCGACATGGACCAGGTCATGTTAGTCCGAGGCCCATCGAGAACAGGAGACCCCAAGACCAAGACAAGACCGAGACCAAAGACTGTCAAGGCCGTGACAAGACCGAGACCACGAAAAAAGTGGTCTCGAGACCAAGACCGGTCTCGAGAACTACAAGCCTAGTGTATGAACGGCTGGCTCTGCCTGACGACGGCCGCCGCTGTCGTGGGGGGTGCTGTCACCGGTCGAACCAGCCGTCAGCAGACCGGCAGCACCGGCCGTTCTGGACTTCTCCAGAACGTCCAGATGGCCAGTCCACCCCTGACTGAACCACAAAGAGCAGTCCGTTTACCTCTCAGCCACTCTGCTCACAGGCTGCGACCAGCGCACGTTTTGGAGTTCAAATGCCGGGGGCTGGAAGGAGCAGATGAACTGATCCTGACGTCCGTAACGTCCGTACACCTCGATTACCGAGTCGAGTAATGCTACGTACGTTCGAGCTGGCGAGTGACTCGTATGAGTCATTCTGTGGGTGAGTTAGTGATCCGTATGTACTGTGGGTGAGTTAATGACCCGTATGTACTGTGGGTGAGTTAATGACCCGTATACACTGTGAGTTGAGCCATTCTCCTGTGATGTGAGTCATCACATGACAGTCATGAGTTTGTACTGAGTCAGTAAATGAGTCATTTGGGGGGAACAATCATGATTCGAGTCAGTAAAGGGATTCTCGGGTATTAAACGATTCGTTCATGATTCGCACAACTCTAATCAACATCCAGGCAGAGGAAGGGAGGTTGAGGCTGACACAGACACTGACACACGTTTAGAGGCCCAGAGGAGACAATTGAGCAGGATTATTCAGACTCTACCTTTATGAAAAAGTGTAAAAGTAGTTTCAAAACTACTTAGAGTATAAAAGTAAAAGTACTGTAGGCCAGGCTACAGGAGCCTACATTCAATTCTACGTAGAGTATATACTTTTATTTTAACTTTCAGCGCTCTAAACCAATAAAACCTCAGCGTTTATGTAAATATATATATTAATTATAGATTCAAAGTGACATTGCAGTGCTCTTGTGGTGTTTGAGATTTAATTGGATAAATGATTTCAGGTTATAATTAGGAGTCTGAGCGTCTGATGCTTCCTGTCTGCGTCTTCTTAGCGTTAGCACGTCCTGATGGAAAACTGACACAAAGGCTCCTCAAACCAAACGTGTTCTTAAATTAACGTCCTAATTAAATAAAAAGTGATTCATGCTGGATTTACATACAAACCCCCAAAGTGCTGTTTGTCATTAATCTAGCAGCGTCTGAAAAGAGGCCACAGATAAAATTAGCTCTCCTCAGTCGTTTAGCGTTTGGAGCGCACAGAGGAGACAAAGTGACAGCCTGTGTGCTTCACTCACCGCGCTCTGCTTCAACATTAACGTCCACATTCATGGATTATATGTGTGAGCATTGTGCATATTCCTGGCTGCTCACAGCCCTGATGTGTGTCTCTTTAATCCTACAGCGACACACAAACAGGCGCGTCAGTCGCCTCTGATTCTAACAAACATGGATTAGCCGCAGTGTATCAGACAAAGAGCGAGATGGCAGAGCAGGAACTGAGTGGATTGAAAATAGATTGAGAGAAAAGAAATCACTTTTTATTGACGTGGATTAAATGATTGGGAGTGTAAACATGAAGAGCAGACTGCTCCTGGCGCAGACACTCAGCGGTGCCTCCTCCTGTAGCTGTGGAGGAGCAGGGACTGTCCTCAGGGGTAATGATGCAAACTCTGCCTCTATCAGACCGATCCACGGGAACAAAGGCTGCATACAGTGACCGCGCTCTATAAGATCTATATGTTTGCAGCAAGTTATGCTGTGAAATGTTCGCAGGAGGCCACCAAACGTCCATATCTCACCATCTCAGCCCTCCCGTGATGGCGACTGCGGCTGCAGTGTCTGCACTAAAATAAAATATGCATCGATTTAAGAAGCCGCGGGGACTTGGCTCTTTGTGTCGCTGTGTGCAGGTTCTTGGTTTGCAGCGATTGGATCATTAACGCTTTTCATGCTGCCACTTTAAAGAACACAGTTTGTAGATTATAGCTCCACAGATCTGCTCGCTGCTGCTGCTGCTGTGTCACTTCAGAAATGTTTTATTTAAATCTGATGTTTAAAGCTTGAGTGAAATAAATAATACGCTGTCACACAAACACATGAAGCTGCTCAGGATTATTTCAGTTTCTAAAAACTCGATAAGAAACTCAACCTGCAGTCTAAAGCCTCTCTATGTGTTGATCAGGATGGACGAGCCGTACACAGGCAAAAATACTTTGTTACCTTATGGAAGTAGAAACTCTGGGTATCTTTACTTAAGCGTTTATTTTTTTCAGATGACTTTTTGTTTATACTCCTTAAATTTTCATGCAAACATCTGTATTTTCTACTCATTAAATTCTAAAAATAACACATTGATCCTATTTAATGTCTTTCATTAAAGACATGGAGAAAACAAAATCCTGTCCAAATAAAGTGAATTAGTCTCGCTATTTAGATTTGTTTGTTTTTTATGTCTCATTAAGTTCCAAATCCAGAATGATGAAGTTGATTTTTCGGTTTTTGTCCTTAAAGCTATGGTCTACAATTTGAAGCCAGGTAATTATTATTAACACTGTTTTGAGGCTGTTATGGTCCGATGGTCTGATCTACGCAATATCAAAACCAAAAAGAACGAAATCCAATCCGTCTCCCTGGCTTTGCACCATCATGCCCATGGTCCCACCTCGTCCTTCCCCACTACCCCTCTCACGTCAGCTAGCTGCTCAGCTACCGAAGCGTCATGGAACCAGAGAAGACCGAAACCAGGAAGCTGTTACTGTTACCCTCCACAGGGAAGGGAAGAAAAGGAAAAAGTTTCAAGGAAAAGGCTGAAGCAAGGAAGAATTATGAGCGATACAGGCGCCAACAGAGACTGAATGTTGGAGAAATGTACGAGCGGTGGAAAAAGCTGCAGAGGGATTTGGGACTGAAGACTGAGGCAGAGACAGCTGAGTTTCTGTTGAACAGGTAATGACTTTGTTTCCCACAGTGGGAGATGTCAGCTGAATAACTCTGGTTAGTCTGAGCCTGTACTGGCTAATGACTGAACGCTGCTGGTCAGAACGGGTCGGCTCTGTCAATAGATGTTAGCATAAGTTAGCCACACATCTTTAGCATTGTAAACTGACTTCGGCTAATTCATGGTTTTGATCGCTGAAAAAGCTCCCACTGTGTGTTACAAGGAGGATGACTATCTGTTTGTTACATTTTCTGTTGTTAGGAGGCGAAGAGGGCGATACGAGCTGGGGGGCGGGATCTTGGAGCACGGAGGGGAGGGGTGAGTGAGGCTGCGTTTCTCGAATGTGTCTCATCAGACAAACTGGGTTTCAGATCGTAGACCGTAGCTTTAAGAGCCGCTCATTTAGCTCCTTTAAATCAAACGTAGCTGTCCATCATCGCACGTGGAATGACCACACTGCAAAAACCTGAAATCTTATCGAGTGTTTTTGTCTCATTTTTCAGTAGAAAATGTTTTTTTAGACTCAATATGAGCCACATTCACCTGACCAGTCCAAAAAATGTCTAATTTCATGTTATTTGAAGATAAAGTGAGATCTGAATTGCTTGGAAAAAGTAAAAATTTAAAAGAGAAGCCTCCTTCATGACTGAGGGCCCTGGTCTGTGTGGTAATGACTGGGTTTTTCAATAAAACAAAGCTGCAGGTCACTCACTCCCATTTCTTCTTTTTGCATTTTGAAACTTTACTCAGAGCCTTTTTTAAGATCCACCAAAGTAAAGTGTAAATTTGCATAGTTTTTCCGTTCTGGTCTTCAGACTCTGATCAGGTGTGTTTTCATACACAGCCTCTGCAGTGAATGAAGTCCTGTGTTGTTGTATTTCTCCTCTCTGTTGGTCTAAAGCTTCTTTCTTCCCTCACCCTGACGTTACTGCGGCGTGCGTTCGATCCTCCCGGCCTCCTCGGCTGCTCTCAGCTCCCTGTGATTGCTTTAGATCAGCTGGAAACTACCAGGACGCGCTGACTGAGGACTGACCTTGTCCGGGACGATCTTTCAAAGTTATCGAGCCGGGCTGATTATGACAGCTGAGAAATGCTGGGCCGCAGCGCAGAGGATACATCACTGGCTAAAATTGTCTCCATATTGACCTCTTTGAAAAGAATGAACTCGCTCTCACAGCGTCTGGGCGGAGATCCTGAGAGCCGGGGAGGGACGGAGCGCGCCCAGAAACAGCTGCTGAGTCTGGGTTTGTGTGGAGATATAGAGGATTTAATGTTTGTGTCAACAGAGACCAACAGATAACACTTATCCTGATTTCATGGTTGACAATCCTACATTTTTAAAGTAGTTTTTTTGTTTGTTTTAAAAAAGGTATAAAAAAGTGTCAGATTACAGAAATTATCTGTGAAACAACGACCTGGATTTTTTTAAAGCGTTGATTGTTTCTCATTCTTTAATGAAAATAAATCCTGTTTTACCTTTTCTGCTCTCTTTAATCACAGTCAAACTGATGTAAAATGAAAACAATTATCTTTAACTAAATTTGTAGCTCATTTTCCAGAGGTTTGTACATAATTATAAACTAATGTTTTTAACTGGAATTTGCAGGTAAATCTTATTAGATTTATGAACCGTATGCAACTGCTTACTTTTCCTCCTCACTCACGGTTTCAATGATGATCACGCTTTAACAATGAACTGTTCTTTGATAAATGACAGATTTTTAAAACTAACAAACCTCCAAACAGAACACACTGCTCCTCTACTGGAAACACTTTCCTCTCATACGCCACTGGTCACTTTGTCCTCCATCAGTTTTTGTCCTAAATTTCCCGTTTTCCTGTTATTTCACAGCAAACACATTTTTTGTCGTGACAATGCTTGTAACCGTGAGTGAGGAAGACACACTGTGGATATGAAACCCTGCTGTAGAAGGAGCACAGCAAGTCTGTGCTCCATGGCGTGGACTGGCTGTCTGTGCTCCAAAGCGCAGACCATGTGTCCAG
Source organism: Halichoeres trimaculatus (assembly GCF_033239565.1). Lineage (NCBI taxonomy): Eukaryota > Metazoa > Chordata > Actinopteri > Labriformes > Labridae > Halichoeres > Halichoeres trimaculatus. The sequence continues at coordinate 27,751,656 of NW_027437198.1, read as the reverse complement.
TGATTTTTACAGTGAGTTTTGTGTTGTGTGGGATATGCCACGTTGGTCAATTTTGAAATGCACTGTAATAAAGATTACACCAGGGGCGCCCAAATTCTTGCCAGTGAAGGGCCAAAAATGAATCAGGGTGGAGCGTCCGGGCCAAACCTAAACACTCATGTTGCAGTGTATGATATTAAATATGCCTATAGAATAATTGTGCAAAATAAATACTCATATAAGTCATTTTGAAAATGGAAACACTTTTCTTTCCTGTGTTTCACAGCATGAAATTACTGAACATCCATATGGCTTTTAATACTCAAACTCAAAACCTACCTTTTTAGTCAAGCTTTAACCTGTATTACTTTTTAGTGTTTTATTTATTTCAAGTACAGTCCACTTTTTATGATCTTATCTTGTCTTATTTTTTATTTTTCTATTTTTTTTTTTTTAATCTTTTCTTTTTTAAATCTATTATATTTTCCATATTTTATTCTCTAGTTTTCCTGTTTTATTCCTCATTTGTTTATCATTATATATATATGTATATTTTAACTTAATTTCAAGTATTTTTTATTCTTAATTATTAAAAATGATTTTCTTATTTTATATTACGATAAATTTAATTTTATACTTTTTACCTAGGATCCAGTGTTTTCTCATTTTTAAACCTTTAAGACGGCGTTTCCTCAGTACGTACTGGGTACAGCAGTATGTTGCTTTTTATCAACACTGTGTATGGATTGCTGTGTGGGCTGGTTTGGGATATAATTCTTTAAATTAATTCATGTGTCTGTTTGTAAAGCACTATGTGCTACATTTTATTTGTATGAAAAGTGATAAATAAATAAATATTGACTGATTGATTGAATACAGATTAGGCAAGACTCCAACGCTTTATTTGCATTTATTTATTGTCCCTTTTTTCTACTATTTATTGTGTCTTTCACCTACCTGCTGTTTTTAATTATTCTTATAAACATTTGTTTTAATTATTGTGTTTTTATTCACTGTGTTCTTATTAATCTTGATTTTAAGCCTGTACAGCACTTTGGCCAACTGCATTTATTTTAAAATTTGCTATATAAATAAAGTTTGTGGTTATAAATGAAGTTTACATTTGATCTATATGGCACAAACACAAGGTCTATGTCTTTAAAGACATTTAGTGCAATACAGCCTAAAAAACATGGGACACAGCATGGTCCTTTAAAACCAGAATAGTGTATTTCCCATCGTTTGCAAATAAGGAATCGTAATAAAACTGGACACCTGCTTTAGATTTGTTTCCCTATAAATGACGACTGTATTTATATTAATTTATGAAGATTACTCTTTCCAAACAGCGACTTTCTGCCTACATAACAGGCATACTGCTGTGGGATCAATCTGTAATGTTCATGTTCCCAACTATTTTTAAACTTCCTCTTGTCAGAGAGGCACAGTCTCATACGCTCCATCCCAGCCATGACTCTACATCTTCTCACTCTCTGGTCGTGGACTGGCGGGACTAGCGCCACCTACTCCTAATGTAACACAGTGTTATTCTGTGGCCAGGAGAGGAATTGCAACAATAAATAATGAATAAGAAATTCAGGCTGCAGGAAAATCATCATGATAACTGAAAAATATTTATGATATGAATTAAAACATGGGCAGCGGGCCAAGAAAAATAACTGGTGGGCCAACTTTGGCCCCTGCGCCCCTAAAATGGACAACCCTGGATTACACAGCCATGCAGTGTTGCACAGGCAGCCTGTTCCCCCAATGCAATACGTTAACGTCCAGCAGGGTCTGATATCCACTCTGTTCCCTCCTCACTCATGGTTACAAAACAACATCACAACAAAAAGTGTTTTAAAGATGTTTGATCGTAACAATTTAGGAAAAATCTGTTCATTAATGATATTTTTGTGCAGAGCTCTTAATGAAAAATCTTTTTGTACTTAATTTAAATTAGGATATTATACTTTAATTTGAATACAATAGGTAAGTAAGGTAAAGTAACTATCTTTTTTATATACGGGCCGTTAAAACAGGTTGTGTAGCTGTCGCCATCAGTGTCATTGGTTGCCATGGCAACAATCAAAGCTACAAAATGAAACTATTTTATTAAAAAAGATTTCCTTTGTATACCTCTTCATGCAAGTTTTAAAGTAAAGTTATCTTGTTAATGAAGAAAATGTTATGTCAAGTTTTGTTTGTTTTGTTACTGTGTCAATAAAGTTGTGATGAAAGACGTCACGTCTTTGACCGGGAAGCTGAGCTAACGGCAGCAGCTCAGTCTATGAAGAGAGAGATGGCGAGTAGTAGAAGAAGCTTTTATCTCGTCCTTTTTGTTTCTAACTGTTGGTCAGCAGGCGAACACGGTAAATATTGTCTTACGTTGTGTTTATGTACTTCGAATATAAGAGTAAGTCATGAAATATGTTGTGAATCTCTGTGAATGTGATGATTTGAGCCGAAGGCTAAACTACTATTTTCCATTGTTCCAGTTTTCACGGTGTCTTCATGTTGCTACTTCTGTGAAGATTAAAAGATTTGTGGACATCAGTACGAATCGTGAAGTTTTACTGACTGGCAGTTATAGGTCAACTCTTTGAACGTTAATGCATCTTCATTATTACCGTACATGAATCATATATATGACCTCAAAAACAGCCTCTCTGAGCGTGTCGACCGTGACTTTATCAGAGATATCAGAGTCAGAGTGAGGACGTGAAGCCGGCTCATTGTTTCAGAGCTGAGCTTTCCACACAGCGTGGACAGGATGCTGTTTGTTTACAAGTGGGCGACAGCGAGCGAGGTGAAGACGTGTGAGAGCGATGACTCATTAGCTGCACTTATATATTCACACTTATATTCCTGAAGTTGGTGAAGGTGAAACTAATTCAAAGCAGTTAAAGAAACAAAAAGAGCAAAACATCATTAGAGGCTCAGCGCTGACGGGGAACAGAGTCTGGACTACTTCCTGCTGGATCCACAGAGTCCAGTTTTTGTAAACGACATTTTTCCACATGTTGTTGTTTCTCTCCTTCACTCCGTGCTCTGTGACCCAGGTAGAGACGCGTGACACAGGCGTGTGTTTCAGTCACAGAGCTTCTGTCTCCTGAGCTTTGAGCTGAGTCTCCTCCTGATGCTGTGTTTCTGAGGCCAGCTCTCCTCCTCCTCCTGGTCGCTCCGCTGCCCCGCTGACAGGAGCTGCTGAAGACTTTCTGTCCTGACGCTCCTCCGTCCAGCCCGTGTGTTGTTTCTCCGCACTAATAACTTTTATTAAAGAGATTTCTGAAGCCAACACAGAGATACTCTTCCTTACAAAGACGACGACACAGATTCTGATTCTTCTTTTTGAAACAGCAAATAAATAAAAATAGTTTGAAGAAGTTCAAAGATTCAGATACACCATAAGGAGCTAAACAATTTTATTTATCTCTCTTGAAGCCAAAATCATTTTTGGAGAACGAATGAAGCTCTGGATGTCGCTCCGGCAGAATCAGAAGTCAGAAGTGTATCCGATCCAGAGGAGTCCGACCTGCCGTGTGTGTGTGTGAACCGCAGCGCTTCGTGATCAAACACAGAAGACGTCTGTGAATCCTCAGACATGCCAACGAGCCCTCCTGCTGTGAAACCTCTGCGTTCAGCCCGTTCCTCTCTCATTTAGCTCCTGACCGCGCCGTCTTCATCTTTTCTCATCGTGTTTTTGTATCTTCACAGAGATAAACACAAGTTTTAACCCTCAGTACGTCATTTCTGTACGGAGCTTTGGAGGAAGAAGAGGATGTTTTCTCAACCGCTCGTGATGAATGAAAGTTTTATTTCAGCGTCACTGTCGTAGCAACGATGAAGATACAGAAACCAGTCAGTCAACGTAGAGAAGAGGAGGAGGAGGAGGAGATACTCACTCTGAAAGACGCCAAGGAGGAAACATGTGCTCAGCTGATCTGAGGAGTAACTAAGAAAAGACTTGTTTCTTATTTATAAACCTCTCCGCTGAGTGCAGCTCTGCTCCATACCTTCCTCATGTTTGGGCCAATTTTTATCTTTTCTAATGAAGCGTGCCAAACCTGTTAACAGCTGAAGAGAGTGAAACATCCAGGAGGAGCTGAATAAAATGCTGACTTCAGATTTTCTTGTTGTCGCTCTGATTGTTTTATCGTTAAATGTGTGTGAGGACGCAGATCAGTCACGGCTGTGATCACACAGACGCTACAACTGACCTGATTCAAATGTAGATCCACATCTGTTTCGTTTCTGATGAGCCGTCCCACTTTTTGGTTCCCCTCTGTTGAGGTGCCAGACTAAACCGATCCAATGTCAGAAGGTGGCGCTACAACACTGCTGATTGGTGGAAAGAACGGTCACTTCCTGTGATGACGAATTGCTGGATGTCTTCCATTGTTGCTCTTTGTTTACTGAGTCGTGTTTTTCTTCTTTGTTGGGTTTATTAGTGAGGTACTGTTGCGTTGCTGTGGCGTCACACTATTATGTAACTGATGCAGCTATCAGCATCCAGCGTACACACAGCCTACCACCAGGGGGCAGGGTTGGCTGTGGAAACACAAACGGGATCAGGCTTAACCAAGCCAACCTTAACGGTTTTTAAAGCGAGATTTACTGTTTGTGTGTTTAAATTCATACTTGGAGTCGTGTCAAAGAGAAATTCCTGTTCCATCTATCTATCTATCTATCTATCTATCTATCTATCTATCTATCTATCTATCTATCTATCTATCTATGTATCTATCTATCTATCTATCTAGCTAGCTAGCTAGCTAGATAGATAGATAGATAGATAGATAGATAGCTAGCTAGCTAGCTAGCTATAAGCACTTGATCGATTCAGATGGACACATAAAGAGAAGAGAAACTGAAACTTAAGTATCTATCTTGTTATCCAAGTATTGATCAATACTGATCCTAACGTTGGTATTAATATATCAATGTTTTAGATCGATCAGCACACCACTACTCATAACTATAAATATATATAAGAGCTGACCATTGAAAGGCAAAGAGCCACAGGTTGGCCACCCCTGTTCTATGCCACACCTGATCTCTTGTTCCAGTCCAGTTGGTGGCAGTAATGCACCATTAAGTTAGTTTTACAACTGCCAACAAACCCCAAAGAAGAAGAAGAAGATGAAGAAGCTCTGAGCTGCAGAAACAAACAGAAGCGGGGGCTCGTCAAAATTGTTTTCTTAACTTCATTTTAACCCTCACACTGTTTTTAACTAAGACTGTAAAAGAGACTATCGACTGCCGCCATGTTTGTTTCAGGAGAATTAGCTGTTCACATTTAAAAAGCTAATTTCACCAAACAATAAATCAGAATTGAGCATTAAAGTCTGCAGTAACAAAGCCTGAAAGGGACGATTACACAACAACAGTTTTAGGATGAAACCAAAAGTTTTGTTGCATTTTTGCCTCTCATTTACACGGAAACTGCATTTTAGCCAACCCAGAACGCAAACGTTTGAAAATGGCCTCCAGAGTGGATTTTTCTGAAACGCTGCTGACACGGTTGTCATGTAAACAGTAAGCTAGTGTTTTCAGAGGAAACGCTGACATCACGCTCCACTTTGTGCAGCTCTCCACTCCAACAGTCACTCTTTTACGTTTGTCTTGGTCTACCATGTTGTGCCAAAAGCCGCTTCTGGACAAGACAGTTAAAGTGCCACCTACAGGCGTGGCATGCTCACTACAGCATTTTCAGTCCCTCATCGTTTCCAAGTAAACACATTTTGGAGTGAAATGCTGATGCGTAAACGGGGACTTGATCAGACCCCAGTCAGTGTGTCCTGGTAGTTTCCAGGTCATCTGCAGTGACCTTGAGGTTTAACCCCGCTGGATCACATTAGAGGCCGAACATCACAAAACAAGTCGTGTCACCTTGAAACGTAGAGAAGCTCTGGAGAAAAAACTCAGACTAAAACTCAGTAAATGATAAAAACCTGTTAAAGCAATCTCACCATTTCATCGAGCAGAAATTACAGCGAATAAAACTCAGGAAACTCTGAGAGAAACAGAAAATAAGCAGAAATGGGCTCATGTCGTTGAATTCCAATGAGTCTTTGCATTTGGATACTGTCGCAGACCATCAGCTCATTTCCAGCGTTCATGGGAGAATTACAGGCGTGTACAGCAGCACGGCCGGGGAAGCAGCTGAATTTTTAAGTCTCATTTTTTAAAATCTGAAAGTCTGCTGGCACCAGGGCTGGTTTAAAGCCAGTAACCAACTGTTTCAGGCTTGTCAGGTGGCCAACTGCTTCAAAATAATTGCGGCACGGTTGGCATTAAACAATAAACTAACAGCATGCAAACAGGCGTGTTAGGGGCCGCGTGTTTCCGTCTCTGTAGCAGCTCTTCCTCTCCGCCTTCAGCTCCACCAAATAAATGCTATCAGCCGATCGTTTGTTGCATTGACGGCTCCTCCAGGCGCTCCAGGGCAGACGAGTCCCCGGCAGACTGACGAGGGACTCTGGAGGTGTGGAAGTTTCCAGTCTGTGTTTATATTTATGCCGTTTTTAAAGAGTTTAATGACGAGATGTTCTGTAAATTTAACACAAATTAAAGGAAGTAAAGTGGGGAAAGTTGTGAAGAATTCAGAGAAATTCAGGTGAAACAAAAAAGGATGCTCTCCTTTCTTTCAGATATTATTCCCCTCACAGAATCCCATAATAGACACCTTGTTTAAAGCGCCGAGCATGACTCATTGTTTTTTTCTTTAGTAAATGCCGAAGGTTTCACCGACGTCTCCTGACAAGTAAAATACAGCTGCTGTGAACTCACTCACTGCGATATCCAATGATCTCTGGGATTGAATTTCCATAACAATCGTAAATAACTGGTGGGAAAGATTGGTTGATTATTGTGCTCAACCTGCAGTGACAGGCAGCCGTGTTATTTCATCTGTTTCTTTAGAGTTTAAAGATTACCTTTCAGGGATAACTCAGAATCTGACAGCTGCTTTGAATCTCTTAAACCGGACGCTTTGCTTTCAGAGCAGCATTTTAAGTTCGACTTGTCTGGTCTGAATAAAGAAAAAATGTATGGAAAGACTTTTAAGAATCATGAAAACATGCTGTAGAGTAACGACTGAAATAAACCAGATGCGTCTACGGTCCGTCTGCTCCGTCATGTCACAGGTAATACGCAGCCATCTGATTTCTGACAGACACGGAGCTGTGATGCATAAATTCAGCGTGGGGAAGATCAAGTGTAACAGGAAGTCGTTACCAGAAACTTCCTAAAAACACCCAGAGACTTCTGCTTGTTGGACTGAACACGCAGTCAACACGCAACAGAACGGAGTCGGACTGCAGACCTATCTTGCGTATTTGAGGCGTTGGAGGCCGGCTTTAGTCTTCACGTTCAGATTTTTGCCTAAATATCAGTTCCTTTAGCATCCAGCAGGGTCATTTCTTTAGGGTCCCTGTTTTGCAGAGCTCAGCATCTTTCAGCCAATCAGAAAGCAGGATACTGAATGAAGCTGAAGCTTGTTGCACCTTTGGTTCTCTTTGCTGAATCATTCCCAAGTCAGTTTCTAAGCAACAGCCTAACGACACAAGATGCGTCTACGGTCTGGCCATTGCGTGTTGTGCACTAGGAGTGGGGGAAAAAAATTGTAGAATTATGATTTTTTGTTTGATAATTTTAAATTGTGATTTTTTTTGTTAGATTTTTTTTTTTTCAGACTTGAATTTTCTATTTTACTCGTTTATGAGCTGGGTTGAAAAAAAAAAGGTGAGATATCAGTTGACTCAGATGTGAATGGCTCCTGATATAATCCATAGACATCTTCATCATTAAACTTTTTCACTTGGTCTGGTTTTTAAAAAAGTTAACTGAAAATCAGAAAAATGCAAGAATTGCAATTAAAAGGTCCCATATTCTGCAAAAATCCCTTCATTAAGTCTTTTAGTGAAATGTGTGGGTCTTTGTTTTTCCTCCCAGCCCACAAAATGTGATATTTAATGACCAAACCTGTTCTTAGTAGAGTTTGTTAATGTAAAATCCTGACCTAAAATGAGCTGTCTGGATTTTGGGGATTTGCCGACGTCAGTGATTCCCTTTTTTGACCAATTTTCGACTCCAGAATGTCAAAGTTGAAGAGCCATCACTGCTCTGTTTTTGGCTGTAAACAGCCACATAGCTCCATGCTCAAGCTTCCCATCTCAGAAGAAGACAGACTAAGTGTCTAGAGTTCATTTATCAGGAAATGTTCCAGCTACACTCAGTAAAACTGTGCATGTGTGTGCTAGTCACTTCACGGCCGACTGCTTTTCCAACTTTGGACAGTCCAACAGAGGGCTAGCCAATAGACTGGTCCTGAATCCAGGCGCATTACCAACCATCCTCCAACAAACCTGGGACCCTGGAAATGTGAGTATTTTAAATGCTGTGTGCTGTGGAGCAGATGGAAGAGCTTTTCCTCAGTGTCCCCCCTGTCTCTGTGTTAGCTTCAGGATGCTAACTTTAGCTGCAGTTAGCCTGTTGTTTTAGCCTGTAATGTTACGGTAAAGGAGCTTCTCTGTTTTCTAAACATTGTGCACTTGGAGCTGGTGGCGCCGCTCTCAGTGACGTGGAAGAGCGGGGCGGTATCAGCGGTGGCTCATTTACATATGAAGGCCACGCCCACTAAATCAGAGCGTTCTGAACAGAGGGGCTATGAGAGCCTGGAAACAATGCTGCTGTGCTTGATTTATTGGCTTTTTGGACCAAAACATGTTACTACCATTTCATGAAGACATCAATGATCCAGATTAAACTGCAGGAAAGGAGCAGGAGATGGGAGCTTTATATCAAATCTGCACCCCAAAAATCTTACAGAAACTAATCGAGGTCTGGCTTTACTCATTATGTTGGTTTGTTGTTGTAGTTAAGTCTAATCTTATTTTGGTACAATTTGTTTTATTTTGAAAGTCACTGGGTGTTTTCAGGTGGTTTCTGTGCACAGCTTCCTGTCCTGTATTAGCTTTTGTTAAATTGATGTGTCCCTGCTTCAGCACAAAAGGGATTTTTGTGTAGCTGCTGTAACCTGCCGGAGCAGGGACGCAGCTGGACGGTAACAAAGTGGATCCAGTGTAAGTTGACAAATTGGCTTGTATTGAAATCTCTCTGATCCTGTGCTGTGACGAAGCAGAGGTTGGAGAAGCCTCTGGTGTATCTGGGCTTGAGGCGACAGTTACTCAAGGTTTTTATCACACAGGCTTTTATTTTGAAGGATTGTGTTTGGTAAAATTGGAGTACAAAGTGAACTTTAAGGTGAATATTCGTTGGAAAAATGACCACGTTGGCTTCACATGAGGAGGTTTAATCTGAGGAAGCTCATTTTGTCCAGAAAAACCCTTTAAAGGCTGAAAACAGACGCCTCGGATCAGATCTGGCACGTTTGACCCATTAACGGGAACGCTCAGAGAGCTGATTCGTTCTGTCATCATCATGGTGAATTATAAAAATGCCTTTAACGTTATGGAAAGCAGTAACATTGAGCTAACTGATGCTGAACGCCCGTGGTCCTGAGGCTACTGTTCCCATTTCAGTCCACATAAAAGTCTGAGTGAGTCTAAAAGAGGCAGCTCTTAAATCCCAGGTCTGGAGCCGTGTCAGATCGCTCCGTGTGGCGAGGAAGGCGTGATCAGGACAAGTTAAATTTGATTTGTGATCACTGAAGCAGGCAAGTGTGTTCAATTAAATATTTTACTTTGACTTGTTTCTCAGAAATGTGGTCCCAGGGCTGCGGGCCGTCAGCGAGCAGCGCCGTCAGCGAGCAGCGAGCAGCGCCGTCTGCAGAAGAGCTCTGATAATGAGAGGAGAAGGCTTTCTTTATGTCAGACGAACGTGCTAAACGTTTCTGCTTTATCAGGAAGGAATTACAAGCTCTGGGTTTCTAAGAGATGTAAAAAAAATGTCTGAGCAGTGAAACGTGAGAGCTTCAGGATCCAGCACCGAGGACGGACTCACGGAAAACATTTCAACAGTTTGTTGAAACTAACGGCTGATTTCACATCTCTGGCTGGGACGTGTGCATGCAGAGCCCACACACTGCCAGAAAAACCATTTAGAATACAATTTATTATGCAAATACATCTCCAGATGGCCTGAGATCTTCCTCTGTTTGAGTCCAACATCACACCAATGGTGGATCTATAGAGACGCGTCTGAAGCAGTGACTCATCAACAGGCGTCAGGAGTTTCTGAAACTGGTGGCTGAGTTTAGACTTCCTGTTAAACTGAAACACTTCATGGTGTGTCAGAAAGCAGTGTGGGTTTTAGGGACTGAACTCTCCTCTTACAGGAGTCCATCGTCCCATCAGACATCCCCTCACCTCGTGGAGCACACGCGTGTTCGCTGAGGGTCAAAGAAAGGCCAAACTGTGACTGAGCTAACGTGGAGCTGACAGAAAAGCTCCAGTGTGTGTGGCAGAGATCTGCTTCATGAAATTGTTCTGACTTCCTCTCTGCAGCCAGCACACAATGAGATCTGGCTCTCCAATAAGGACAGAAGCCAATGCAACAAAGGATAAACAAGCAACGCAACAAAAGCAACACAGTCTGAAACACTCATCACCCAGAAACAGGAGAATTCATTTTTACAGCTCCAACATCATCGATAGAGACGCAGCGGAGCAGGAAAGAAAGGAAATACGCTCAGTTAGGATTTTACTAAAAGGTCTGAGGAGCTTTTTATCAACACAGAGGCCTGAACACACACAGCAACCTCACACACACCGAGCCAAAAATACTGTTTTCACAGCAGGAATTAACCTGTTTACAGCCTGGTTCAAAAACACGTCTCCTGTTTGACTCACTAACTCAGGGTGAATTTGTTTCTATCTCAGCAGTTTAGAGGAAACTAAGATCGTGAGCTTGTCCAATCAGAGGCACAGCTCAGCTCATGTGACTGACAGGCACCCTATAGCTGTACTCGAAGCCCCCACCACTTCCAATATGGCCGGAATAGCTGATCTGCTTCAAAAAAACAGACGAGGGGACATCCATTCATTAAACAGTCTTTGGCACAAGCCCTGTGATTGGTCCACATCCCCTCAGTCCACCAAACCTGATCATGTCTCCCACCAGAAAACCAACATCCTGAACCTGAAGCTCCCAAAAGGGTCAGAGGTCAAACCAAAGAAGAGATGTTAAAAAAACATCAATACAGCAACACACCCCAAGACTCTGATAAAAAAAAATAGATATTTCAACACTTAATATCAATATTATTATAAAAATGAAAATTCATATTTTAGTAGAGTTGGAAGAAAAATACGACTTTTTCACCTCCACTGCAGTAGATGGCGCCATATTCCACTGTATGCTTCCCACTGACTGTATAATAAATTTAATCTCAAAGTTTATTCAAAATATTTTCATCCTAAACCTGATGATGTGGGTTTTGATGCCATAAACATCATTGTTTTTTCTCTGTTCTTGGGTCAGTTAGTTTAAAATCATTTAAAGTTTTATTTTTATAGCATAGTAGACTGACAAAGTAATAACCATAGTATCATTTTTTTTTATACAATATCAGATTTTTTATGGGTAACATTAGTTTCACCAAGTGACATTTATCCGTTTCACCAACTGACCACGACTTTCACCCAATAATATCTTTGCAGCATTAGTTTAATGTCACGGTAGTTTAAGCGACAAAATTGATGAACTTTATGTTTCTAAGTTTAGTCTTTCAAGAAAAGTTGTTTCCAATCAGATATCACAATTTATCACAATATTGCGATATCGTGATACATTGTGATGCGTATCTTAAGGTTCTTGCGCTGCAAAAAACTGAAATCTTATCAAGTGTTTTTGTCTCGTTTTAAGTAAAAATTTTCTCATTACACTTAACAAAACAACTTCAACTGCTCAGTCTAGGAAAATGTCTTGCTTAAGTTGTTTGGAGACAAAATGAGGTCTGCATTCTTTGTAACAAGTAAAAAAAATGCTTAAAACCAGAATGACATCTTAATACAAGAAACTTTTCTTTTGTTCCGTTGGTAGATTTTTTTTTAACTTGTTTCAGCAATTCAGACCTGATTTTTTCTTTAAATAACTTCAAATCAGACATTTTTCTGGACTGATCAGGTGAATGTGGCTCATATGAAGTCGACATTTTCTACTGAAAATAAGAGAAAAACACTTAATAATTTCCCTCCTTGTTGGCTATGGCTGTCTCTCTTCTTTGTCCGTTTCTTGTAATTTTTTCGTCTCTTTTTCATAATCTTTGTATTTGGAGTGGATCATTACTTTGTATGATTTATTTGTCGATCATGGACAAACTTTTTGTGTCTTCAGTGATATTTTTACTACTTTTCTCCTGTGTTTGTCTGGAGATCCTACATGTAACCATGGCTGCATTGTTTACATGTGAACTCAGCTGTTGGCAGCCTGTAGCATGTCAATGCTAACTGGTGCTAGGCCAGATGTTTCCCCACAAGGTGAAGAGAAGGAGGTGAGGACGACGTGCTGGTTCTCAGGTGTGAGCTAAGAAGTGACGACATGGACCTGTCCTTCCATCCATCGTTATTGGGAACGTAAGATCTATCTCCAATAAGATGGACGAGCTAGCTGTGCTAACCCAGCAACAGAGGGAATACCAGAGGGCAGAGTAGCATCATGCTATTCACAGACATGGTTCACCCCTAAACCAAAAGGTGATTTCACAGCATCTATATTTTAATGTGAACAGTAATGTTTGTGTGGCTAATCAGGGTGAATGACTGAGTGACTGAGTGACTGAGTGATGGGTCGATATAACGTGAGGAAGATCCAGGAAGTTTATTTCTGAGCTTTTCCTAAGTCTGAAACTGTTTCAATGTCACAGTTTGACGATCACGTCAGCCAGCACATGTCTGGCTCTTTATCTCCGCTGATAAAAAAAAACATTTGGGCCTGCAGAGGATACTGTTGAGATTTATTTTTAGCTTTAATTTGTCCTGAATATCCTGAAAGAAGTGGACTTGAATGCTTTCTGTTTTTAATTCTCTCTGATTTGAATGGCTTTGAATGAGTGTGTTCATTAGCATTTCAGACTGCAACCAGTGCTGCCCCTGGAGGCTCTTAAGGTGCTGCTGTACACACACTCATTATTTGCTCCTTGTCAACAGAGACTTCATTAAAAAACCTAATTAGAGATTTTAATTAGAGTCTTAGGATTATAGTTTTATATTATCAATATAATAATCACAACCACGTACGAGTCTCTGACTCACCTTTGGTCCTGGTCACAACATTCAGACGGCATCCAGCAAACAGATGATTCAGACTGATCCAGATTTAAAACGAGTAGATTCAACCCACAGACAACCAGCCCCACACACACACACACACACACACACACACACTCACCAACCTGCTCAAAGTGAGAGGATTTAGAGCTCAGTTTGTTATTTGTCCCTTTAAAAGTCAAAAAACAAACAACAAATCCAGCCAATTAGCAGCAGGCAGAGATGTGCCCCGCACCCCGACCCCTGACAGCCTGACGCTAAACTCAACTCAGGCCGGATTTATTGGCGTGAATGTGACAGAGACATCGTGACAAGGTGTGAAAAATAACAACACGGCCAGAAAAGTTTGTTTTTTAAATCCAGGAAATCACAGGAATGAAAGGAGACGTGCTCCATGACAGGAAGTGACCAGATGACAGTCGCCAGAATGACCTCCCTCCATAAACTGATCACGCTAAAGCAAACTCATGTGACGGATGAGACGCCCACCCTAACGTGTCGTTAGCGTGTAGATTCCTCAGTGGACACAGGTTGCTAATCTGCAGAAACACCATAAAGAGGGTGTGACCAGAAGACGAGTGTGAGCGCAGCTTTATGGAGCGCTGCTGGTCCCTCCTGTGCAGATGGACTCTTGGATGTGACGGTGGAGTCTGGAGCGGATCGGGACCGTTACATGGATGGGTTCACAGAATGAAGGGGGGGTGAGCCTGGTGCTGTGAGAGCGATGAGACGCATGAATTATAACAGGAGTGTTCAGCCTGAGGACCCCCAGGGCCACGGAGAGATATCAGATTAAGGTTCACATATGAAAGTGTCGACTGTCATCACCAAGGAAGACCAGATTTATTAGATTCCTTCTTCTTCTGTCTGAGTTTGAACAGAGATATAACATTATGAGTTTCATCCATATTCTGGGTTTATGATTCCTCTTTTTGGGTTTCATACCAGATTTTTTTTTTATTAACATTGCATACCGTTAAAATTTACTAACAAGCAAAAAAAAAATTAAAGTTAATGGTCCATTTTAACCCAACAGATTCTGGGTCAAAGTAATTACAATCTGAGTTGTTTTGATTAAATGTAATCAACCAATACATAAAACAGTTTAACTTTATTTTAGACAAACTTCATAATAGAGGTGGGGACATATCAAATATACTCGATATGTCACATAAATGTTTTAAGATGTCGAAACGTGAGTCCCTTTCGAGTTCACTTCCTTCATTTTCAGCTGGTGCTCCTCTCACAGGAAGCAGCTCAAACCAAGGTTATAATAGTTTTGGATTTGTCATTATAGTTTAGTTTTAGTTAGTTTTAGAGAGGGCAATCTAGTTCTTATTTAGTTTTGATTTTTGCAACAAGGCTTAGTTTTAGTTTAGTTTAGTTTTAGTTTTTTAATACCTTATTAAACAGGTGCAGGATTCAAAAGGGTCAGAGTAAATATTTTGTAATACTGTTTATTTTTCAGTCCAACATAGAGCTCACTGCTCAGTCAATGCTGATACTGAACTGTTGGCTGCTGCCTTAAACACAAGGAAATAATATAAACTTAATTTAAAAAATATAAACAGAAATTATATAAAACAAAATAATATGAGCTTTAATAATCAGAAACTTGGACTCTGTAACAATAAAGTCAGACAATAAATTAAACTATTACAGATGCTCTGATTCGTTGCAGCCAGTCAGTGCAGTAAACAAGCACGTCCCAGTACGTCGCTATGATGGTGCCGTACGGCGCCGACAACTGCTGAAAACTGTTGTAAAACTGGTTGGGAAAATGTCTCAGATTAATTTAAATCCTAAAGGCTGTTAATATTGTCAGAAATGATCACGAAGGACATTTTGTCTTTAATTTGGTTAGTTTCAGTTAGTTTAGTGAACACAAGATACAGTTTTAGTTTACTTATCGTTTTTGTTTTCTTTTTGGTTTTTATTAGTTTGAGTTAACTGCAATGTGTTTTAAATTTTAGTTTTCGTTTTTAGTTTCATTTTAGTGAACTATTATAACCTTTACCACCGCCCACCCAGAAAACTCTCCTCATGCCTGTTTTTGTTTTATTTGTATCAGATAAGGAGGGAAAAAAGTTGCTTGCATAACTTGTCAGTTGTGAGTTTGGAGTTTACGCAAGTTTTAAAAATCCAACTGAAGGGTTTCTGGTGTACTGGTGTCGTTTTATGCATCAAAGGGTTGAATTTAACATTTGTTCAGTGATTTAGGGGAGAAATCAGAATATCAAGATGTATAACATGTATCACGATATAACATAAAAATATCAAGGCGTTGGTTTTAGGCTATGTTGTGTAGCACTGACAGCATGTCCGCGCTGTGGAACATAGACTAGCAGTTCATGCCGTGAATTACCAATGGTCAAATCATAACATGAGTGATACAAACAGCCTTTGATCCCCGTGAAGTAGCTCTGTGTAGAGCAGGGTAGGAGTTCAATTAGGTTCCCTCCTCACTCACGGTTACAAAACCTCATTACAACAGAAAAAACTTTGATAAAACCATCGTCTCAAAAAGTGAAGGAGCAGTTATTAGAAGTTTGGTTACAGAGATTATTGTAATGAATAATGAATACTGAGAACCTGACGCAGTGTCTGATTGGTGGAGCACGTCTGTTGATGTGATGACGTTTGAATCACCAACCAGTCAAAGA
The DNA here is from genome assembly GCF_033239565.1 of Halichoeres trimaculatus. NCBI lineage: Eukaryota > Metazoa > Chordata > Actinopteri > Labriformes > Labridae > Halichoeres > Halichoeres trimaculatus. The sequence continues at coordinate 27,735,782 of NW_027437198.1, read as the reverse complement.
CCAAGAGCCGCAAAAATGGCCGTGGTACTACAGAGAGCCACGTCACACACAGGGTCTTACAAACACACTTCCTCTCACACATAAACGCAATGACATGAAATGAAAATCAATACATTTTCAACTTTAAAAGCGAGATTTACTGTGTTTTTAAGTGTGTTTGAATTCGTACTGGAGAAGAGAAAGTGAAACTTAAGTATTAATCTATACACCCAAACATTGATCAACAGTAGTCCCAACGTTGGTGCCAGTATATCAACATTTCAGATTGATCGGCACATCGTTACTCATAACTATATAGTGGATAGAAGAGCCGCACAACGAAAGGCAAAAAGCCACTTGTGGCTCCCGAGACTCAGGTTGGCCACTCCTGGACTGGATGCTAATGTAGCAAAGCTTTGAGCTAACACTAGTTTTCATGATACGACAGAATCAGAGTAAGAGTATGTCAGGGGTGGCCAACCTGTGGCTCGCGAGCCGCATTGGGCTCAGTATTGATCAATACTTGGATAATGAGATTGATACTTAAGTTTCAGTTTCTCTTCTCTGTATGTGCTCCAGATAGATAGATAGATAGATAGATGGATAGATGGATAGATAGATAGATAGATAGATAGATAGATAGATAGATAGATAGAAAAGGAATTTGTCTTTGACACGGCACCAAATACGAATTTAAACACACAAACACAATAAATCTTGCTTCGAAAATTAGAAATGAAATAATTGGTTTTCTTTTATGCCATTGGGTCAATTTTGTGAGAGGAAGTGTGTTTGTAAATTCACGTGTGTGATGAGGCTGTGTGTAGTACCACGGTCATTTTCGTGGCTCTTGGTCTCTGATTGGTTGGCCACCCCTGGTTTATGTGTTGGTCTGTGTTTCCGATCTCTAACTCCAGAAACTCGTCTATCACTGGGTGTTAATCACGTTTCTTTGGTTGTTCCCGTGTTGAATTCTGGGATTGTTGCTGCCTGTTGCTGCCTGTTGCTGCCTGTTGCTTGGCGGGCTGTGAGGCTCTCGGTGCTTGTTGATAATAACAGGTTATTGTTCACCTCCTGGCCTACAGGTGGCCCAGCCCGAGGCGCTCTAATGGCATTTATAATAATGGATAAGCAGCCGTTTAATGCTGCGGTGTCACCTGAAGCGTGTGCACATTTAACAGAAACAAAGATGATTACTGCCCCCGCTGGTCACAGCCGGCTGGGTTCATCTAATGTAATATATGGCTCGGCAGCATCTTCTGAGGCAGAGCTGCTGCACAAACAGGCCTTAAACTTACCCCCCCTCCCCCCACCTGTTACCTGAACCCCCCCTCCTCCACAGTAACACCTCCAGACTCTGTCAGATCGGACGGAGCACAAACAAAGCGTGATTCAGTGTGGCAGTGCGCGGCGCTGAGCAGAGTGTGGCGGGCAGGTTGGGACCGGCGGTATTTAAATGTGCTGTAGCAGACCCACTGTACTGACACGGCGCCGGCTTCAGAGGATAATAAACAGCACACACCCTGCAGGACTTTCTATGGATCCAAACTGCTTGTTCGATACCGTCCCCGAGGAGCGTTTTTGGAATTTACTGTTTTTATTGACCCGACAAACAAATCCAATAAATGTTATTTAAAGAGCTGCTTCCACATCTTCCCCCGTTTTATAACAGAGACACTGTTATCTCCAAAGTGTGTCAGAAACACGCTCTTCAAAAGCTGCTCGCTGCTTTGTACCCAGGCAGGAGCATCAATACAGATTTGAATAAGCAGATTGTGCAGAGAGCAGCTCCTGAGCGAACGCACGCCTCCTTATTCCTGATCGTCAGCTTGATTAATGACGCACTACTGATTCAATGCTAAGTAATTTAAGGTTGCTGGTAATTATCCCCTAACATCATTTTACACACACTGCAAAAAGAGTAAATGAATCAATATGGAAATAAATCTTGAATTAACAGAATCCTATTAACAAGATTCTGTTAATTTACAATTAAGCGAATCCCATTATCAGTTCCCCTGTTCACTTTCCCAGCGAGCAGGGCAGAAAACGATTTCACCTCTCTGACGGCGGGGCCTGCACGCTCAGTGTTACTGCACTCAGGAGGACTCTGAGCAGCACAGGAAAAAATATATAGCGCAGCCATTAATTTGCCATCTCCAGAAAAGGGCATCAGTGGTCTGTGAAATCACTTTGTTCGTTTGAGATGGTTGCACTTTCTGTTCATTTACGTCTGATAATGACAAAGATTATGTGAATCTGCTCCTGTGCCTGTCTCTTTTTGGGCGTCTGCAGTCTGTCAGCCTGCACCACGCGTTCCCATGGCCTGGCTGTCCACCTGATCCTCCTCCTGACCAGAGCTCAAGACTGATTCTTTAACTAGGGGGAAATTTCAAGTCCATGGGGTAAACTTATCAATTTACTAAATATTAATTTCAAGTAATGACCAGTTTTACAGTGGGTCATCTGGCTGATATTTCACTTCTATTTAATACAGAAAGTTAACAGGTTCCATCAATTATTTAGCAAAAATGCAAATCTTGTGTTAGAATAAGCAGTTTTTGTGCTGTATGATTTCTCAAATGTCAAGTTTTCTCTTCAAAATCAGAACCAGAATCAGCTGTTTTTCCCAAAGTGTCTCAAAAATACAAGGAATTTGACTCAGGTTGAACCACACTCTCTCCGTAATATTACTGTAAATGAAAAATTAAATATTAGAAAAAAAAAATTTAAAAATAGAGCTAAATTAGTATTTTTTTTAATAAAATAAATATATAAAAAATATAAACATGTAGTTTAATAATAATAATAATAATAATAATAATAATAATAACAATAATAAGAATTATTATAATTATAATTATAATTATAATTATAATAATAAAAGTTTTAAAAATAATAAAAAACAATACAAAATCCAATAGATAAAATAAATGAATAATAAAAGCAATAATAATAATATAAGTGAATAATAAACGTAATAGTAACAATAATAATAACAATAATAATAACAATAATAATAATAATAATAATAATAATAATAATAATGATAATTATTATTATTATTATTATTATTATTATTATTATTATTATTATTATTATTATTATTATTATACCAGTAATATAAATTATATCAATATAATAATAATATCAATAATAATAATAATAATATAAAGAATTTTGTTCAGAGAAGAATACAAGTATAAATATACACATTTATGTTAAATAACGTAAAAGAAAAACACCTTCAGAATTAGCACTCAATTACATGTGTATTATTTTTAAGCATTATTTGTTAAAAATAATCATTAAAACATGACAAAGCTGTTTTAAAAAACTGTTTAAATAATAAATTTCGATATTTTTTTGTTTGTTTGTTTCTGAGAAATCTGCGTCAACTGTGTTACCCGTTGAAAAAAAAACATAAATCAGCAATGGTTTGCTCCAAAGTCACATGACCCCAATCAGCTGAGGTCCCATCCTTTTTGGTGTGAACCTTGAAGAAAGTGTGTCATGTTTCAGCTCCTCCTCATCAATATTTCATCAGGATGATTGTCTGTACATGGGGCGCATTAACTGTTCATCAACTGTGTTACCAACATTTTCTGCTCTTCTTACTATAGATGTTATAAAGAGCAAACTGTGAAGAAAAGGAGCAGAAATATGAGCTGATGGAGGTCAGGTGGTGCCATGTTTGAGGTCTGCAGTTAGCACAAGGGACAAAACATGGAGGAAATGTCGACTGTGTTAGTATCACTAAATGTGGAGTTGTAGAGACAGGTTTCTCTCTTCTTGAGCGTAGTCTGACATAGAAATGTTGAATAACTCTAAAGTCAGTATAATATGGATTTATGCTGAAAAATAGTCACATTAGAGCTTAATCTTGCTCGTTAATGAATATAGTAGAGGTATTTCAGGGTTATACTTTGCAAACAAACAGATTATGAAGAAAAAAAGCTCAGATTTTTTCACTTTCACCTGAAATCTTTCCTGATTACAGAACCGCTCTTAAACAGCCTGAGCCTTAAAGTGATCAGGGAAACATCCTGAGACTCTCCCTCTGCTGAAGAGCCGCCGTTTTGTTTGCCGTGATCCATGAAATAATCTGTCAATGGGATGGGAAGACGTGAAGCACTCCCAACGATTCTATTTTTTATTGTCAGTGTTCAGTTCTGCTCATGTGGTTTTATTGCACCATGGGAAGTCTGTGGCGCGGCTCTGCCATCTATTGTTCCTCAACTTCTGCTGTGTGGGAGCTGCAGCGTCCTGTGCTCCTCTCTGACTGCAGGATCCCGCTGAAAGACTCGACCCGGGCTGGAAATCAGGGAAATATAATCACACTTTAACACAAACTGATCCAGCAGCGCTCATAAACCTGGGCTTGTTTACCTCCTGACATCCTGGACTATTAGTGATTAAACAAGCTGTTCACCAGGTTCGTTGTTTTAACTTCCACTCTCCACCGGCGTCGCCTCCAGAAATAAAAGCCCTGCTCCTCTGCTGCTGTGTTTATCAGTCGCCTGCTCGTCTAATAAGCAGAGGGCTGCAGGTGTTTCAACGGGAGGAAGCACGAGTAATTCATCCAAGCTTAAAGCTCCTGTGGGGGGGTTTGAGTCGGTTATGAAACAGGGAGGAAATATGAAAGCTCAGATACGAACAGAGAAGAAGAAAAGAGCAGCAGCAGCCGGACTGATGTAAAACTATCATTTCTAACACGGATGGAGTAGCGATGCTCAATATTATGATTAACAGCACACAAATAAAAGACCGCTCTACTTGTTTTTTAAACAAGCTAGTCCCCAAAAGGCTCTAAAGTCCACGTCGGAGGGAGATATGAATCATTTTATTGTTGAAGGTCGATAAAAAGCTTCAGATAAACTAAATTTACAGCTCCCCGAGCAAACCTGATAAACAGCATCTGGTTAGCATCTGGTTAGCATTAGCATCTCAGGACAAAACTCTAACCTCCATTTTACCATCTTTACCAAGAGTGTGTCTCTGTTAGTTTGGAGCTACAGGAATTACACTGAATCATTCAGCACAACATTTGACAACCTTTGTTATTGCCACTATTACAGATGAGCTAATGAAGCTAAGCTCCAGAAGCTAACGTTAGCTTAACTAGAGCCCTTTGGACAACAGCTAACAATGATGTACGATCACCAAAGAACAAAGACTAGGCCGATGAACTCCCAAAAAACAAAGAGACATGATGAACAACGCAGCTAGGAGCTAACACTAGGCTAACTTCAGCTAACGTTAGAGATAACTTAGTATTTCTTTACAGCAAAGAATTCAAAACATTCACAACAAGCTTTTGTGCCCAGCATGTTGGTCTCCAAAGTGACGTAAAACAAAAGCAAGAATTCAGATTAAGTTTCTTTCCTTTAAAAAAATAAAAAAAAAATCATCTGTAAACCGTTCCAAACACTCTGTCCTAAAACAAATACATAAATAAATTAATTAAAGCTGCAAGCAGTGTTAGACTTAGTGCCGTAACAGTTGATACCATGTATCATTTCCTCTGCTGAGTCACATGACCAGCTGCACGGAACTCCTTATCAGTGTGTGACATCATCACGGAACTCCTAATCAGTGTGACATCATCACGGAACTCCAGCAGCAGAGGGAGGATTCAAATTCACAAAAGTTTACAAACAACTCGTCATATAGGCCAGAATGTTGACCTAAGCTGTTTAAAATTGGTATTTTTGTGGGAAATTTTGTCAGGAATCCATTCATGTCATTTTTAAAGCTGTACAAGTTTTACTTTTTTGTCTAGAGGCCGAAATATGGCAGCCTGCATAGGCTGGATTGAGTTTTCCCATGTATTTACATGGAGGGAGCTGAGAGGGTTCACCGACTTTGAGGGCTCGCTATTCAAAAACTGGGTCTGAAATAACAACTTCAAACTGTAGTTTTGTAGAGCAGGGTCTAGTCTGTCATGTGAGCGGATTTCAAGCCGATACCACTTATGGTTTCGTCGGAGATCATTTTTGCAGAAAGGGTAAAAATGTGGCTGAATTTTATTTTGAAAGGCAAATTGACGGCTTCCTGGTTGAGATATATGAAAACACTGCTACCTTTTTTTGTGCATCTCAATGAGACGAATATTTTGACGTTGGTTTCATCTCTTTCTGACATTCCTAGCCCCCGTTAGAGCCATTTTAGAGTGTTTTTGAGTGTCTAGGTGGCGCTAGTGGGCATATTATGGGATGTTGGGGGTCATGGTTGGTAGCAGGAAGAGGGCCCTACTTAATTTTTAAAAGGCACAAGATTTGGCCAATCAGAGGGCAGGGGGTGTGTGGAGCATTGATCCTTAAAGAGACAGCAGCTCAAATGTTGGATGGTTATATTGTACTTCAGACCCAGGGGCTGTTTTCTCGATGCTAGCTGCTTTAAGTGGATTCCTCTGAGGTCATTAGGAGTGAGAGCTGGAGCTCGTTAGAAAACATCTCTTTTTAATTAAGCAAAAGATTTGTGCTCCTTCTATCAGAGCCTTAATGTCATCAGAAGTTCCACCTCGCTGCAAACACTCCTCCTTTAAGCTGATTCAGTAAATATAGATAAATATTGGTTGCTGAACATAAACGAGCTCCTGGGGTTTGGGAAAGAAAAAGCTGTGAACAGTCTGAAAGCTTCTCGCAGGTGCTGAAACACGTTTTATTCCCCTGCATGGTCTTCAGCTCTAAAAGCTTATTTTTACTCTTAAGCACACGTGTGATTTAGTCACAGCGTTGCTCGCTTTCATGTTGAAAGTGCAGCACAGAAGGTCACACCTGTGGCACAATGCTTCCCCAGCCTGGTCCACTTTGAAAAATCTCTTACCTTCACTCTCCTCCACCAGAAACACGATGAAAGAGGGATGAAAAACGCACGACTTGAGGAAATAGAGACAATTAGGTTTGATTGCTACCATCAAAAACAGACGTGTGCGATTGATGAAGTTTCCAAACACGAGTCGAGGTCATCACCAGCTGCTGCTCCTGACGGTGAGGTTAGTCAGGGACGACGACAGCGTTAAGACAAACACTTCAGCCCGAGTTAAAGAGGAAACCTAAACCTGATTCATCTCTCTGCAAACTCAACGTTTATTGTTGCTGAGGCTCTCTCTGAATGTTTGTCTGACAACTTGTAAAATGAAGCAGCTGAGGTGTTTTCTCTTCATGGATGAGGAGCTTTGAATCTAAATGGACACTTGGATAAGATTCACGGCTCACAATAAAAGATACTTCTTTGAAAAAATGAACTGTTGTTGGCTGAAGCTAAAAGAAACCCAATTAACCCGAGTTAGAGCCGGAGCACGCTTCCAGCAGTACCCTTCAACAACACTCAGGAGATCAGCGGCTGCCCTTAAAGTGAATACACTCAGATGCACCGCACTTTTCTAATTGAAACCTCTGGGACTGACTGTTGAGATTCAGAAAAAGCAGATAAATGTTGGGGAAGAGACAAAGAGCTCAAAGGATCAGGGCCCTGTGCGCTGAAAAACAATATGTACTGGAGGAAAAGATGTGTCAGACGACGCCTCCTCCTCCGCGCACACCAACAAACGCGTCTCCACAGCTGACAGAGTCCAAGAAAAACCAGGAGGAGGACGAGTCTTTGTCAGAGTGGATCCTCATCAAAACCAGGGCCAAGGAGTGAAACTATCCAACCTTTCATAAAACCTTAAACGACTCAATCACACACACACACACACACGCTCACACACAGCGTCGAGGGATAAAGCAAAAGAACATTTGTCAAATTAAGTGAAACCGCTGATATCGATTCTTTCTAACAAAGGTAAATGAAAGAGAAATAATTAAAGAGGATTAATGGATGGAGGAGAACCAGGCAGAAACATTTCCTGAGGAGCGACTAATGACCCGCAGGGCTGAGGGGAGTCACCGAGCGCCGCTCAGCGGGGTTCAAACCTCTGGTTCCAGCCCCTCAGTAAGGGAGGTCGCTATTGGCTGTCCCACAAGTCGCTAGGTAACTGAAGTTGCTAAATGACTTTTGCATAATTATTAATTTGCATGTGATTATCATGGACTCTGCTGGAGAGAGGAGTAACACGGTGGGAGAAACAGGAAGCAGGTACAAAAATCAAAACCTGTGAATTTGTTCAGAAGATCCAAACCGGTTTTTACGTCAGTCTACACATAACAACTCGCAAGAGAGGTCAAAAACTCGAACGAGCTCTGGTTTGGTCAAAGTTCTCAGTTCATCCAGTAAATTTGCAAAATATGTACTGCAATGTTTTTGTTTGTTTGTTTGTTTGTTTGTTTGTTTGTTTGTTTGTTTGTTTCTTTTGTTTGTTTTTTTAACATATACACTGGTCCTCATTTCCACACAGTAGTATTTATTAATCTATTAATTAATTAATTAATTAATTAGTTTGCTTAATTGTTTGTTTGGTTGTTTATTTATTTAATCGTTTAATTTATGTATTTATTTATTTAATCTATTTATTTACCTTTTTATTTATTTTGTCATTCATTCTTTCATTTATTTTTTGTTAATAATTTTAATAATTAATTTATTATCATTGTTGTTGTAATTATTGTTATTTTATTTTTATTATTATTATTATTATTATCATTTGCAATTCGATTTTTTATTTAATTTTGTCATTTATTTAACTTTAATTTAATTTAATTTAATTTAATCTAATTATTTTATTTCATTTTATTTTATTTCGTTTTATTTTGAAAAAGTTCCCAGCTTGATTATTTCTCCTTAGTATTTTTATATCAATGATTTTCTGATTTATCAGTAATTTTTAAGCCTTACTATAGAGTATGCTCATTAAACCTTTTTTATTTCCACTTTATTAGATAAACACTGAAATATTTACCTCAACAAGGACGTTATGTTTTTAAGGGCATTTGTCTGTTTGTCTGTGAACAACATAACTCAAAAAGTAACAAACAGATCTTGATGAAATCTTCAGGAAATGTTCAAAATGGAATAAGGAAGAAGTGATTAAATTTTGGAGGTGATCTGGATCACCGTCTGGATCCAGGACTCTTTTTAAAAGATTCTTTATCATTGTGAGATTGGGCGGTTTTCACCATATGTGTATATAACTCCACCATAAATGGTCAGATTGCTTTGCAAAACAATAAAAGACAAGGTCACCATCATTTCTGACAGATATAAAAGTATGATCCAGATCCTGGCAATATTCTGGATACTGAGATCTGGAATATGAAATATGTACTGGGTCATCAGGAAACAAATTATGGTACAAACCTGCAACTAACACCAAATTGTAGCAGACAGTCTGCTGAAAGGAAGTATAACATTAAAGTCGGACTTAAGTGTTTTTTATTGGGTGTTTTTTATCAGGCAGAATATATCCAACATTACTGATGGTGTTACTGTTTGTTATGTTAGTGTTCCAGGGTCAGGCCAGAGGACTTTCTCAAAGACCACACAGGAGCTCAGTTTGTTTACGCCGGTCATCAGGTCAGGGTACGCTGGTTTAGATATGCAGGTTTAAAGGTCGCACATAATTGATTCACAGATCTCACACCGGATGATACATGAGGTCATTACCTTACGATTCACACCTTTAACTCACCATCTTAGTATAGAAATAATTATATATGGTTGAAGTTGGTTATCCAGAAGCTTCAACATTGATAATTGTCTATTTAACAGACCTGCAGGAAGTGCTGAAGTGTCAGCGTTTCCGATTCAACGAATACTATAAATAAAGATGAAACCAAAGCGCTGCACAGGTGGAATAACTGAAATGTCACAGCGGGCTGAGCAGAGTGCGGCGATGGAGCAGAAATAAGGATAGAAAACTGTAATTATTTCATTCAGTGGTGATAATAGTATATAATCTCAGCTCTCTGAAAACAGGCACCGACCAGAGCCCTGCATCGACCTTTTTCACCCCGTCACCACATCCCCTCGGCGGTGTGTATCAAAAACACCGCTTACATCCAGCGAGTGATTCATTAAAGTTAAAAAACGATGAAATCAGACTTCAGGGAAGTCAAACTTCTTAATGAAGGAGCCCTCTAAGGGTCTAAACGTTGTTAGCCTCCTCTTTGAGTCAGATACCCTCCAGATTTCCCTCAGAATACAAAGGAGTCTTTTGATTGGCCTTTGTTAGTGTCCCCATGCGTCACACGGATCAATGTTTACTGTAGGAGCAGCTTTAAGGCAGAGCATGTTACGTCCAAACAAGCAGGAGAAAAAAGAAACAACGGGATCAACAAACAAAGCTCTCAATCTGCAGATCTGTGACGGCTACGCTTCGACATCGAAAACGACGACAGTGGAGCTCAGAAACAACACGGATTTCACTTTTTACAACGGATAATGCAGGAAAAATTAAGAGTTAGAAGGAAAATAGTCGTTGAATAAAGGCAGGATGCTCAAACTGAGAATTAAACTCTACTGAAGTCTAGAGATGTACAGGTCTCCATCTTCTCCAGATCTGTTGGATAAAATCACTTTTGGGATGATGCTGCCATATCTGTCACACCGGTGTTTCCACATCTCGTTAAGTCATTTTTTTTTCAATAATCCACCCATTGCTGGAAATGTTGAGGTTGGCTAATTGTGGCGCAGCGCTCCTCAGTGACGAGGAGGATGAGGAGGAAGGAGAGTCTGTGCCACCTTCAGCTCATTTGAGCGGCCCGGGACAGCGCAGAGATTAACTGTCTCTCTTTGGCACCAGGCAGACACTTCTCGGGTGTTCCCCGGCTTTCAATTTGTCACCCAAAATGCAAGGCGCTCCTCTCGCGCTCGCAGCATTTCCATAAATTTACAAGTCATTTGTACATGCCGATTTTGAAGGAAGCGCTAAGACAGCGGTATTTTAACTGGTCATTATTTATTTGTTCTCGTTGGTGTGATTTAAAGGTCGGAGCGGAGGGTCATTAGGCTGAGTCAGCTCCCCCCGTGCCGATATGGAGAAGGCGTATTGATTTACAGTAGATAAACCCTCTTTAAGAGAGAAGAGGAGGCAGCAGTGTGGTTTCCATCTCCCCTCACACCGTTAGCCAAGTGCAATACGTCTTTGTACTGTTCCAGCGACTAAATCACTGCCTCATTATTCAATATCCTCAACAAATGTTTGCAGGAGGAAAACTTCTCTTTAACCTGATCAGAGGCCGAGATATGAAAACTGTTTGAAGAGAGCGGTCAGGGCTTTAACAGCTGAATCCATGCTACAGCAGAACGCCTTACACTGCGTGAGCTGTTTGAGTCAAACACATGAAGTCTGAAGGTGGATCTCCATGTGTTTGACTCAAACACTGAGGCCGAGCGGAGAGATATGATTGGCTGAGACTGATGAGTCCAACAGGAACAGAATTAAACAGAGTTTGATCCAGACTAAGGTAAACAGAGGAAGCAGAAGAAAAACAAAACAAAAACTGGCAGCTGTGGTTGTCGGAGAAATTTAGTAAAAAAAAAAATATGGTAAAACTGTAAATAGCTTTTGAGCCGTCAGTTTCACAGTTTAAAACTGTTTTTACAAACAAATTTCATTTCAAAGCAGTAAATTTAACAGCTGTTCTTTGTTAGATTAGCCTGACCACAATTCTATTTTACAGTGACCGATGGGTGTCAGACGATTTGCAAAAACCACAATACAAATGCAAAAGTGACAACATAAATGCAAATGCAAAAACAAGAATGCAAAAAAAAAAATTAATTCAAAAGTTACAACACAAATGCAGAGCAAAAACCCAAATGCAAAAGCCCAAACAGGAATGCAAAAGCTACAACACGAATGCAGGAAACACAAATTCATGAGCAAATATTCACATGCAAAAGTTACAACATGAATACAAGACCAAAAACACACATGCAAAAGTGGTATCACAAATTCAAATGCAAAAGCAAAAACAAGAATGCAAAAGCTACAACACAAATGGAGAGCAAAAACACAAATGCAGATGCAAAAGAAAAAAACAAAAATGCAAAAGCCACAACAGGAATGCAGAGTAAAAACACAAATGCAAATGCAAAAACAAGTTACAACACAAATGCAAAAGCCCAAACAGGAATACAAAAGCTACAACACGAAAGCAGGAAACACAAATTCAAGAGCAAATATACAAATGCAAAAGTTACATCATTAATGCAAGACCAAAATCACACATGCAAAAGCTACAACACAAATGGAGAGCAAAAACACAAATGCAAAAGCAGAAGCAAAAACAAGAATGCAAAGAACATTAATTCAAAAGCTACAACACAAATGCAGAGGAAAAAAAAATCATATGCAAAAACAAGTTACAACACAAATGCAAAGGCTACAACACAAATGCAGGACACACAAATTCAAGAGCAAATATACAAATACAAAAGTTACAACATGAATGGAGGGCAAAAACACAAATGCAAAAGCAAAAACAAGAATGCAAAAGTTACAATCAAATGCAGCAGCCCCAACAAAAATGCAGAAAACATGAATGCAAGAGTAAGTTCACAAATGCAAAAGCCACAAAATAAATTCAAGAGCCAATACACAGGTGCAAAAGTGACAACGCAAATGCAAAAGCCAAATCAAGAATGCAAAAGTTACAACACGAATGCAGGAAACACAAAACCAAGAGCAAATACACTGATGCAAAAGCCGCAACAGGAATGAAAGAGCAAAACCATGATGCAAAAGCTACAACGCAATGGCAGCACAGTCACAGCTGAAGTTTCAAGAGGTTAATTTTCCTAACGACGAAAGTCGCAAAAGTAAGTAAAATTTTTCTTTTTCACTTCATCTTATATAAATTAAGCTTCAATGGGGTCTCACCTTGTAATATTCTTCACAGTACTTTTATTTTTTAAGTACTGTAAAATAAGTCATCTTATGTTTAGCTTCATGAATCAGTCAAAACATTAGCATTAAAGCTATTTTAATTTTAGCTGAAGGCAAAAATAAAAACAATCATTTTCTTAGCTTCACAACTTTCCTGTGTCTGTTAGCAAAACTGTCCTCTTCACTTCTTTTTAGTTGTGTTGTAGCTTTTTTATTCATTTTATTCATGTTGCCGCTTTTGCGAATCAGCTGACACCGACCAGCCACCGTACTGTTTCCACTATTTCTTTCATTTAGACTCCCAAGCAGTTTTTGCTTGTTTCACAGTGAATCAGCAATTTTTTTTATCATAGGACATTAAAGGTTACCCCAATAGTATAAATAGTATTTCTGTGTTTTAAGCACAGTAAACTGTAAAATCTACCAATAAATGTGATTTTATCGTATTCTTACAGTAAATTAATCACTGCTCTGTTGTTTTTCACTTTACTCTCTTTGATGTTGCAGTTTTACAGCACTTCACTGTTAGGATATTTTTTACAGTGTATAATGGAAAGTGTTCAATTCTCTCCTGATTGTATAGACAGACACAATCTGCTTCAAACCTCAGTCGCTGAACTCTGCCTGTGAAGTGTTTTTCCGATTCCAAAAATGACCTTTTCTACAATTTCCATATCAAACTCTAACGACGGTCATTACCAGCCCTCATTCAGTGAACACAGCTCGCCGCGGCTGCTTCAAAGACACAGTCGTCCCCGTTTACTGACGGCTGGAGGTGAGGCTGGAGCAGGAGGAGGACAGAAATGTGTGTGTGTGTGTGAGAGTGTGTGTGTGGAGTGTTTGTGTTGGTGTGTGTTGGTGAGAGCGTGGGTGTGGGAATAAAACACTCTGTGCTGATTGCATTCAGGCAACACTTAGTAACTGTAATCATCGAGCCCCAGGAGACCCAATGATTGTTAGATGTTAATTTTTAAAATTAGAAGTTTTTAATGAAGTGACGTCAAAACGTTGGGCGCCCATTGTGACTGAAATTAATCTCATGAGGGGCGAGGCTTTGAAAAACAATCATTTGGCAGTTCACCGCAAACTGGGACCAGTTTCCTAAACGGGCTGCTGTCTCTCTTTCTCTGCAACTATGGAAGCAACAAGCAATGATTCTTTACATTACACCAGAGCTGCCACAGCTATCTTAGCTTAGCAGATGCTAACACTTTCCCAAGAAAACTCTGATTCAGGATTTTCAGCGTCAGTTTTACTGAAGATCTGAACTCACAAAGAAATGAACATTACTCTCTCACGCCAGATTCCTATTTAATACATTAAACACTTGATGCTCCTTCTAATTTACCCAAAATGATACAGAAAATATAGTGCTATAAAAGACTGTATGGCTATAAAAAAAAGTGTTTTTTTCCTATTTTTTCCCCTGTGTTTGTGTGGAGATCCTACATGTAACCATGGCTGCATTGTTTACATGTCAAATCAGCTATTTGGCTTTTTTTAGTTTCCCATTTTTTTCAATATTTTTGATATTTTTTATTTTTTGCACCTTTTAGGTTTAAAAAATTGTCAAACTTTTACAAATTTATTAAGTTTCAGAATTTTGTCAAATGTTTAGATTTAAAATTTTAGGCCTTTTTTTTCAAAATTTAATTTTTTAAAAATTGTTCAAATGTTTGTATATTTTTTTACTTCTAAAATTCTAAAAGTTTTTGCAAATTAAATAAAATTACTAATGTTTTTATTTTATATTTTTGCATATTTTGAATTTTTTTTTTTTAAGTTTTGCCAATTCTTTAAAATATTAAAAGTTGTTTCATATTTTTAAATTTTTTGAATTCTTGTTTTAGTACTTTTGCAAAAAATATGAAAAATTAGCGAGCCTTGAGCTGAGGCAGAGAGAAGAATGACATGCTGATGCTGTAGTGTGAATTAAATAGAGATGACATGGACCTGTGCTTCCCTCCATTGTTATTGGGAACGTAAGATCTATCTCCAATAAGACGGACGAGCTAGCTGTGCTAACCTCACTGTAAATTCTCATTGTCAAGTGCTTTTCATTTTCATTCTCAAAAACCAATCTTGTTTATATATTTCACTCCTATATAAATATGTAAATAGTAATATTTTTTTCCACTTTTCAATACTTCTTATATTCTTTATGTTTCTTCAAATTTCTAATTCTATATTCTATTATTATTATTCTATTTTTATTGTTATTGCACTCGTGCACTTTGTCTGTGAGCTGCTGTGACAAAAAAATTTCCCCCAAGGGGGATCAATAAAGAATATTCTATTCTATTCTGTTCTAATCTATTCTACTTTATTCTAACCTACATGGGAAATTGCATTCTTATGCTAGTTGTTAGCATACATTGGTATATGCTATATAGAACTGTCACAGTCTTTGTAAACAACACTGAAAACTCCAAATCTCAAAATACTCACAGGAAGTTTAAGGAGGAGGCTCATGGCTGACTCCAGCATAACTACGGCAAGCTCAATGCTCCAAACAACTCAATGTATTGCTATAACCGCATTGAGACACTAGATGGCCTTCTTCAATCAACTGCATGAAACAAAACTGTACATGATCATCACATGACGTGAGATTTTTAATTGTTTTTATCCATTTATTTACATCCAGAGGTGTCCAGATCCAGTGAAAGGTTAACTCTGGACTAGTTTAAGCAAAAAAAAAAAAAAAAAAAAAAAAAAAAAGTGCAATAATTACCTCCTGTGCAATATACATTTTTAATGTCAGTACTTGTGAAATAACCCATAATTTATGTCACTATTTTATACCATATTCTTAATAAATGTTCATACTTCTATTCAATTTCACGTTACACTTTCATTTCATACTTTGTTTCATTGTTTATTTTGTTCTTTCTAATGTCTTAAATTTTCTTTTTTATTTTCTATTTTTAAAACTTTTTTTAAGGGAGTAGCTGTCACAAAAAAGTAATGTTGCCTCAGGGATAAATAAAGAATTTCTGATTCTGATTAATTTCGTATTCATTTGTGTAGAAACTGAATAAAATGTTTTTGTCAGAGAAATCCTGTAAAGCTTGTTTTTGAAAATTCACAGGAGGAATCGATGAAGAATCAATAACTAGAATCAATGACATTGAGGACATTGGCATCAATAAAACCTTATCGATACCCTTCCTTAATCAGGCACACTGTCAGTTTTTCTCGTGATACCGTCTCGTGTTTGTGAGCAGACAGGGAGGGAAACAGCAGAGCAGGGAGGTTTAATGTGGTTAATTAAAAAAGAGTCGTACGGTGGAACAAACTGCAGGGTAAATAAAATTATTAACGTCCCTGAGGGAGTTTCCTCTCCAGCACACAGAGCATCACTGTATGCATCCTGTGATTTACAGGAGAGGGATTACATACCTGTGCAAATTGGCCACTTTGACTAGCACTAACTCATTTGCAGGCACAGAAATTGAATCAGGCCCACTGGGCCGGTGCCAAGGGGCCTCTGGCTGTATGGTTTTCAAATGAATACACCCACAGTGTGTTTGACTCCTGCTGAGAAACTCCTGTCCCTAAAGCAGGAATCAATGGGACTGTGCGAGTAATGCCAACCACTGCACCCTAATTAGCTTCTCATTTTCTCTAATCCACTGAGTTTTAAAGCTCACGCTGGCCGCTCACAAATTGTGTGGGAGAAGCTTGTTTTCCAAATTGGGTAAAGAATAAATATTTAACTAACAACCTCCAAGACGCCGCAGCATCCCGGCCCGTCCTCTTAGAGGTGTTGGATAATTTAGCTGAGTGAAAAAGGTGAGGTAAACAGAAAACAGCTGTTGGGAGGTGGCGTGGTGACTCTGCGTGAGGCTCTGTGATCTCGTGGAGAGGTTCAGCGCCTCAGCAGAAGCTGACACTTAGTTTAATTCAGGTTTTCTGGAGATGACAGACGACGGCTCTGGATGGAGACGTCTCACTCTGTTTGGAGTTTTGGAGGCGGTCAGAGATCCTCATGAGTCACTGTGGATGCTCTCTGCAGCTGATGACTAATGTGACTTATTATTCTTTACACAGTTGCAGAAATGTAATATTGTAGATTTGTTTGCTGTAAACTTTCAGCAGTCTGGCACATTTAGTGGCTCATCATTCCATCCTTCCTCCAGGAGACGGAGAAATGAGACATTTTTCATGCTTGTTATTCTGTAAAGTGAGTCCAGGTTCATTTTTACTGATTGGAGCTGAAACTCCAGGTCAGTGTTTTCTCTATCTGCTCCATCAGTCACAGGAAACGTGGCAGACCAGATGAAGCAACCAGGACATTTTTATTTTCTGGGCTGACATCGAAAACACCAGCCCCATGTCGAACAGTCAGAGTCTGGTTCATGCTCACAGACCTGATTTCTGCAATTTATGATTCTGATTTAAAGTTCCTGTAAAGAGTTTCTGAGTTGTCTTGCAAAGGTCTCCCTTCTGGATATATGCCTGATCATTATCAAGACTTAATGGAGCCAAACTGTCAGACAGAAAGAGGAAAGAAGAGCAGAAGAAAAGATAAACAGGAGAGAGACGGAGCACGAGCTACAGACACACGAGCTAAAAACTAAAACATGAGCTTAAGACTTGAATACAGGCTAAAACATGGGCTAAAGGCTAAAAAAGCAAGCTAAAGGATAAACATGGGCTAAGGACTATAACAAGAACTAAAGGCCCAGACATGGGCTAAAGGCTAAAATATGGGCTAAAAGCTAAAAAAAAGCACACGAAAGGCTAATCATGGGCTAAAGACAAGAACAAGAGCTGAAGGCCCAAACAAAGGCTAAAGGCTAATAAAGCATGCTAAAGGCTAAACATGGGCTGAAGACTAAAACGTAGGCTAAAGGGTAAAATAGGGGGCGAAAGGCTAAAATGTGGGCTAACAAACAGAGCAAAAGCTAGAGACCCAGACAGGAGCTAAAGGCTAAAAAAGGATGCTAAAGGCTAAACATGGGCTTCGGACCTAAACATGAACTTAAGACCAAAACATGGGCTAAAGGTTAATAAAGTGGGCTAAAGGCTAAAACCTGTGCTAAAGGGCTAAAAAAAAAAGCATGCTAAAGGCTTAACATGGGCTACGGACTAAAACATGAGTCAAGGCTAATACATGGGCTAAGAACTAGAACACAGGCTTAAGACTAAAATACAGTCGAAAGGCTAAAAAAGGGGGCTAAAGGCTAAACATGGTCTAAAGACTAGAACAAAAGCTAAAGGCCCAGACATGAGCTAAGGCTATAAAAGCACGCTAAAGGCTAAACATAGGCTGAAGACAGGAACAAGAGCTGAAGGCCCAAACAAAGGCTAAAGGCTAATAAAGCACGCCAAAGGCTTAACATGGGCTGAAGACTAAAACATGGGCTAAAGGGTAAAATGTAGGCTAAAGAATAGAACAAGGGCTAAAGGCCCAAACATTGGCTAAAGGCTAAAAAGGCACGCTAAAGGCTAAAACATGGGCTAAAGACTAAAACGCAAGCTAAAGACCGAAACATGGGCAAAAGGCTAAAGAGGCAGGCTAAAGGCTAAAATGTAGGCTAGATACTAGAACAAGAGCTCAAGACCAAAACATGGGCTAGAGGCTAAAAAAGTGGGCGAAAGACTAGAACAAGACCTGAAAGCTAACACACGAGCTAAGGTGTTACGCAGTTGATCTGCAGTGGTCTGTTTACACTTGAGAGTCTATCAATAAAATGAAGAGTGAGGTTACGTTAGCTCTGATTGGTCGATGACTGGCAGGACACAACCAGGATTCACTAATGTCACACATGACAGGCATGTCTCAAGGCACCGGGCTGCCGATAGCACTACATATAGACGGCTACTAAACTACGGTACAAACTCACAGTGATTGCATGTTGTCACGTTAGCCTACAGATATGCTGAAGCACCGGGCTGCCGATAGCACTACATAAAGATGGCTGCTACGTAACTGTGCTAATAAATACCTTACCTCGGCGCGTTGTTTAAAGAGTAAAAAGTTGACTTGAACAAAGACATTTTTTTTTTATCTGATCTCCATTAAATTCCAAAACAAACACATGTCTAGCTTAAAGGAATTAACAACAGTGTACGTGAGATTCAGGGCCAGAAGGTGGTGAAGGAGTCACATTGAAACAGATCCTCCTCACAGGAAAAGTCAGGGAGGTGGCTCTGCTGTGAGAAAGCTAATAGCAGCTTATCAGCATTAAAAACGTATAACTCTGCAGTGTTTTCCTCCTGACGCTCTCATTTATCAGCTTAATGCTCCACACGCCTCTGAAACACATGCAGACCAAACAAAAAGCACTTCAGCAGCAGATCATGCACCACCTCTCCATAAAAATGTTTCCCTCAAACATATTTTTCCAGTTTTGTGTTCCTAAAATCATCATAATGAGACTCGAATGTTGCAGCGCGCTCTCCTCCTTTTGACACGGCAGAATTAGCATTGCCAGCATCCCACAGAGAGGGAGCCGAGCAGTTTGCCAAAACACAGCAATGAGTGACGAGCTCACAATGGAGGCTTGATTTGTGTCCCCTGAAGAATGCGACATGCCAGGACACCATCCTGCAGTAAACACTTGTACAATGTCATCACACGGCTCATGAATATATATCTCTCGCCAGCACTCGTCACTTCAGCAGATGAAAAACACACATTCTGGGGAAAAACAGGGACATAAAAGTCAAATAAAAGAAGATCATTTTGAAAAGCTTCCACACTCTGAGGCAGTTAAAAGTTTAATATTTCCTCCTCGTTTTATTGGTTGGACGACTTTGACAGTCTCAGCTTGTGTTCAGTTTAAAGATCATTGCTTCAAATGTCACACTTTGTTTTTCCAAGGCTTATAAAACACAAACGCTCTGAAATATTTATCCCTGTGCTACTTTTCCTCTAATGAAAATCACATTTAATCCAGAATCCAGTCATTACGCTTCCATTTGAAACCATATTCATGCAGAGAGAGGCCTGAAAGTTTGTTTTTAACATCATGCTAATTTGGCAGGGAACCAGAGGACGCTCTGGCTTTTCTCCCCCACTTTATTTCCTATTTACCAAACAGTGAGTAAAAAGCCTCGCTCGTCTCTGATCGACCCACCAAGATATTCCACATGTAGCCTGCGTGTGCAGACTTTAGCTCTCCAAAGCTTTTTATGATAAACTGTTTACCATTTGGATAGCTCATTAGATGGAGATTGTGTCGGGGAGTGATTAATTATGCCAGACTGTACCACTTCTGTTTGTGTCAACTTGATGTATACGCTGTTTTTTTTTATCCTAATGAACGGAAGAATTGAGAGCTCTGCACTCGCATCAACAACTGTGATTATGCCTCATCTAAAGGCTGGCATGGTTTCTGAGGGGAGCAGATCGTTTTCCAAGTTGGTGCAAGTGACTGGAGTTGGTGCAAGTTGGTCCAAGATGATCCGGTAACAGAGCAGAATGCTCATTCATCACGTCAAAAGATGATCAGGTGATGAGTGCAGAGTTTACTGTGTGGAAACCGGACCAGGCACTTAGCCCGGCACCAGAACCTCAAACACTGACAGAGCCTGGATGTTCCTGCAGCTGCAGAGTCAACCAAACAGATTCACTGAAAAACCGTATCCAAATGGAAATCTTTTTCATGCAAAGAAAAAAATATGTTTATATTTATTTATATAAATAAAAAAAATAATTAAAATCAATAAAAATAATAATAAAAATAATTTAAAATAATAATAATACAGGAAAATATTTTTATTTTATTTATTTATTTGTTTATCTATATTTAAAAAATGAAAAATACTAATAAATAATACAAATACAGAAAAAAATATTTCTAATATGTATTTATTTATATTTAAAAGACAATAAAATCAATAATAACAATAACAATAATAATAATAATAATAATAATAATAATAATAATAATAATAATAATAACAATAATAATAATAATAATAATAATAATAATAATAATAATATTTTTTATTTATAGAGCCCTTTTCATCAAAGGTTTTCAAAATGCTGAGGCTTCATTTTAACAGAAAAAAAATTAGGAAAGACAAGGGGGGGGGGCAATAAAAATAATTTTAAAACAATTTTAAAACACATTAAAACAGTTTCATGTGACAGACAGTCTTTAATACAACAGGGGTGATTTAAAGCTTTGGCAAAAAGAAATGTAATTTCCAAATGTTCAATGTGTGCAAACCAGGGATGTCAGGATCCCAACCCAAGCATCTGATCAGGGCTGATTTTGGTATTTGCTAATGAGTCAGTCATCAATATATATAGTTTCCGCGGTAAGTCATGTAGGTCAGACACTTGGTTTCCCATCATGCCTCTCTGGAGCTGTACAGCACAGTCAGTGAGAACATGTGAAATGGTTCAAATATGATGTGGTTAGTTTGACGACAGGTGTTTGTTGCGGGTTTCTGCTGAACTTAGCAGCTCATTGGATTGATTCCTTCACTTTCTAGATTCAGCTGTAATCCAGTTTTTAACAAAAAAAAAAACATTTTAATAAAAGAAGAAAACAAAGACAGTCGCTTAAGTTTCTTATATTTACATTTCGTCTTGTGAGAGTTGCGTTCAGGGCACCCTCTGATTTTAGCGCGCTATATTGCATGCACAAGTTAAAGGATGCAAAACAGATCAGATGACTGTATCATCAAAACTAGCTGGACTAAGTCAAATGGACTTAATAAGCTCAAGAAAAATTTTACCTATTATTTTTTTTTTCTTTTCATTACTATTGAATCAAAACAAAAAAAGCGCGCAGCTTCACTTTCTTAAGGCTTTAGCAAAGTTTATCTCTGCAAACCCAAGAATTGGATTGGGACTCGGTATCGGACAATATTCAATACTAAAAAGTCAGTATCGGGGGATGAAAAAATGCTGATGGGGACACCCCTGGTGTCAACATTTGCATCAGCTCACAAGCCTGACCCAAAGACGTAAACCCTGCGTGTGTGTTTCTGTTTGTAGACAGCGTGGAGCTCTCCTCTGTCTCCTCTCTGACTGAGGGGAAGTGAAACACCACACTGACTTTTTCACAGTCATTAGTGAAAGGCTGTGCTCATTAAGAATTTAATTTGTTAGCAATGTTTTCCTATTTTCAGTCACTGAGCTGTCTGTGCCAGTACGCCGAGTAATAGATGTGAGAGTCAGCTGGGTCTCCGAGGACAGACAGGTGAGCCCGGTGTCAGGCAGAGAACAACCAAACATGCAAAGAATATCAGAGTCTCATTTCAAAACTGCTGTTCGGAGTCAGACTATCAGTGACAATCTGTTTTTGGAGCTAATGAAGGGTAAATAATGAACACAATCAGACAAGTCATGAAAATATACAGCGCTGAGTCATCAGCATAGTCTGACACACCTGCTCAGAAACAAGAAGTCATCATTATTTAGTCTTTTTCAGACACTTCCTGTTCTTTCTTGGCAAGACCAAGTCGCCCATCATAGTTTCATAAATTAGTGATTTGACCAAACAGAAACCTCCAGTCCCAAAACATGAAGCTTGGTGCTGAAAACTGCAGTTCACCAAGTGTCCACACGAGGCTGGCTGGAGAAGCACCAGCAGCCACATACACACTCATTCATTCTCTACTGTGTCATTTCCCTTCGAGGTAAAGGTGTATCCATGGGCGGTCCTGGCTGGGCCAAACGCACCAGCAGGACCAAGAAACACTTATTTTGAAATGACTGGCATTTACAAACCATTGTCCAATCCAAAAACAGAAAAAAAATACAAAAATCACGAGCTAAATGTTGCTCACAGGATATATGACTAACACAGTCATGATAACAACAAATAAAACACTCTACAGTCAAATATTTAGACAGATCCGTAATCCAAGAGGTCTAGGCACACAAGTTAGTGTCCCGAGCACACTGGAAACTTACATTTTTGTCTTTTCTTCCTACGTACTTTTCAGGGCGATGTAAAAACTGGCATAATGGTCAGATTTCCAATTTCTTAGGGTACTTGTATCTATCAGAAATGAGGCCAGCAACAAGTCGAGACAGATCGTAGAAGATGGGACAATTTCATCAACATCACTGTGATTCTATGTCTTCTCTAAAAATTTGTAGAAAATAAAAGTTTGTTTGTCAAACCCTGTAAAAACAACAACAACAACAAAAAAAAAACGTTAAAGCTGTAAGCAGTGCTAGACAGGTCCTCGAGCTCCTGCTGGTTCCCCCTGCTGGTCTGTCTCACCTGTTTCCCCTCCACTGTCAAGGTAAAACCTCTACGGTCAGGGTTTCATCCCTTTCTGTCCCTCTTAGTGCTCAAACAGTTGATAAAATGTATTATTTCCTCTGCTGAGTCACATGACCAGCTGCACGGAACTCCTAATCAGTGTGACATCATCACGGAACTCCTTATCAGTGTGACATCATCACGGAACTCCTAATCAGTGTGACATCATCAGAGCAGAGGGAGGTTTTAAGTTCACATAAAGGTTTGCAAACAACTTCTTATAGATGCCACAATTTCACCCAAATGTGTGTAAAAACATGATGTTTTTGTCGGAAATTTTGTCAGGAATCCATTCATGTCATTTTTTAAGCTTTAAGACTTTTACTTTTTTGTCTAGAGGCCCAAATGAGGAAGCCTGCGTGATGTGAAGGCTCTAGACCCATGTATTTAGATGAAGGGAGCTGAGAGGGTTTCTTTGAGGTTTGCCATCTTTGAAGACTCGCTATTTGAAAACCAGGTCCGAAAGAACAACTTCCAGAAGAGCTTTTGTAGAGCAGGGTCTTGTCTGTCATGTGAGCGATTTTAGAGCCAATACCACTTATGGTTTCGGAGGAGATAATTTTTGCAGAAAGGGTAAAAATGCAGAGAAATCTTATTTTAAAAAGGCAAATTGCTGGCTTCCTGTGCAAGATAGGTGAAAAATACCCCAACCTTTTTTGTGCGTCTCAATAAGATGGACATATTGGCGTTGGATTTAATCTCTCTACAACATTCCTAGCCCCCCGTTGGTGCCATTTTAGTGTGTTTTTGAGTGCCAAGGTGGTGCTAGAGAGCATATTATGGGATGTTGGGGGTCAAGTTTAGTATTTTCTATCAAATTTTTTCACAAACCTGGGGTGTGTGCCAATTTTGGTGAGCTTTTGAGCTTTTTTTAGGGGGTCAAATTAGTGTTAATTGACAGTGTATTGCATTCATGCTTCAACGATCCTTTAAATTTTGTTAAAAACCACAGAGGTGTAGGAAAACCAGACACCTGTTTGGTTTCCTGAGGTTAAATCAAGTTTATCCAAAAAACTTAAGGAGCAGAGGTGCTAACACTAAATGCTAGTTCACTATTTATGAATTTATCGTGTGGCTGGTCTAAGTTTATCCAGGAGCTGTCACAGGTTGATTTCTGGCTACGCTGCTGCTTCGAGGTACGTTATCAGTGAATTTGTCAGTGAAGAGCGTCAGAAAGTCAGGAACAATCAACCAACCAAAACTGGACGTTAAAAAAATGTGAGGATGGTGAGATTTATCTAAAACACAACAACAGCTGACCCTAAGAGGATGCTATGACATGTATTTTAAAAACTCCACCACCCTGTGGGAGATTTCTGGGGTCATTAGATCGACTGGATATGAACATTCAGAGCGACAGCGTCTCTTTAATCCAATCAGAGAATCTGAATGTGCAGAAACTGAAGCTGTTTGACTCTGACTCGACTGGTAATGCTCTCCCTGCCTGATGTGTCCAACAGTCTCATTCAGAGAGAGGCCTAACTCTGATTTCTAATCAGGCGTATTAGATGCATTTCAGCCGCCTCTGTCGCTGAGGACGGTGTTGGCACAACGAGGAATGAGAGTGTGACGATGGACGAGGAGCATCATTTAACAGAGCCCGGGGAGCCGTTCTCTCCTCTTCCAGTAAGATGCCTCTTCTGCAACTCTGACTGCTCGCTGTTTCATTATGATGAGGCTATGGGCTAAACGTAGCCAAGCAAATCAAATATCCTGGAAGCACACACTAAATAAATCATTTTTATTCATTCCATTAGCGGTGGATGTGCTTCCCTGTAAACCGTCTTGTGACCACGCTGGCAAAACAAAGAGCTGTTGTGCTTCTGCCCGCCATCACCGCCGCTGACATCAGGACAAAGAAACGCTGAGCTCCGTTCCTGCAGCTGCTGCATCCCGCTAAACGCCGCCCCACGCCCCATGGTCAGCGTACGCTCCCAGTGTGTCTCTCTAATTTCTCACACTCGTCTCGTTTTGCTCGTGCCAAGACGCAGCGGCTGAATCCAAACGAAGCAGGAAGAGCGTCTGATCACCGTGGCCCCACAAACACAGCGTTTAGCTCGGTCTTTGCCCACAGAGGAGTGGAAGTGAATGTGAGCGTGTGGAGGAGTGAAGGGGTCAAACACAGAGTGGAGGTTTAATCCTGAGGAAGGTCAGGGTGACCCGGCTGCTGGGTGACCTGTTGGTGCTTGTTCAGGAAGGTCCTCGCTGAGAGGTCCAGCACAGCGGTGGAACGGGGCCAGGCTCAGGTGACACCCTCTTTAGCTCAGGGTCACCTAGAAAGAGTTCAGCAGTAGATGTTGGAGGTGACACGCCCAGCCTGGAGGCAGATGGTAGCTCTGTTGAAAGTGCAGACACTGGATGGTGACTGCAGAGGTGCATGATGGGAGAGCGCTGTGCCCCCTTTGTGCTACCATAAAAACAACATCAGGAGCTTTTGGATGAAACCCTGCTCAAACTGCTGTTTGTTAAAATAATTAAGGTTAAAGTACAAAGTGTGTGTGTGTGTGTGTGTGTGTGTGTGTGTGTGTGTGTGTGTGTGTGTGTGTGTGTGTGTGTGTGTGTGTGTGTGTGTGTGTGTGTGTGTGTGTGTGTGTGTAAATGTGTTAATTTTCTGGTTAAACTATTTTTAAATGGGATTTTGTTTTTTAAATCATACAGGGTTAAGAACACTGGCATTAGTACGTGTAAAAATATGTTTTAAAGGAGCAAAGAAATGTAAATATACCTTTATAAATATTTTGCTTAATTTTGAAGCGTTTATGCAAACTGAGGCAAATACTGTACATCTATTGGTCAAAGGAGTGTGACCCCAGGTCAGTGATGTGTGTGATGATTTGAGCGAGACTTTTGTAAACCAGTTGGGTTTGTAATCACCGGTGAAAATTTTGGTCACAAAGAGTATGACGAAAATTATCCTCAACACATCTTTTTTCACAAATGAAAACTTGACAAAAAACAAAATAAAATGTCAGACTTGATGCTAAAACTTTGAAAAAAGAAGTGTTACCGAAAAATTACACAGGAGCTAAATATATATATATATATATATATATATATATATATATATATATATATATATATATATATATATATATATATATATATATATATATATATATATATATATATGGGTGTGTGTGTGTGCAAGCATTAAAACCTAATTCTGAATATTATTCTGAAACTAAAATATCTTTTACATTCTTTTTCACATTTTTTTTATTTTTGTATTTTTATTTTGTAGTATATATATATATATATATATATATATATATATAAAATTTAGTATTTATTTAATATTGTATGACAACAATTATACTACTACTACTAAAAATAAAAACTATTATTATTATTTCTATAATTATTATTATTACATCATGTAATAATTACATTACTAATTTCACTTACCCTATTAATTACATTCTTTTGCATTTTTTTATTTTTTTGTATTTTTATTTTTTAGTATATTTTATACACACACACACACACACACACACACACACACACCCATATATATATGGGTGTGTGTGTGTGCAAGCATTAAAACCTAATTCCGAATATTATTCTGAAACTAAAATATCTTTTACATTCTTTTTCACATTTTTTTTATTTTTGTATTTTTATTTTGTAGTTTATATATATATATATATATATATATATATATATATATATATATATATATATATATATATATATATATATATATATATATATATATATATATATATATATATAATTTAGTATTTATTTAATATTGTATGACAACAATTATACTACTACTACTAAAAATAAAAACTATTATTATTATTTCTATAATTATTATTATTACATCATGTAATAATTACATTACTAATTTCACGTACCCTATTAATTACATTCTTTTGCATTTTTTTATTTTTTTGTATTTTTATTTTTTAGTATATTTTATACAAACACACACACACACACACACACACACACACACACACACACACACATATATATATATATATATATATATATATATATATATATATATATATATATATATATATATATATATATATATATATATACAATTTAATATTGTATGATGATTAAAATAATAATTATTATTTTTATGATTATTATGATTATTATTATTATTATTTCTGCAACTGTTTCTGGTGTGATATTTAGCATCACAGTGCATTCCTCAGTTTAAAGTTAATTAAGCCATGGTATACTGTTATTTTTGCTCATTAAAAATTATTACAGACCAAAGATAACTTTTAATCATTGTTAACATTGTACATTAATTTTATACAGAGCAGTTTATAAATAGTAAAATCCTTTAGTTCATGAACTCAGAGCCTGTCTCTATCTAGCAGTGAGCTACATGTAGAAATGTGACCATAGAAAAGTCTCCATCCAACAACATCCAGACATCACCTGGACTCGTCTTTCCAAAGAACAGGACTGTCCCCATGAGTTTACATAACTCTGTGCTGAAGGTTGGGTGTCTCTCGGTGTCTTCCTGAGGGTTTTCTGGTTGGATTTCTTTCATGGTTTCCTGTTAAAGCTCGTGTATATTCACATTTCAAACAGTTTTGAATCTAAAACGTTTACTAAGCCTGAGCGATGAATCAGAGCTGGAGTGACAGTATTAATGAGTCCTTAACGTCCTTGCTGTGAAATGAAATCGCTGCTGTATTCAGAATAGCCTTGTCAGCTTCATTATCAGTATTAAATCCTTTTTGCTGTTTTGCTTTTAATTGGAGGATTAATTGGATATTTGTCAGTGTTTTTCATTGGTACGGTTTAAAGGTTGGTTGATTTCTCTCCAGCAGAAACTCACTGAAAACAGTCTGTTAGTCGTTAGTCACAGGCTTTATTTCTTCTTTTAGTCACAGAAACAGGAGGATCATTTTGTTTCGAGGTGTTTTTAATCCTGTGCGTTTGCCGCCCGTCCTCCACGCCTGGTTGGTGCGGTGACACGCAGGGGTCAGCGTGGCTCTGTAAGGGTCGTGTAAGACAATCTCACCTTTTTTCCCCCCATTTGAATTTTAATGAGATTTAGTTAACGGCACCATTTTGCTGTAATTATTTATCACAGCTCTAATTACACAGTCCATCACATTATCTGCGATCCATCTTGAGTAATGGACTTTGAAAAAAGAGTTCAAGGACGTCAACTCGAGAAGCAGCTCGCTCTGCCTCTTCTTTGATATTCTGATGAGTTTTAGGTTCAGTGATCACAGCAAACACAGAGTCGATGTGAGTCAGGATGAAACACTCCACTTATCAGCTTCTCTTTTCCACACTGGCTTTAAGTCAGACGTGTAATTAAATCTGCAAAATGTGAAAACTGCATGTTACCCGCAAAGTAGCTCTCAGCTTTAATTCTACGGTTTTTCTCTTTAATTACGATGTCCCCGTGAACGACACCTTTACTCTGCTCTCACGGCACCACGGTGGGTCTTTGTCTCTCCTTAGAAACCACTATCGTATTTTCCATCCTGTGTATGTGTGTATGTGTGTGTGTATGTGTGTGTGTATGTGTGTGTGTCAGGTACAGGACAACAGCTGGGCTACAGTTAGCAGAAAGCTAATTCACATCTGCAATAAATACAGGCATGGATAACATTAACCTGGGAGTTCTTTTGGACCCGGACTTGTCCTCCAACTTTCCCAAGCAGCAAGTCTCAAGGACATTTTTTCATCTCCGTGATATCAAGAAAATCCGACACGTCTTGTCTCGGAGCGATGCTGAAAAACTAGTCCATGCATTGGTTTTCTCCAGGCTGGACAAGGAGGCGAAAACACATCTCTCCAGTGTTAGCATCTCTACACTGGTTACCTATAAAATCTAGGACAGAGTTTAAAATTCTTCTTCTGACTTACAAAGCGCTTAATGGCATCAGGCCATCGTATCTTAAAGACTTAACCGTTCCGTATTATCCGTCCAGGTCTTTGCGTTCTCAACATGCAGGTCTGCTGGTTGTACCTAGGGTCTCTAAAAGTAGTATGGGAGGTGGAGCCTTTAGTTATCAGGCTCCTCTTCTTTGGAATAACTTACCGGTTGAGGTCCGGGGAGCAGACACGGTCTCAACCTTTAAGAGTAGACTTCAAACTTTCCTTTTTAATAAAGCTTACAGTCAGATCTGGATCAGGTCTGAACCAGCTCTTAGTCACGCTGCTATAGGTTTAGACTGTCGGGGGGAACTGACACACAGGGCTCCTGTTTCCCTCTATCTGTCAGTCTAACTTCTGGTTTAGGCCCCGTTTTCACGACAGCGTTTCATCTGAAAACGCCAGAACGCAGTGAAAATGCAGTGAAAAAAAAACTGCATTTACACAGAAATGCCGAGGGACTGGAAACGCCGTAGTTAGCATGCCAGGCCTGTAGTCGGCGCTATAACTGTCTCGTCCGGAAGCTGCTTTTGGGAGATCTCCACCGAAGTAGAGTTGAGACGATCATCTGGTGTGTTGGGGAATACAAAGTTAAAAAGTGGAGCAACAGATGCTCATTTTGTTGAAGACAGTCACAGATTCAGCAGATTGAGCAGCACAAGCACAACACGGTAGTTCGCGACGATCGTATCAACGGTACTGTTGTACTGTTGTATGCGATCACGCAAAACGGAGTGTGACGTCAGCGTTTCCACTGAAAACGCCGGCTTACTGTTTACATGGCAACCGTAGGTTAGCGGTGTCCCAGAAAAATCCCACTCTGGAGGCCGTTTTCAGAAGTTGGCGTTTTAGGTTGGCTAAAACGCTGTTTCAATGTAAATGCGAGGCTGAAACGCAACAAAAAATTTGCGTTTCAGCCTAAAACTGTTGTTGTGTAAACGGCCCCTCAATGTCCTGTTATAGCTACCGTCCATACACCTCTCTGGGAGGCTCTGAGTTTGTCACCAAAGTTCCTCTGGGTTGTTGTTGAGGACGACCTGCTGCCATGGACCCATAGTTTCACCTTAATCATCGCCACAACGCCAAACTACAGACTGTGTCTGTGTGTAGGAATGGGTTCCTTTCACATTTGAAACAATACTCAGTACTTGACAATTGGTACCGGTACTCAGTGCTACCGCTTTTCGCTACTTTTTCGTGTTAATGTGGTAAAAAATATCAATTTGTTGAATAATAAAATATGGTTTTTTTTTTCAAATTAACATATTTATTCTTCAGTTTGTAATCTTGCAATGCTGTATTCAAGTCAAGCTTGGAAAATCACCTACTCTTCCACTCTACCACAGTCACAAAGATGCATTAAGGTACCTAAACATGATACCATATGATTTTACATGAATCTGTACCCGGTACTTTTTACAGAATTCGGTGGTTACCTATAAAAGTACCTAATTCGGTAGCCATCCCTATCTGTGTCTCTCTATAACCCCACCAGTCTCCTCAGGTGTCTGTCTAACATGAGTCTGGTTCTGTCCGAGGTTTCTGCCCGTTAAAGGGAAGCTGTTCCTCTCCATTGTAACTTGCTAAATGCTGCAGAGCTCTGTCCTCATGGTGGGTTCAGATGGGATCAGACTCCTAAATTGGTCTTCATGTTGGGTTTCTGTTAATGAAATGCTATTAAAGTTAACAAGTTGACGTTTAATGTTATTGTTTTGGATGGTATCTTAACGTTTGTTATGATTTGGTGCTGTATAAATAAAGACTGATTAATGGATTAACTGATTACAGGTTTACAGGTCAGTGAAAACCTTCACATCAGACTCAAATCTTCACCCTGACTCAGTTTATTAATATAAATACTGTCTGCAGGACCTGCTCTGTGTAAAGGATGGTGAAGGAATAAATCAGGTGAATATTAAATGTGATGTGAATTAATTGTAGAATCCTGTTATTAAAACATTGGATCTGTAGGACGAGCTGTGGTGGTGGAGGCTGAACAGAAATGACATTCGGCTGTGCAGGAAAAACATCTGATGTCTGAATGCTTTATGACGAGGATAAAACAGGGAGAAGGAAGTAAACAACAGCAAGGCCTTCTTGTGTCTGCCTGTGTATGTGATATGAGGATACAGCAGCTAAAGCGTCCATGGAAACATTCCTCCCAGGTGTATTTTCATATCCTGCAGAAAAGGAAGGTTTTCTTTTATGCAGGTGTTGAATAGGCTGAGGCTTGCGCAGGTATTTGTCTACTCTCTGGCAGGGCCGAGGGATTACAGAGACAAGCACTGTGTTGCCATGGTTTCCAGTTCAGCTCTGCCTGCCTCCAACACCAAGGATAGTTGTTCTTTGTTGGCCTTCAGTATCACACCAATCGTAAGTGGGAGAGCTGGAGATAAACAAAAAGCTCCTTATACAATAGGAGGACAGGTTGTGTGTGGTTATATACTGTATATCTGGCTCTTATGGCTGATATCTGTTATGACAAAATACACAAAGTGTGAGCAGAACATTTGGACTATTCTGGGTTTCACTTTATAAGACGCCATCTGTCCTTTTCACTGGGACCTAATGTAACAGCAACGCACCAAAACCTCCACAGACTGTCAGATTTAACCTTTACCTGACAGATTCTCTGGAAACAAGTCTGAACATGTTCAGTTCAGCAGCTATACTCTGAAAAACTCAAGAATTATCAGAATCACAATCAGTTTATTGGCCGTACACATACGAGGACTCTGAATCCAGTTTGAGGACACTGAATCCAGTTTACGAGGCCTTCTTTGTGGAGACACAAACACACAAAAAGCCACAGGAGGAGATGAAAAGGATGCTGAACTGGGGTAATGTGTTTTGAAATTGTCCAGAAAACTAGAGAAATCACATTTCCTTGCAGCAAATGCGTTGAAAAGCTGAAGAAGGAAATGGAAAAAAAAAAGCTAAAAGCAGTGAAACAGCTGAAAATGTGGAATGGGGAAAAGAAGAAATAGTAAAAACAGCAGAGATAGAGCTTAAAGTGGAAGTAGTTTGAGCAGTATTAGTAGTGGAAGTTGTATAAATCATGGAGCGTAGAGTGGATTAAAACGTTTAAGTAACCGAAGTAGCGATGGGAGTATCAGTAAATGAATACATGTAAAAGTTCATTCATGTGTGAGTTACAGAAAGAGCACACACGTGTGTCTTTGTTCCTAAATCTTTTGATTAGTTAGTATAAACAGCTGCATGAGAAGAAAGGTTTCCATGGTAACCTGCTCGTTAGGCTGCGGAGAGCTGCAGATGTTCGACGTCTGTCTGAGACAGAGGATGAACAAATGAAAAGTAGTGTCCAAGTTTCCTGTTACTGAGTGAAAACTAAATGAGTTATAAGAAAAAGTTGTATCGTAAGAATTTCAAGACTCGGATAAGCACAGTGATGTGTTTCTCATGTCTGTAGAGCCAGAAATGAGGGCAGGACAGCGAGATGAAAATGAAGGTGAACAAGTGGGTCAAGATTAACATTGCAGCAGGTTACAAGAAAATGAGGTTTTGTCTCACATTTGGGCATTTTTGGGCCAAATAGTACATTGTTTTGCAAATATCCTCCCTTTGTTGGAAGCAGGAGAAGCCAGGACACGTTTTGATGCATTTTTGATGTTTCTAGAGTAAAGATTCAGGAACTTATGACAGTTTGTTTGAGAAAGTTGTAACATCTCAGCAGCAGCGTCCTTCACTCTGGCTGCTGATGTCACGTAGTGTAACAGCAGCAACTTTTGTGAAAGTTTTGTGTTGCTTAAACAGTAAAATCTCAAAAGCTGTAAAAGATATCTAAAAGTTACGTGATACATAAATAGCCAGAAGATTGGTGAACATTTTAAAGCAAAAATGGAGTCTGTTAGTGGAAGTATGCCCAAGTTAAAGCATCTCAAAGTTTGGGCAGATTTAGGCAGAAGAGCTGTAGTTCCCATTCATTTTAATGGGGAAAATTTTGTCAGAAAAAGCTGAATAAATCAAAAAGTTTAAGGATTAGAGATGAGAAAAGCCATAGCACACGTGTCCTGAAGAAGATGAATAGTTTAAAATTTGATTTGTGAAAATCGGACATAATTTGAAGGAGTTTTTGCGTGGCAAAAAAAAACATATGGAAGAAGAATTTATTGAAATGCTGAATCATCATTTCAAAATATTCAGAAAAAAAGGATTATACTCTCTTCTTTTCATCATTCATTCAGACTTAGAGTGAAACCACCACCTCCTCTGTTACACAGTCCAGAGCCACAGCCAAACCACTTCCACCCATAGTTCCTTTTCATTAAACCCTGAAATGTTACAGATGAAGCCATCACTTTAATCTGGGGGAAAGAAGTCTGGCTTTGCTGTGGTGAGACTTTTATTCTTCCTCTCCCTCAGTGAAGCTAATCTACCCACGACCCAGGCCACAGCTCCCATTGAAAGCCAAACTGTGGCACTGTGAAATACCTGTCTGCCCTGCAAACACAAACCCAATATCAAACTAAAATGAGCTTCAAAACTGCACTGATCTGCATAACAACAGCCTCAGCTGCAACAATTCAGCCGCCAGTACAGAGGAAGGTTTCTGTGAAAGGGCCGAAGCCGCCCCAAAGATGGAGTCTGTGCCGTTCAGCCGGCTGCACCGCGTCCACGTGAAGCACAGACACAGTTCAGGCTTTTATCTGCAAACTCAAACAGGAGAGAGAGGAAATGAGTGGCACACCGTGTAAAACCTGATGTTTACATCCTTTAATCTCTGCGTTTCTTTTCTCCGCCGAGTTCGGGAGATTAGCCACGGATCGCAAGTGTTGCAAGATAGCATCAGCTTCATGAAATATGTGACGATAATTATCACGCACTCCAAGAGCCTGATTGTCACGAGCCACCAGCGCACGGCAAAGTCAAGAGCACAGAGTACACAGAGAGGGTTTGATATTCACACCTGTGCAGCTCAGAGGGGAGGGCGATTGGGATTATTAGAGGTGTAACTCTCGTTGACATTTACAGGAAGTCACATGTGTCTCCAGGTGACAGACGGGTACATGGACCCTGACGGAGAGCACGGCGTCTGTTATTATCACAGAGAAGAAAACACCGTGGTTCCTCGTTCCTCTCCCGTGTGGAGACGCACGCTACGCCTCTGTTTGTCCGTACTCTGACGGAGCTTTCTGCTTAACCCTGTTTGATAAATGATCAGAGCTCATCTACTTTCCCAGCACCTCCAGGCACAGGTCAGCAGACTCGCAGCGAGCCCGGTTGGACTCATTTCAGAGCAGCCAAACCTGGAGGAGACGCTCCGGCTGAAGGTGAAACTGAAACTGAGCTGCTGTCAAGTTTTAAATCCGCCGAGTGGCTGAATTTTGGGTTTCCGACAGATCGAGAAAAAGGCAGCGAGACAACTGACAAGAAAATTGCACGGGCTGTAAGGGAGCAGCGTCTTTGGGGAAACACTGTGAGCAGTGCTTTAAAATAGGGAGGGGAAAGGAGCTGCAGGTACAGAAAGAAGTCTGAAAGGAGAATAAAAACACCAAGTGCTGCACATGAAACTACATCAGACTAATAACATTTCATGAGTTATCTGCTGTTTGAGAAGTATCCAATAAAACATGAACACTGCTCCTTTTTATTCTCTTATTCAAGCTTTAATCGCAGGCCTTCACACTAAACTGCTTTGATTTCCATCTCGTGGAGGAATATTTGAAACGCCGCCTCGGTTCATAGAAAGCAAACTGCAGCAGGACGGGGATCACTTGTTCCACTCCGAGGAAGATGATAATCTGGCTAATTAGCATTTTAGCTACTGCAGCAGCCAAGGGTTAAATGTTTAATGCAGAATAAAAGAATAATCTCAGCTATAATCTATCAAACTAACTGCCTCAGGAATGGTGAGGAACGAACTGATGTTGTGCCAAGAACAGTTCTGCACGAGTGCGTCTGGATCTCACAGAGCGAGCGGCTGCTGCAGCAGCAAAACGACCGCCTGGCTGTTCGTCTGACTGTTCGTCTGACTGATCGTCTGACTGATCGTCTGACTGTTCGTCTGACTGTAAATTTGACTGATCACCCGAACAGTATGTAACACCTTTCTGAAGTCAGATTAATCTGAGTTTCTATAGAGCACCAGATCAAAGCTTAGGTAATTTAAAGTTACTTCACATGGACCAGAGCCTACACTGAAAAAACTGAAATCTTATCAAGTGTTTTTGTCTCATTTTCAGCAGAAAATTTCTTTTTAGACTCAATCTGAGCCACGTTCATCTGACCAGTCCAGAAACATGTCTTAATTTAAGTTAATCAGAGACAAAAATGAGGTCTGAGTTGCTTGTAAAAAAGTTTTTAAAAATCTGCCAATGAAACAAGAGAAAAGTTTCTTGTATTAAGACATTATTCTAGTTTTAAGCAAAGTTTGGGGCAAATTTCTCTTGTTGCATTAACAGATTTTTTTTTTATTATTTTGCTTGTTACAAACAATTCAGACTCAATTTTGTCTTTAAGGGCGTATTCAGACCTGGACTGTTTGGTCCACTTTAAACAGACCAGGGTTTGTTTCCCACGCTGGTGCAGACTTTTCATGCAGGTGTGAATAGACACAAACGAACCCTGG
The DNA here is from genome assembly GCF_033239565.1 of Halichoeres trimaculatus. Classification (NCBI taxonomy): domain Eukaryota; kingdom Metazoa; phylum Chordata; class Actinopteri; order Labriformes; family Labridae; genus Halichoeres; species Halichoeres trimaculatus. The sequence continues at coordinate 27,700,333 of NW_027437198.1, read as the reverse complement.
TGTGGACCAAACAACCGGACAGAGACCCACTTTTTGAGGTGGTCTCGGTCCGCTTCCAAACGAACTCTGGTGCGGTTCGTGGTTCTCCGGTGCAGGTCTGAATACAAACCAAGGTCCATCTGAACTAACTACAGGATACATGCTCCTTTTGGGCCTATAGAGCCACCGTAACCTAACCGTCTCTGGTTCATACCTGATCCTAGCATGTTGTGGGTCAGGACACGCAGAGCATAGCGCCTCCTTGCTGCGATCATTGGTCTTCCTGTTCCTAAATTGTAAACGGTGTTGTTAAGCTGCTTTGAAGGAGCTGCTCTTGAAACTGAAAATGATTTAGCAGCTCTAATAAGAGCACAAACACACATGTTTACCTCCATTTCCAGGTCTGTGCTCTGTGTGCCGCCCTTTGTCAGTGCTGTCCAATGAGAGCACTGATCCTCACACACCTGGATGTGTTTACAGAATATAGTCCACTTGATAAAAGTACAATCTGAATACGAACCGCACCAAACCAAAAAAATAAAGTCCGCTTTTGGTCCGGACCAAACAAGTGGACCAAAGGACTTTTCTGCTCTGAATACAGCCTCGAGTATGAACCTGTACACCCAAACATTGATCAATACTGATCCCAACATTGGCATCAGAATATCAATATTTTAGATTGATCAGCACACCGCTACTCATAACGTTATATTTATTTTTATGAATGGATCGATGAGCCGCACACTGAAAGACAAAGAGCCACATGTGGTATAGATGGTCTGTTTTCATCACTGATAGCTGGACGTACACATGGGTCCAGGTCTTTATCTTGTTTTTTATTAACAGACCAAATAGCTTTGTGTTATTTATCTTATTTATGTGACAGGATGTCATTTCTGTCTCTTCATGGTTGCACATTCACATTCACTCAGAGACACAAACATCTGCCTGCACACACGCAGAAGAGCACACTACATATAGAGGACACAGAGTTAGGAAAAATGATGTCACAACCACCTCAAGAAACGAATAAAAATTATTCCAAGTGCTGCACAGACCAGCTCTGTGACTTTAAATTTCACCATCTGACACCTCAGCATCAGGACCGTTCTGGTCCCTGTTAAAGTGTCCCCTGCGTCCTGTGTTCACCAGCTAAAGAAGCCTGATGTAAAGTTCCTCCCAGATAAATTTCTCTTGGTGTGAAGAGAAACCAGAAGAAAAAAAAACAAAGTTTCTGGGGACAGATTAATATTTTATCTTGCTGGCAGTATTCTTCAGTATGATTATAAGATTAAAGACTGAGGAAAGTCTGTCTTTTAAGCCAAAAGCTAAGCCCAACACATATTAGCTTTCCTTTAGTGAGAGCTGAAGGATCAAGGCTGCTTTTCAAGGCGAGAAATAAAGAATCAAATGAAAGGGGAAAAAAAAAAAGACACAAAAAGAAAAATCAATTAAAAGTGATGCTACAGCTCAGAAATATTCCTCTTAATCCCTGAATCAATTTACATTCATCAACAAAGAAATCAAACAGCGAGCCAGCGAGGGCGATACAGCTCGGTCAATGCTGCAGCTATTACAGCGAGGATACCGTGATTTAACCGACGGGAGAGGTCAAATAAAGGAAGAGTTCATCATTTTTAAATCCATCTGGCAAAACCTCCTTCTCTGCCATATTGTGCTGCCGCTGCACTGTGAGGGTCTCTGTATTCATCCGGCGGCTCTGAAGCGCCTCTTCTTCTGCTGCCAGGGAAATTAACTCCATTCCATACGAGCCCCACGCCGTATAGGAAACATCACGACTATATCTTCAAGGACATTTTTTAATTTACAGCTGGCAGCAGACGGCATCCAAAGAGTCTATCCGCAGCGCGATGCTGTGCAGAGTAAACATAATGATAAATAAGTGTGAAGCTCAGGGGAAATATGAACATGTTGTTGTTTGTGTGAAACAAAGCTACAGTCATAACGCCGAGCGAGCTCAGAGTCAGAGACAAACGCTCGCTAATATCGCTGCATTACGCTCATAATGTAATGTAAGCACACACAGCTGCTTTAAGTGATCGTTTCATGAGTTCAAGCCTCAGAAAATCATCCCGGTTCAAATGTTAATGAACTCAATAAAAACCCAAAGACCTGGCTGGAAATACGAGTGGCACCGGCCGTGATTTCCCCACAGAGGGTGAAACCTCCTCACCGTCCTCTTCATTAGATAACTGAGCAATCTGTTATCATCTCACACTCACAACAAGCTCCTGCTCACACTGACACACACACCTCCACACACAGCACCACACACAGCTCCACACTGCTGCCGCACCAAGGTCAGAGGTCAGAGGGAGCACTTTGTCCACAGGGGGCGCCAAACACTCTGCAGACCTAAAATTTAACAACTGATTTCTACATAAAAATAATAATATCTCCTTAATTTGAAAATATAACTCTAGAATTTTCTTCTTTAACTCAAAACTTAAAAATTAATAATGTGTTGCTTTATAAAAAAAAAAAAAAAAAAAAATTACATAAACAAACATGAAATCAAAGTTATATATAACTCTTGCAGCATTAACCACAAAAAGTTGGAAAAGTCCCCTTCAAAAAGGCATTTACACTTTAAAATCAGGAACAAAATACTTCAAAAATAATATTCAGAATCACTATAGCAGCGTGAGGTTTTTTTCATCAGTCATCTAAAGTTTGTTAAACAAAAGCTGGAGAAAATCTTCTCTGTTGTGTTTTATAAAAATGAGAGGAAAGATAAAAACTGCTTCCTCTGTCCCAAAGAAAGCAGAAAAGTGACTTCTGTATGAGCGCGACAAGGATTAAAAATCAGCTGATGCATAATATGAGCGAGTGAATTCACAGCCGATCAGCACAACAGTCCCCACAAAGTGATGAAGTTAAAAGTAAATTTACACCAAATTTGCAATGCAGTGAAGAAAACTAGGGTTTAAAGGCCAAAAATTCCACATAGTACAAAAACTGACCCCCAAAATACCAAAATGTGCTCTCTAGCGCCACCTAGGCACACTAAATCTGCTCTCACTAGCAGTAGGAATGTTGTAGAGAGATCAAACCAATGTCAAAATGTTTGTCTCATTAAGACGCATAAATTATACATTGACACCCCTGACCTATCTCAAACAGGAAGCTGACAATTTGCCTTTCAAAACAAAATTTGGCAAAATTTTTGGGGCCTTAAACAAAAGTTATCTCCTCCTAGGCCATAAATGGTATCAGCTTGAAATTCACTCAGATGACAGAGTGAACCCTGCTTTACAAAATCTGTGTAGGAATTTGTTGTTTCTCAAACTGTTTTTGAATGACAAGCCCTTAAAGTCGGTGAACCCCAAAGAAGAAGCCCTTTCAGCTCCCCCTGTTAGAATGAATGGGAGAGGAGGATCCAGCTCCACACAAGCTGCGGCAGTTAGGCCTCTACACAAAAAAAGTAAAAGTGGTACAGGTTTAAAAATGACATGGATGGATTCCTGACAAAATCTACTACAAAAATATCTGATTTTTTGCAGAGATTTGGTCAAAATTGTGGCAGCTATGAGGAGACGTTTCAAAACTTCAGTTGGTTCCACTCCTGAGAGGGCAGCAGTTGGTGATGATGTCACAATGACTGAGAGTTCCATGCAGCTGGTCATGTGACTCACTGGAGGCGGGAAAATGGAATGTGTAACACACACCACTTTATTGACGGGCTGATCTCAGAACTTCCAAGTTAGAAATAAATGATTAAAGTCTCCACGTTCACCCTGCAATCACCGACTTACACAACAAACTCCTCAGTAGTTTTCTCTCTGACTGAAAAATGGGACAGAAAATGTGGAGAGCCTGATCTTTGAGTGAAAGTGGAGGAGTTTTCTTTGTATCTGTCTCTGAACTCAGGCAGGGGACATAAACTGAAAGTAAAGAAGTTCGAGACAGAAACTTAATTTGTTGAATGAAATTTATTACCCCGCTGCAGTTTGGAGAACTCTCTCCTCCCTCAGGTCACACAAAACATGAATGACAGACCGAGCTCTCTACAAATAACTGTGAGCGGGAGGAGTGTTTCACCCAGAGTCTGTGTGTGTGTGTGTGTGTGTGAGAGAGAGACACCAAAAGAATGGCTCCTCTAGCTGTCACTGTGTAGAAGTAAATAAATTGTACGCTTCACAACAAGCACACAGCTCAAAGAATTGTCTGTGTAAAGCAACTGGCTGCCAGGCTGGAGTTTTGTCTGGAGATTATCGTCAAGGTTACGCATGAAAAAATAAAAAAAGGCTCCAACTCGTCCTGCGTTTGGTGCAGCAGCTCATTAGCGCTGGAGCTGCTTACGTGAGCTGACACACAAAACGTCCGGTTCAATTTCACGTTGGGAAGAAGCCGAGCCGATCGATGAGGCTGCACCTGATAGAGCGAGAATTAAGGCGAGCGCCGACGTCTCCCAGAAACACAAACCAAATCTGAAAATACTCGAGGAGAGCTTCCACTTCATGTTTCATAATTTCTCTCACAGCAGAATATTTAGAAAAACTTGTCTGAGCTGTTTTTCACTTTGAGGCTGAAGTTTTAAGTAACGTGCTGCACAGCTCAGGGTCTCAGGGTCGCGTCGTTCATGTTAGCATTTATGCTAAGTGATGTGTATCCAGTCTGGGGTCATAAATAAACCTGAAGTCAAACCGTCCTCATCAGTTTCACACGTTTACTTCTCTTTACCAGAGGTCAGGGAAGGGTCTCCTCAGTGGATTAAAGCTCTGGTACCGATCTCACTCCTCAGACTTAGCATGCATGCAGCCGTGCAGCCGTGCAGCCGTGCAGCCGTGATGAATAAATAATAAAAGAAAGCATAGCTGCTCCAGGGAGAGAGCTGAGTAGTTGCCTTGTTTACCTGTGCCACGGGCTGCCCCTGGAACTGTTTACCGACATGGATTCAGCTGGAATTAGACTGTGACTCAGGCTTTTGTGCTGCTCTGATACTGAGAGCGCTTCGACCGCCTGCAGAGAGGAGAGTTCCTCCTTTCAGCATCTTTTTCTTTACAACAAAGGAGCATTAGTTCCTGTAAATGGAGGCTGTGATTAAAATGCATTTTAAAGCTGATTTAAGGCACACTAAACGAGAGCATCATAGTCTGTTAAATCAGGAGCACGCTGTGGTGCAGATACAGTTTCACCTGCAGCGAGTCAGAGCTCTCATTACCTGTGGATTTAACAGAAGGAGTTTCTCTTCAGCTGAATCTTCCTCTGAAGCAGGAGTTTGCAACAACCATTAAGATAAATAAGATTTATTTCTTAATCTAATTCTTATTTATTGTGTTGGGTTTTTTTTGTTTATTTTGTTGCACAGTTATCTTCAAGGTCAAGGTGATGCCTTTTTGTTACTGATTTTATTATTTTTTTTAGGATATGTAAACTATACTATGCGTACAGGTGGCGAGAAATTAGCAAACAACAACAACAAAAAAAAGAAGCTAAAGATATTTTTTAGAAAAAGCACCAATCATTTTCTCATTTCAAAACAGTTATGGAAAATTGAATTTAAAGAACAGCCCTTACTCAAGTACCAAATAATCCTAATTTATGTTTGGATTTTACCAAATTGCTTGGCAGCTACTGAGTGTTTGTAAATATCTGTAAACATTAAAGTGGGCTAGTTTTTATTTTTATTTTTACATGAATATGAAAAGGACTCAAATAAGCCTACATATTTTAATGTTGATTTCATTTTAAAGCAGGCCTGCACACTGCACTGCTTTTTGTTTTTTGTTTTGTTTTTTTTGTTTTGTTTTTTGCTATAACAGGTAAAAATAGACAAAGAATTGAACTTCAAAAAAATGTATAAGCTGTGTTACATTTTGGCTCTTTTGATCGTGTAGGTGGCAAACCCCTGCTCTAACACTGATTTTTAGAAATATGGATTAAATTTAAAACGCGAGTGGGACTTCCTGTAATGGCGTGCATGGGGTAGCCGTTAATTCTCATGCTCCTGTCATGGTTTCAGCTATCGCCACTTTACACCTCAACGGCCTCTGAACTCACTGACTTTACCTCTTCTGTTCCTTTAATCAGAGCCTTTAGTGCTGCCCAGACTTTACAAAGACGCAACAAAGCAACAAAGACGTACTGACAGCCAGCGCTAGCCTAACAATGTAAGCTAGATATCAAACTTTTTATGTTGCTTTTATTTATTGTGGCTTTTTCTTCTGCTATTTATTGTAGTTTTTTTCACTTATCTGCTGTTTTAGATTATTTTTAGTAACCATTGTTTTTCATTGGTCGTGTTTTTTTTTTTCTTGTTTTTAATTGTACAGCATTTTGGTAAACCATTTTAAAATGTGCAGTATAAATACAGTTTAACTTGAGTTGACGTTGCTGCTAGAGCGACACAAAGATTCAGATCATCAATTGGTAATGTGGATCACAAACTAGACCAGATCCAATCCACAGTGGAAGACCACAGTCTGCGTATCTCCTCACTGGAAATCTTTTCTAATGATGCTGAAAGATGTATTTGGGACTTGGAAGACAACGCCAGGCTAACGGCTAAGGTTAGCAACTGAGAGGGACGCAGCAGGCGGCAAAATATCTTTCACTGCAAAAAACTGAAATCTCATCAAATATTTTTTTCTTATTCTAAGTAAAAATATATTTTTAGATTTGATATGAGCTTTATTCACCTGACCAATCTGAATAAAATATTTGTTTTAAGTTACGTAAAGACAAAATGAGGTCTGAATTGCTGTAACAAGTAAAAAAAAACTCTTCCAATGAAACAAGAGACAAGTTTGCTTGAAAATTTCCTTAAAACAAGAATATTGTCTCCATATAAGTTTCAGGCAGATATTTCGGCCTCCCCGAAAATACCAAAAACGGACGCCCTCCTCAGTTTTTCTCAGATTTCCTCAGATTTCCTGACCGAAGTTTGTAGGAAGGAGAAGGAGACACATCCTCGCCCTCAGGAAGTTGATGGAGCAGACTGGAGCTTGGCAGCAAAGCCAAAACCAGGAACTCTAAAATGTGATATTCTATTAATTTAATCCATATTTTAACATGTTTGAGATCTGAAGTGTTGTTTGTTTATTCACTTTAAGAAACTGTCGCACCACAAATACCAAAGTATTTCATAACCGAACCATCTGCCCCCGGCTGTGGAAATGTCAGAGTGACTCCCTCCTGTCAGATCTGACCCTCCTTCATGTCACTGCTAAAAAACTCTGAATAGATTCAATTTCCTCCCCGCTTCATCAGGAGGAGACTCCTGGATCATGGTGTGGAGGTTTAAACATCAAATCAAGCAGAAAACGCAGAGTCTGGATCAGAGACCAGCTACTGTGAGGAGGAGACGCCTCAGCCCTGATTTTAGTGTTGTTACTGTTTTTACCGTGGAGGAAGGAAAATCTCTGTAACTCCTCCTCTGATTCATTACACACACTTTTTCCTCTCTCCTCCTCCTCCCACACCCTGACCCTGCTCCTCCTCAGACTCTGCTGTAGCACACCTGCCTGCTCCGTGGACGTTTGATCCTCCACCATTTGTCTTCTCCTGGGTGACGCCGCCGCCTTCCTCTGCCACGCTGACCCATTTCCAGGCCCCTTCACCTCTTCCTGCAGCTGCACCGTTATATCGGTCTTTGTGCTGACGCTGCCCGGGTTTAATGCTTTCTCACACATTTCTGAGCCAGTAAACAAATTAATCATGACCACTAAACCAGCTCCAGTTTCTCCACAATAAAACCTGTGTCCTTAGCAGCACTGGCTGCATAATAAGCTCAGCTTAATGAGAGATTAAATTCAGGTTAATGGCAGAAAATGAGCTCAACATGGACTGAGCTGATGGCGTGACTTGTTTTGAAAGTCAAGGTGTCGTTTGTTTTGGTGTCTGAATTATCAAACGTCACAGGAAACCAGAGCAGCTTCCTCTTTCTCTTCTTCATCCATCGACTATAAACCAGCTCCACTCTTCCTCACAGCGTCATGTGATGATCATCTGTGTGACATCATCAGTCAGTAACGCCGCAGTGAAGCTCCACTTCAAGCTGAGACGGATACTACTATGAAATGAAACATTTGTAGATGAAACAGGAAGGAGGTGAGACGGACACATCTGGAGAATGGAAACGTGCAATTAAGCAAAAAGTGGATCAAGGAGCTTAGACTCAGCAACGCAGCAGATCCCAGGACAAGGGGGGCGGCACCGATCAGGGGAACATTTCAGGAGCTTTTTGCTTCATATTCTATTTATTTACAAAGTATTCACCTGGATTTTACCAAATTCATTGATAAGCAGCTTAATCTCAAATTCTTAACATTCCTATTTTTTCATCTGTGTTTTAGCCAAAAGTTGTGACTATTTTTCAGCATAAATCCATATTATACTGAATTAAGAGTTATTCAACATTTCTCAGTCAGACTATGCTCAAAAATCTCAGTAACCAGCTGACAGGACAAGAAGAGAGAAACCTTGTGCTAACTGCTGACTTTTTCGTTTTTGTTACATTTTAAAGATCACAAATTTTTAATTAAAAAGTCAAATTTTCTAAATTATGAAAATTCTTGAAATTTTTTTAAAAAAATTTTCTTGTATAATTTTGCAATTTTTTTAATTATTATTTTTTTTAATTTTGCAAATATTTTTCATTCTGTTTTTACACATTTTTGGATTTTTTTTCTTAAGTATTTCTTTTTTTATTTTGTTTTTTTTTTATGTATTCATTGATTTTCTGGCAAATTAAGCAACCTTAATCTCTGATTAATTCTTTAATATTCTTATTTTTTTTCAACTGTGTTATGGACAAAAGTTGTGACTATTTTTCAGCATAAATCCATATTATCCTGAATTTAGAGTTATTCAACATTTCTCTGTCAGACTATGCTCCCTAGAAATGTCCCTCATCATTTATTTCACAGTTTAGACATAAATTTAAAGAATTATGGCTCAAAAATCCCAGTAACAACTACATTTAGTGATGCTAACACAGTCAACATTTCCTCAATTTTTTGGCCATTGTGCTAACTGCAGACATTTTAACTTTTTGTTAAATTTTTAAGATCATAAATGTTTAAAGAAATGTCATATTTTCTAAATTATAAAAGTTCTTAAAATTTTTGTGAATTCTTGATTTTTTTCCCTTGTATAATTTTTTATTTAATTTAATATTTTTCATTCTGTTTTTGCACATTTTTGATTTTTTTTTAAATTGTAATGTTTTTTTATTTTTATTTTTTTGCAATTCTTGAAAAATTAAAAAAAAAATTACATATATAATTTTGTAAATTAAAAGAAACTTCTTATTTTGATTACTATGTCCTAAATTTTCACTTTGCATAGAATTTTATATCCTTTAAAGTCTTCATTGTGAAGATAAAGTAGATTTTGTGGCTCCTGAATGACTTTAATCCAGGTGAGCTGAGGAAAAATGGCTCCTATGAAAGTAAAGGTTTCAGACCTTTGATCTAGATAACGAACATGCCACCACCTGACCTCCATCAGCTCATATTTCTGCTCCTTTTCTTCACAGTTTGGTCTTTATAACATCTATAGTAAGAAGAGCAGAAAATGTTGGTAACACAGTTGATGAACAGTTAATGCGCCCCATGTACAGACAATCATTCTGATGAAATATTGATGAGGAGGAGCTGAAACATGACACACTTTCTTCAAGGTTCACACCAAAAAGGATGGGACCTCAGCTGATTGGGGTCATGTGACTTTGGAGCAAACCATTGCTGATTTATACGGGTTTTTTTCGATGGTTTTTAACAGTTTTTAAAACAGCTTTGTCATGTTTTAATGATTAATTTCAACTATAAATGGTGAACCTGTTAACTTTCTGTATTAAATGAAAGTGAAATATCAGCCAAATGACCCACTGAAACATTGATAAGTTTACCCCATGGGCTTCAAAAGTCCTGCTCATCTCTCAGAGCCCAGAGGACGATAAACCAGGGCCAGAATAAAGATCTAAAAGCTCAAACCTTCCTGAAAACATCCAAACTTTGTTCTTGTTTTTTTTTTAAGTTCCTGTAAGGAGCTTTCTTTCCTTGGCCGGCCCCCAGACCCGACCCTGATCTGAACATATGTTCGACCGCTGTTAGCTCGTTTGTGCCGAGCCATCTGGTCCCTTCCTGTCAAGGTCGCACACTACATCAACCGTGTCGAGCGACTTCACCTGTAATCCCCGAGCCGCGTCCCCGGGATGCTAATGATGTTTTTATGTTCATCGTGTGGCTGTCGTCAGGAGTCCTGGGGTGTCCGTGTCCCCCCGGCCTCTGAGCAGGAAAACGACTGCTTGTGACCTCCTGAAAGAGGAGGAGAGTCCTCTGAATCTGAGGAAACACAGGTTGTTTTTTAAGCTGATATCTCAACAGCTGAGGAAAACAAACGCCTTTAGTCCATTTGCAATTTAAAGTAAGGAGCTGAAACTTTCCCAGGGACAGAGCCTGGAAACACAGAGACGTCCCTCCAGCTCCTCCAGCTCAGTCTGCAGAGTGTGAGCAGCGCTGAGTACAGTGGATTTGTGGCCGTTATCAGAGGAAACAGCTGCCTGCTGTGTCCTTAAAGGAGCTATGAGAGGCCTGAGAGTGACCGAGCAGCAAAGCAGTGAAACCAAACCCAACATAACGCTGAAGAAAGGAGCTCCAGATCAGACAATATGTTCAGTTTCATTTCTTCACTTCAAGTCACACGAACTCTGACAGCGTATCACAGCCGCTGAGATATTTACATCCTCACCACAGTGACATCCTGATATTTATCTGAAGAAATAAGCTGCTCGAAATAAACTTCACTAATGAGTTGATTCATTAAATCATTACTTCATCACACACACACTCGGGCTTGGAGAGAACTGTGAACGGCTGATAATTGGCTGAAGGAGGAAAAGTTGACAGCTACCAGAAGAAGATGGCGGGATGTCAGCCAGCGGCGACAAGAGGCTGAGAGACGAGAGCGCTACTTTAAAAACCAAGAGGAGAAAGAAAACTTTTCCAGCTCTTTATGTCACAAGAGCTAAAGCCCATTTATGCTCAACGTTACGTGCGGATACGGATACGGATCCTGACGGAGCCTTCTATCCATGCTCTGTGTTCATTTCCTCCGTGTTTCTAAACATTTCCATGAAGCTTACGGATACGGACCAAACAGAGCAGTACCACCTGAAACCATGGGGGCAGTGTTGCTGTTACTGTCCGATACGTAGCTTTAGTGAGACACAAAGAAGAAATAACAATGGAGGAACTTTCAAACCAACTACCGCCTCCTACAACGCTGCCTTCGTTCTTGTCTAAATGTTAAAGGTAGATCAGCAACACCTCTTCCACAGTCACCATGTTTGTTTTAGAGTTTGTTGTCGTAAACTTTTAAACTCTGTGCTGCCCCCTGTTGGTTGGATTGGTTAACAGCAATACCAACATAAAGGATGCACAAAAGTATAGGAGCTGTGATGGTAACATGGTTTGAAAAGGCGTTTTCATACAAAAAGGGAGGACGAATGGACCTTTACGCTTCACTTCCTGCAGTTCAGCTCCGCTCAGTTGCGTGTCGACTGCGTTCGTCAAACTGTTTGACTGACAAACAGCTGGAGTCACAGACTTCCTACACCATTATACAGTTTTTCTTCTTTCATGTTGGGCTGTAAAACCTCAAACCTGCTGACTCCTGGTCTGACCTTGCTCATTACGTCCGTTTGTTGTTGTAGTTGTGATAAATACCATCTGGTTTGGACACAGTTTGTTTAATTTGAAAGTCACTTGTAGTTTTTAGGTATTTTCCCGGCAATTGGTATCTGTACTCAATGTTACCAAATTTTGGTACTTTTGTGGGTTTTTTTTCCACGTAACATATTTATTTCTTAAAACAACCTTGCAACGTTGTGTTCATGTTCAGCATGGAAAATCGCCTACTCTCCCCTCACAGTTGCAAGGATGCGTTTAGGTACCTTAAAATGGAACCATTTGAATTTGCGTTAATCAGTACACGGTACTTCAGACAGAACTTGGTTGGTACCTTTAAAAGTATCTAATACGGTACCAATCCCTAGTCCTTCTTGATTTCCTATAAAGAAGATTGACTGGTCTTATCTTGCGTTCCATTTGTATCGTCATTATGCCCGTTTGTTGTTGTAGTCCAGATAAATGTAAACTTATTGTGACACGGTTTGTTTTATTTTGAAAGTCACTGGGTGTTTTTAGGTTGTTTCCATGCTTCACTTCCTGTCCCACTCAGCCCCCGCTACCCTGAATTGACACGTCACGGCTCCAACATCCGGCAAAAACAGGACGGCTGCGTATTAGCTGCAACCCAGAGTAAGTTAACACGCTAACTTGAATGGAAACCAGTCTGATCTGATGCTGATGGTCTTCAGAAGCTTCTGGTGTGTTTCACCCGTTACAGAAAAACACATCTTGCTCCAAAAACCTCCAGAATAAAAGCCTTTCTTATTTTTTTATCAAAATCAACCAATCAAAATTTATTCATAGAGCACCTTACAACACTCAAGGTGACCAAAGTGCTTTCCAGATAAAATAAATAGTAAGATAAGAAATAAAAGCAGATTAAAAGAAAGCAACAATGGAACACGTTAACGCAGGTAAATACAACTGGAGATCATCAGCGTAGCAGTGAAATGTTAAATTATGCCTCGCTATAATTGACCCCAGTGACAAAGAGAAAATAGCAAAGGGCCCGAAGTGGAGCCCTGGGGGACTCCAGAAGACAGAAAGGCAACAGAAGAGGACAAGTCGCTGATCATCACAGAAGTTCTGTTGGTCAGGTAAGACTCAAACCACTTAGGTGCAGTTTCACGGATGATTTATGTTGTAACTGAAAACAGTCACAGAGATACGGAGACAAAGCCACAGAGCCCTCAACCTTACAAGCTGTAAAATACAGCAGCATCTACAGAGGGCTTTTCAAAATAAAAGTCTGATCTGTTCTTGAAAGTTTCACTGAATGCTGATCTTCTGGGGGAAACGTGTCGTATTGTGTGATCTCCCTCTCATCCATCTCCCCGTGCTCTCTCTGCTCAGCTGGTCTTTGAGTAAATAAACAGAAAAGCTGTAACCGGCTGCTCCTGTTTGCTCATAAACCTTTAGCTCGTACAGTGCTCTCTGATAATTTGGCCTATTTCTCAGGAAGCAGGCGTGTTGGCAGACGGCTGCAGCTATCAACCATTTCTCCAGGATCATCAGTGAGAAATATCAGCCCTCATCTTTCACCCCGTGTGCTCTGACGCTCTCAGCTCCTCTTACCGTCTTACTCACTTGTCATGCACTTTCTCAGCTGTTAGGATAAATATTTCATCTTCAGAAAAATCAGCTCAGACAGGTTAGCCTGGGAAAAAACTTCAAACACCAGAGGCGAAAAGACTCCCACTCGCTGCGTCGCTGTCGTCTGGAGCTCTGCTAAGTGGGCTGAAAAAGTGTCCACACGCCGGGCGAAGAGGGTGAAGCAAAGTGTGGCGGCGTCCTGATGACATCTGTGAATATAACAGGTGCGTTTTCACCGTCTCAGCGGGGAAAGTGCTGCTGGGAGAAAAAGTGAGCAACACGTCCAGATTTCCTCAGAGCACGTGGTCAGAAACGCCTCCCATCCATCACACGCCGTACGCTCTGTGTTTGAGCAGGGCTCGCCGTAAACTGCTTACATGATGTAAACAGACGCGCGGTAATTTATGACCACGCCACGGCGGTGAGATCCTGTCAGCGAGAATAAACCTACGTGTGAGGCTGTGATAAGCGAGCTGATGGATGAAAGTGAGCGCAGATTGGATAAGGTGGAGACGAGCAGGACTGATGTGCTGCCTGATCCCAGAGAAAGGAGCAGAAACCGTATGAAACCACATGAAACCACATGAAACCACGCAGATTCAGCGTCAATGTCGGCGTCAGCTTCCAGTGCGGCGGTCTGAGCCTGCAGAGCTGATTCTGAGCTTTTAATTACAGGCCTCGTGTTGTGATGAATATACTCCTAATGTTTCTGTGTCTAATATAAATTCCCACTCAGATTTAGACAAATTGGACTAATGCATCAAAAAACTTGGCCCTGGATGTTTTTGAGCACGGGTAAAGTCGGCTCTGAACTGTAGATAAGAAAGTTAAAAGAGAAAGTCAAACTACACCTTCAAACACATAAAATTAAATTTCAGGACCTGTATTTACAACTGCTGCTAGCAAAGACTTGTCCCATAAATAACAGGGAAACAAGACGAGCAAACGGTATTATATGTTTTTCATTCAACCTGAATTTTCAATTTCATTTCTTTTTCGAAAACATTTGTATCCATATTTCAACACCAAAATGTACAAAACGTATACTTTCACTTATTCAACATACAAAATAAACATCTTACTCTGTTATTTTTTTTCTACGAATATAAAATAATTAATTTCTGACATTTAGGAGCTTTTTATAAATGTAATACAGGTTTTACGTGGAAATAAAGCCTCACTCAGCATTATCAGGATCAGAAACACTTCGTTGATCCCTGAGGGGAAATTGCTTTTTAGTTACAGCTACTCCGTTAAAAATAGACAGTACAAATTAAATTAAAAGATATAATAAATTCCAAAATATAAAAAAGTAAGAAAGTGGAGGAAATTAAAAAAATGGAAGTGTAAGGGTATGTGAAATTGAATATAACTATAAAATATGAGAATTTGCTGAGAATATGGTATAAAAATAGTATTATGGTATTATCCAATCCACTCCACTTTAATTATGTGGCATATTTTAAAAACAATGAAGTTTACCAAAGTGCTAGAAACCAAAAAAAAGTAATTAAAATTAGTAACAGCACGGTTTATGAGGCTGTCATGGTCCGATGGTCCGATCTACGCAATATAAAAAGCAGAAAGAACAAAAAAACCCAAACCAATCTGAACCGCCGTTCCCCTTATTCCAGGTTTGTGCGTTAGTCCATCCAATCCCCCCTCGTCCTTCCCCACTACCCCTCTCCCGTCAGCTAGCTGCTCAGCTACCGAAGCGTCATGGAGCCAGAGAAGACCGAAACCAGGGAAGAAAGCGAAAAAGTTTCAAGGAAAAGGCTGAAGCAAGGAAGAATTATGAGCGATTCAGGTGCCAACAGAGACTGAATATTGGAGAAATGTACGAGCGGTGGAAAAAGCTGCAGAGGGATTTGGGACTGAAGACTGAGGCAGAGACAGCTGAGTTTCTGTTGAACAGGTAATGACTTTGTTTCCCACAGTGGGAGATGTCAGCTGAATAACTCTGGTTAGTCTGAGCCTGTACTGGCTAATGACTGAACGCTGCTGGTCAGAACGGGTCGGCTCTGTCAATAGATGTTAGAATAAGTTAGCCACACATCTTTAGCATTGTAAACTGAGCTGGTGAAGACACGCAGAGAAAGGTAAAGCCCCGCCCACAGTCGGCTCTGCTCTGATCAGCTGGCAGTGGCAACGCCAGACCTGCTTCTCCGGCTAATTCATGGTTTTGATCGCGCTGGTCCAATTGAAAAAGCTCCCACTGTGTGTTACAAGGAGGATGACTGTCTGTTTGTTACATTTTCTGCCAGCTAGCTTCCTGCTCTGTCGGTGGGGGTGTGTTGTAAGAAGGCAAAGTAGGGCTATGAAAACACAGGGTTAAAGACCATAGAAGACACAAAAAGACAGAGATCACAGAGGTGAGTTAAAAGCCAAAGAATTAAAATAAGTTTTAAGATGTGATTTAACAAATTGTTCCATTATGATAGGTTAGGGTTAGGGTTAGGGGTTAGCCCTAACCCTAACCCTAACCCAAATAAAATGGGAAATCCCAAAGAGAAACAGGGATGCTAGCAGAGTTGGCTCTACGCTGTAGTCATGAAAGTACGTACAAACTGTGAAAATGAACTGTTTTAACTCACAGTTGCTTAAAGAAACATGTAGGAGCTTTACAAAACCAAGGGACAACACCAGGTTTAGAAAAATTAGGCCTATGAAGACGTGCTAAAAGCTGCTGTTCAACCAGAATCCACATGAGTCCGGCTTCAGAGAGACCAGAAACCACATACACACAGTATTAAAAACATATTTAGAGCCTGGTTTTTAAAAAAAACAGCTGAATCACAAGTTTGTCCAATCAGAGACACTGCTCGGGTCATGTGACTGACAGGCCCCCAATAGCTGTTAGAGAGGCAGCTCATATCCAATATGGCCCCCACCAACGATCGGCTTCATGACTCTACATCAGGAACAGATGGATGACATCACAGAGGCTACATCCATGTTTTATAGCGCCTGGCGTCCATATATAAACAAAGCAATGAGCTAAGTAGCGCTCGTTAGCATCATAGCTAAGGTACCTGTAATCCACCAAAACACATACACATAAAAAACAGGAAAATACTGAGACAAGCAAACAGGTCTGTGTTTCCTTTTCCTCCCTTTTATCAGTCTGAAGATGAAGACTATCGAGCACAACAAGCTGTCTCACCTGGAGGTTACGCCTCCTTGTGGCATGAACTGGAACTACACTCTAAATGAGGTTTTACACAGGTTTTCCTGAGAGGGCTGAAACCTTGTGTTGTGAAGTAATCATGGGGTCAACGAGCTGCAGAGACATCCTTAAAGCTGGGTATGATCCTTCAGTCAGCTGCCGAGCTGCAGCGCCAATGACATTTCACATCAAACCCATCATATGCACGCAACGAAGCATGGACGCATCAAATGAGTCGTGTTAAATGATGCACATCAATTACAGCCTCCAGTTATTAACCCACTGCAAATATTTACTTCAGCATGGAGTAAACAAAGGAGAGCTCTGAGAGGAGTCATCTGCATTTACCCAACATAGCATAGTGACTGAGACATGAGCCTGGGAGCATGCTCAATGATTTCTGTTCCTGCTCACCTCATCCAGGCCGTCCTCAGGTCGCTGTGCAGGAAACCATCCACAGTCCCTCGGTTTCTGAGCCGAGCTCTCCGCTCCTGAACCCAGGATCCAGCTGAAGTCTCCCTCATTGGCTGCACTTGATGCTTGGAAGGTGAATTCACAAACACCTCGTCCAGTTTGGCCTTTGAGGACGTATTGTTCACAACCCGAGCTGTGAAAATGTCAGAGGATGATTTAGACCTGCTGTTTGTAGAAAGTTGATTTCATGAAATGAGCAAACTTTGTAACTAAAAGAAAACAAGGTGAAGAAATGAACAGTCAGAGGTTTTAGAGCCTAAAGGAACAAAGAGACCACATGAGTGAGGTGAAAAACATCTGCAGAAAAATGCTCGTGTGCTCTTATCATCATTCTCATTATCGGCTCAGCAGGAAGTGACACGCTGAACAGAAGCTGCTGTAAAAAAACTGATAGTGTGTTTTTTTTCCTGCTATCGTGTGGTGTTTTAATCCATACAGAGGAAAACATTAGGCCTTATTTCACACACACACACTCACTAACACACACACACAGTGGACTTCACATGAGTCATGTGTGCAGAGCGCTGCAGCCGCCCTGAGCTCACACACTTTGTGATATTCAGCATGTACAGGCTTTATATTTCAGGCTGGCTGAGTCCGGGCCGGTGGGGCAGGAAGCTACGGTCTGAAGTCTGATGGCAGTCGGCACAAAAAGAGCGCCTGAAGTGCTCCGAGCAGCAGCCGGGGAAGGAGGCGCTTTGTAGCTGGATCAGCACTCACGGCGGGGGGTGGCAGGTTTGTTATGTGGTGTGAAACAAGTGGTCCTGGATTCAGCAGCGATGACACACACTCCCCTCTGCGCACCTCTTGGCAGACTTAAAAGAACACACACCAAACACCGCGGGCGTATCTGACATCAGCATATCAGTGTGGCCAGGCGGGAAGCAGGGGTCTGTCTGAGGAACAGAGTCCACAGCCAGCCGGTCTCTTTGAGGACACAAAGACTCTCTGCTGTGCTCCACTTTCCTCTCATACGTCCAGGAAGGTCCCCATAAAATAACTCAGACCATCAACCTGCTCCCACCCTGAACTCTGTCAGCGAGTAAAAAGTGTGTGACCTCACAGTCATAGCTGCATTTATGTAAAACAGGTCTGGGTGTGTTTTCAATGGATGAATCTACGGTGGCCCTGAAGTGCAAACCACAACAGGAAATATCTGAAATCTCTCCCTCAGCCTATTATTTCCAAAATAACCAATTTTTTTTTTTTTTTTCCGACCACATATCCCTCCATACTTTGTGTTTGAGAATTACAAGCTTCAGTGAATGCATCGCCTGCGATAACAGTTCAGCAGCTCACGTCTGTGTGTGCAGGGCCGGATCAAAGCACAGGCCTACCTGGGCTGTAGAGGGGCCCTCTGATTGGTCAGACTATTTTCGAAAATGTAAATTATCTACCCATCCAATCAGCAGGTGCCCATGTGGCCGCTCTCAATGATTTGTTTACTTGTGTTGGAAATATAAACATTTATCTGGACCTAACTAACTCATGTGTCCTTCCGCGCAGTGCTAGTGCGCTCCGTCCCCCCTCCTCCTTTCAGCTGTAGGGAATGTAAACAAGCTATGCTTCGGGCGCCGGTTACAGACATAAATGTTTATATTTCCGAAGACTTAATGCACTTAAAAAATATTTTATGTATCGTACTCTTAAACTGTGGTATTACTTTTTGATTTTAGTTCTTGTAGGCAGAGAAAATAGCCTTTGAATTTGGTACCGTCTCTCCCTGTTAGCGTCTATTTCCTCGTCACCATCGATTAAAGTTTGTGTCTTACTGAGGGAGAGGAGACAACTTCCTACTGTATCTAATGTCCTTAGTGGTCACATAGAGCTCATACAACCCCACTTCAAAAAAACTGAACTATCCCTTTAAGCTACAGGAAGAGGAAGGTACTGGTGGGAGACATAAGTCATCACTGATTGGATGAGAGGGCGGACTTGATTGGACAATGACCAGGAAGTTATTCTGTGTGTGGTGTAGCCATGATTTGTTTTCATGTTTTGCATTTGGAGCTCTGTCGGACACGTCTGTCGCCATATTTACACTGCAAAAAACTGAAATCTTATCAAGCGTTTTTGTCTTATTTTAAGTAAAATTTGTCTTTTTATACTTAATATGAGCCACATTCAACCGGTCAGTCCAGAAAAATGTTTAATTTCAAGTCATCTAAAGACAAAAATTATGTCTGAATTGCTGTAACAAGTATATAAAAAAAACAATGAAACAAGAAAAATTTGCTTGAAACTAGAATAATGTCTTCAAACAAGAAACTTTTATGGCTCATATTAAGTATAAAAAGACATTTTCTACCAAAAACAAGACAAAAACACTTGATAAAATTTCAGTTTTTTGCAGTGTGGCAACTTTTCAGACTCCTCCAGCAACTTTTTTGTTTTTTTAAGGTCCCATATTCTGCAAAAATTACTTTATTAAGTCTTTTAGTGAAATGTGTGGGTCTTTGTCTTTCCTCCCAGCCACAAAATGTGATATTTAATGACCAAACCTGTTCTTAGTAGAGCTTGTTAATGTAAAATCCTGACCTAAAACAAGCTGTTTGGATTTTGGGGATTTGCCGACGTCAGCGATTCCCTTTTTTGACCAATCAGGAGCAAGTCTGACCTGAGCAGATACCTCAGTGTCCCCCCTGTCTCTGTGTTAGCTTCAGGATGCTAACTTTAGCTGATGTTAGCCTGTTGTTTTAGC
The DNA here is from genome assembly GCF_033239565.1 of Halichoeres trimaculatus. Taxonomy (NCBI): domain Eukaryota; kingdom Metazoa; phylum Chordata; class Actinopteri; order Labriformes; family Labridae; genus Halichoeres; species Halichoeres trimaculatus. The sequence continues at coordinate 27,680,763 of NW_027437198.1, read as the reverse complement.
CTGTAATGTTACGGTAAAGGAGCTTCTCTGTTTTCTAAACATTGTGCACTCGGAGCTCGTGGCGCCGCTCTCAGTGACGTGGAAGAGCGGGGCGGTATCAGCGGTGGCTCATTTACATATGAAGGCCACGCCCACTAAATCAGAGCGTTCTGAACAGAGGGGCTATGAGAGCCTGGAAACAATGCTGCTGTGCTTGATTTATTGGCTTTTTGGACCAAAACATGTTACTACCATTTCATGAAGACATCAATGATCCAGATTAAACTGCAGGAAAGGAGCAGGATATGGGAACTTTAAAAGAGCAACCAAAACACTCACAGACGGACGAGTCGTCCTCGTTTCCTGCAGCCAGCTGCATTCAGGCCACCGTATAAAGGAGGAGGGTGGATATTGTGACATAAAAACAAGAAGAATCCACAGATGAAGATTAATTTAGAGTTGTAAACATATTAATGTTTGTTAGACACTTTCTGTGTCTCCAACGACCAAACAGTCTATGCCGATAAAGCCATTTAGTTATTTACATACAGTTATCTGCTGGTGTGGTTTGCACTTTAGGGCCACCGTATAAATCTTGCCTGAACACATCGCAGTCACAAACACAAAGGAATAAACTCTGTGTAATGGCACAGTCTGACCAGCAGGGGGCGTTCAGACGGAGAGGAGCAGATCATCTCTCTGACTTCCAAACTTCTGACTAACTTCTCTCATTTCCTGTTGGCTGAGATCATGCCACACTAACGGTTAGTGATAAACTTTCCTGTGACGGGTGCAGCTGCAGATCACCAAAGACGCTCTAATGATCTAATTTGTCTCCGTTTTCCTCCGAGACGCTCTGCATCTGTCCTCTAAACGTCTCCTGTTTTCTTTCTGGGTGAATTCTGGAGCGAGCGTTATGAAAATCAGCCTGGAAGAAATCCACCGTACACATTGTTAATTATTCAGACGGATGGTGATTCGGTGTTTTTTGTCTCACACACACACACACACCGTTGATCCTCACACACACTCATTCAGGCTCTTTTTAGCATGCTGCCGTGTTGTTGGAGCAGCGATCAATGAAACGGTCGGAGCGTGATCATTTTTTAATGCTCATCTAAAATTTCCAGTGCCACGCTAACATTCAATATTAAGAGTGGTGTCTCAATAAAAGATGATTTCCAGTCGATATCTGCATCAGGTGCAGAGTGTAGGAGCTTTGCACGTTTTCTCATCATGTTCCTGATTTTTCCGTCTCCAACAACACGGTGTGACACTTCCTGCTTTTACAGTCTCATTTCTCCTCATTTCTGGGCCGAACCACTTCCCTGCTCAAGGTTTCCTATAAACCTGTAAAGGTGAGAGCACTAAAACAGCCTCCAGGTGATTCAAGCTGCTGATGAATGACTTTGAATGTAGCGTACAGTATATCATCTTAGGGGAAATTAACACTGCACGTTTTAATTACCCCGTCATTTTCATTTACTCTAACTGGGAACCAATTAATACATGTAATTGTACTTGTAAAGCTTCTCATTAAAGCCTTTGAATGCTGTCCTTGTGTGGAGTGTGAGAGGGCTCTTTCTGCGAGCGACAATTATACTTCTGATTGGCTGGATGAAAGGAGTGGTAGTGGGAGCGTCTGAGAGACAAAGGACACTTTTCTCACAGAAAGACACACAGCAGAGAAACAAAGAGAGGAGTAAAGTGTGTGTGAATGTTGGGGAAGAGACAGAGTGTGTGTCAGAGTGGGTGAGACACAAAGGAGGACACACACACTCAGACAAGTTAAGAAGAAAGGATCAAAATAAACTTACAGAGATGTCTGAGCGAAGCAGATCCAAACAGCTTCAACAGAAAACACACACACACACACTGCAGACTAAAGACACACTGAGTCAACACAGACTGAACACACACAGGGTGACGAGCAACAGGTGTGTGACAGAGACACAGGTAAAACTAATCTGGTGCAATCAAAGAAGGAAACACAGGAAGTAAAAACAATCCTGACTCACAGGAAGCAGAACTTCAAAATAAAACAGGAAATACAATAAACACAAGGAGCATCAGCGCATTTCAGCATCAATTATCTTTTTCTCTTTTTTTTAAACGCCTTAACTTTATTGATCCCAAACTGGAAGCCAGTAAGACAATTTAAAACAGAAACATATGATATATAGTAAATAAGCATTCAACACATAAAAACTAGAATTGGGGGAGAAATAGACCAAGATTTTAATAAACATAGCTACTGGTATCATTAAAAAAAATAATAAAATAAAATAAAATAAAATAAAATTTGATTAAATTAAATTAAATTAAATTAAATTTAATTTAATTTAATTTAATTTAATTTAATTTAATATAATTTAATCTAATTTAATTTTATCTAATATAAATTAAATTAAATCAAATTAAATTGCATTAAATAAAATTAAATCAAATTAAACTTACATTTCATCTGAAAGTATAAATGTCCATCAAAAAATAGCCAAAAAAATCCAATTTATTTATTTATTCATTGTTTTTTTTATTTTATTTTGTTCTATTTTTTACTATTTTGGAACTGAGATATTTTTTAACAAAACCTACAAAAGAAAATCAAATTGTCTTTTGTTTATGAAAGTTAACATTTGACAAATTGGGATTTTTTGACAAATCTATTTATTTATTTATCATTATTTATTGTTGTTTTCTTTGCAGAAAATACTTGTTTTTTAAAAATGAATAACAATTTTACGATGGTGCATTCACTTGAAACTAATAATTAAAAAAAATCTTTGTGTTTTACAACCCAACTTCCTCATGAAAACAGGATTCTGAAAATGTATTTTTTATTTTTTTTATTTATTTATTTATTTATTTTTTAACTTCTGTCTTTAAAGGTAGAGTCTGTAGTATTTTCCTTAAAACTAAAATGCCAACATTTACAGGAATAATCCTGGTTAATCGTCTCCTCTGGGCCTCTATACATGTGTGTCAGTGTCTGTGTCTGCCTCAACCCCTCCTCTGCCTGGATGTGATGTTTTGGTTGAATCAGGATGTTTCTGGGCAGAGATTCTGGGCTGGTTACACCAGCCAATCACAGCGCTCCCAGTGTACAAGTGACTTTCTGTGTCACTAAGGGAAGAAGCTAATCAGCGGCTACGTTAGCAGACGTAGCACAGAGGAGAGTGTCAGGGGGGAATCCAGTTTTTATGAGACCATCGTCAAAAGTGAAGATTTTTTGTTTCATTTTCAAGTGAATGCAATACGCCACCACACAATTAAGCTGTCATTCTGACCACAACTTCTTGAAAATTAGCGACGATTTTCCTGCATGTGGAGGATTTCATAACAGAATTTGAAAAGGACGAAAATACAACTTGAGCTGCCTGTCTTGGGAAGATTACTTAAAAAATAATTAACTCATGTATCAAAAGGGGAAAGTTTGTCTGTATGGGGTTAAAGTGCTTCACTCGAAACATAAAAAGATTCACTACAAACATTTAAAATTCAATCAAAAGAAAAAAAACCTTCAAGTTCAAGCAAATATAAAAAAAACCCAGCACAAACAGAGGGTTGAAGAATAATAAAAACAGATTTTAAACATCCTGCAGAGCTGTGAGATAAAACAGATAACACTGATAATATTTCTGACACTGCTTCAGTCTTTTTTACGTTTCCATCAGCAGAGATGAAGCAGGGTTTCCTCATCCCTCGATTTGCTGAGTTTCTGGGGATCGATCGATTCATTTGACCGTATCCATCAGCTCTGCTGTGGCTCAGACTTTCTGAGGTCTTGGTTTGGTAACTCAACTTCTCCGTGCCAAAAAACACCAGCTATTGATCGGAGCCTGAGTGACAGCGGCTGTGTGTGATGAGCTGATAGGAGAGGAACGAGCAGGATTACAGTCAGGTTATCAGTTCCTGAAGTGTTGCATGGTGTTCAGCTCTCTAACAGCCTCTTCACTTCCTGTGGAGCCACTTTCAGCTGCGCGCTGATGAAACCAAAGTGTCAGCTATAGATTACAGCTCCCTTTCTGATTCTGCTCGTATATTCTGTCATGTGTCCACCCCTGCCCTCACGTGCTGCGTGTCTTATTAATTTGTCCATCATAATGTGTCACATCAGTCCTTACCCCTCACATAATGAAACCAACGCAGGAATCGTTCACTTCATTTCCTGATTGATGAGCTGATCTCTGTGTTTGTGTCTCCAGGCCTGCGCCCAGTGTGTGTTTGATACCAGGTACACCCACTCAGCCAGACGCCCTGATCGGAGAGAGGAGTCAGCGTGACCACGGGGGGCTCCAGCTTCTCACTCCTCCTCCAGGATGTCATTTCAAACTGAAGACTGTCGAATCAGAGAGAGGAGGATTCACGCCGTGTGGTTTCTGCTTCTATTTTCTGAAATGATATTAAACACGGATGTCAGATATTTATTTGGCTGCTTTATTGTCACAGCAGCCCACACACTGCGTCAAAGTACACCATCTACATTTCACACATTAAATTCAGCCCTATATTAACTCACTCCATGTTATACTGAGCACACTCTCATTTCCAGAGGTCAAACACGAGCCTGGTCGCCCCACTTCACCTCCTACAACATCAACAGCCCACCAACTTTCCATGCACCTGTGGCTAACCTCAAGTTTTACAGCCCTGGGAAGATAACTACATCTACAAAAAGACTAATCTGGAAGAAAATACAGATTTTAATTCTGTGTGGATGGATTCATTTAACTGACAACATGCTGGATTAATATACATGATTTATATGACGCAAGAAATTAACCAACAACAAAAGTGGAGTTGAGAGATATAATAAAAATAGGAATCAAATTCAAGGAGTCGCTTCAGAAATTTTGAATTTTTTGAAATTTTATTTAAATTTTTTAACATTATTGACTTTTCAAAATTGTTTCATATTTTTGCAACTTTTCAATTTTTTTTAATTGGAACTTTAAAACAAAAAAGTTTTTAACATTTTACAAATTTCGAAATTGCTTAAAAATTTTGCACATTCTTCGGGTTTCTTTTTTTTCAATTTTTTGAAAATTAATTTAATTTCAAATTTTACTGAAATTTTTGAAAATTATTGAAGTTTCAATTTAACTGACGCGAGATGGCATAACAAACATGAATGATATGCAAACAACAAAAAATCATGGGTAGAGTGCTGTCATAACTAATGTTTTCAAATTCAAGTAGTATTTTCAGAAATTCAGAATATTTTAAAAATTTAATTGAAATTTTTGGACATTATTGAAATTTCATTATTGTTTAAAATTTCTACACAATTCTTTAATAAAAAATGGAACTTTATTAATCAAATTATTTTAAAATTTTCAGGTTTTATTTTTGTAACATTTTGAAATTTTAATTTTATTCAAAATTTTAATGACATTTTTGAATATCATTAAAATTTCAAAAATTGTTTCAAATTTTTGATTTTTTTTTATTTCAAAATTGCTTTGAATTCTTGCAATTTTTCAGATTTCAAAAATGTTTGAATCTTTTGAAAATGTATTACATTTCAATTTTACTTATATCTTGAATATTTTTGAGATTTCAAAATTGTTAAAAGTTATTTTTTTTTGAAAACTTATAAAAAAATTTTTTAGCCAATTTATTATATTTCAGCTTTTTTTAAATTTGCCAAATTTTAAATTCTCAAAAATTAAATTTTTTGCAAAGTTTTTAAACAATAAATTTTAAAAAATTCTCATTTTTTTGAATATTTGCAAATTATTAAAAATGAAAAACCAAGACATCACATTCACAAATTGGTAAATCTAAAAAAAATGTCTGTTCTAGATAATTATTTACTAGATTTTAAGTATGTACAGAATTTGATGTCTTCACTGTGCAGATAAAGTAGATTTTGTGGCTCCTGAATGACTTTATCCAGGTGAGCTGAGGTGAAATGGCTCCTATCAAAGTAAAGCTTGCAGACCCCTCTGCTAGATTAAATTCTCGTGTCTACAGGATTTTTTTTTTTTTTTTTTTTTTTATCTGAGGCGCCTTATCCTCACAAAGTTATGGATTTTATAACCCGAGTAATCTGGAAAAACCTGCCTTTGAATACAAAACACGTCCACGCAGAACAGAAGCCCCGGCGCCATGAGCCGCGGCGTCCTTGTGAGAGTGTGTGTACTAAAGGTAAGGAACACTGACAGCCATTAAGTGCAGGGGAAAATACAAAACATAAAAAAAAAAGTCCTGCCAAGTCTTTCAAAAAATAATGGAGCTATCAGCTGTAATGACACGGCCTCTGCAGCGGGAGACTCGGGGAATATTCAATCTGAAGGCTGTAAAGGAGCATTGTCAGCCCTGTTAACAGCCCACCCCTAAAAGCAATGTCTGGTTACATGTGAGGACTTAACCGGTGGAAGCACTTCCTCCGTGCACTCCATCTACCCCAAGGAGATTGAGTGTGAAGATAATGCACCAAGAAAGATGTCATAGTCACAGCTTAGGCCTCCCCTCCCATACCAATGGGGCTGTACTCTGGAGGCATCAACAAGGTGTAGGGACAAGAAAGTGATAAATCTAATCCACGCTGACTGAAAGCTCACACAGTCAGAAGCTGTTAGGCCTTTTTTTTTTCTTCCTTTTCTCCGTTTTATACCAGCTGAATACGTTTTCTCTCAGACTCCACAGAAACTGATTTTTCCACCTCTGGGTTGATAAAAAACAGAGAAGAAGCTGCTCTCTGTCGGTGGTTTCTGACGTCAGAGAAACGTGTGTAACCCTCACACAGATGACCCCGTGATGTGTGCGTGACAGGGTTATTTCATGTAGCCACACGGGGAAACGGAGATGTCAGCGCCTTGTTGTGAAGCTTTAACGTAAACAGATATTTTTCATGCCTGTCAGACTCCTCAGGACCACATCCCTGGGTTTCCAACGAATGCATGGACGCGTTTTTTATCAGCGGCACAGAGAAAATGTCAGCTCACAGCGGCGTGCATTAGTCCGGAGAAAGAGCCGTTAATTGCAGGGTTTAAGGAAAACGTTGAGTCATAAATCTCTGTGTTTAAGCATCGGTGCGGCGGTGTGGCTGGATATTTGCTCGCCACTTTGCTCCTGCGTGCTGATACTGTCCTCACATTAGCAATCAGGGCTCTGTACTCTAAGGCTGACAGTAATGAATTGCTTGCTCTTTATGGACAGCAGGGCACCGGGATAAGTGATGTCTCTCCCTACAAATTATTCTGCTCCCTCCATCAGCGAGGCACCGAGGACCCTCCCGCTGATCGACCACGGGCTGCAGCGATCTGTGGGTTTGTTGTTCGATAATTATGAGTTCATACTCTTGATGGGTCTTTGTTGTGAGGTCTTCAGTTTTCTGAGAGTTAACGTTTCATTAGGAGCAGTGTGTCTGTACACAGCTTGTTAACTGCCCTTCTTAGTGTCACTGAAGAGGCAGGATTTAAACACCATGAAGGGTCGTTGTAAAAAAAAAAGGCCACTGCCTTTGAATTTATGACGCTTAAAAAGGATTAATTGAAGAGTTTCACCATCTGGAGAAACAAACATTAGATCGCCGTCTCTTTAACTGACGTTTAAGCAAGAACCAATCGACCATCTGGGCTTTCTACCTCAGCGTGAAAACCAGTTTCAGTCATTTTGGCCTGAATGTAAACATCGGATTTACACGATAAAGACACTGATCAGAGAAGAGCCACATCAACGATCATGAACCTGACACCAATGGGTCACCTGGGTAGCTCAGAGGTTAGTGACTCTGACCTTGGTGCGGTACACGAGTGTCCAAATCTTGGTTGGGAAAAAAGGTACGAATCCACATCCCTAACAACAGGAAATAAGTAAGAAATTTATTTATTTATTAATTTATTTTTTGTAATGTAGTGTGTCCTGTCCCTCATTATGCTGCTTTCTCTAAAATCATTGATGGTACCAGTAATTGATATTGTATTGAACCTTTTTCATGTTGTATTAATGAAACTACAAAAAATGAGGAGTTAAGTATAATCATCAATAAATGTTATCAAATGCAAGTAGTCTTTTCAGAAGTTATGGATTTTTGAAAATTTTACGGAAATTTTGAACATTATCAAAAATTAAAAATTGTTTCAAATTTTTGCAATTTAAAAAAAAAATGGAACTAGAAAAATTGAAAGTTTTTCATATTTTTGAAATTTCAAAATCGCTTAGAATTTTTGCAATTTTTTCAGATTTAAATTTGTATTATCTTTTTAAAAATTAATTTCAAATTTTACTGAAATTTTTGAACATTATTTAAGATAAAAAAAAGGTTCAAATTTTTGCAAATCGTCCTGTCCTATCCATAAATTTGTTGCCTCCTCTAAAATGGTACCAGTTATTAATATTGTATTGAACTTTTTTGATGTTGTATTAATGAAACAAAAAATGAGGAGTTAAGTGGTATTATCAATGGATGTTGTCTAATGCACAAAGTCTTTTCAGAAGTTTTAAATTTTTGAAAATTTTATTAAATTTTTTGAACATTATTGAACTTCAAAATTGTTTCAAATTTTTGCATCAAAAAATTTAACTTTTTTTTTTTTTTTAAGTTTTTAACATTTTTGAAATTTCAAAAGAACTTAGAATTTTTTGAAAATTTTTCAGATTTCAATTTTTAAACTTTTTGAAAATTAATTGCATTTCAAATCTTGCCTAAAATTTTCAACATTATTGAAAATTCCAAATTGTTTCAGAGTTTTGCAAAATTTTTTGAATTAAAAAATGGAGCTTACAAAGAAAATTTGAAAGTTTTTAACATTTTTTTAATTTCCACAACTCTTAGAATTTTTGCAAATATTTTAGATTTCAATTTTTTAATCTTTAGAAGATTAATTGAATTTCAAATTTTACTAAAATTTTTGAACATTATTGAAATTTCAAAATTGTTTCAAATTTTTGCATAATTTTCCTGTCCTGTCCATCAATTTGTTGCTTTCTCAAAAATCATAAATAGTGCCAGTTATTCATATTGTATTGAACTTTTTTTCATCTTGTATTAATGAAATTTCTATTTTCTTGATGTAATGACGAGAAATAACCTGTCTAAAAAAAAATATCAAGTAAACTTTGGTTGTTTTTCTACCTCCGTGCTACGTCTGCTATCGTAGCTGCTCTGATTAGCTTCATACACTCGCTAATCAACATGCAAAGTCACGGGTTCGATGTGATTGGCTGAGGTAACCAGGCTTACTTCCCGCATAGAAACATCCTGATACAACCAAAACATCAACATCCAGGCAGAGGAGGGGGCTGAGGCAGACACAGACACTGACACACATGTTTAGAGGCCCAGAGGAGACGACTGAGCAGAATCACATCAGTAATAGATTATATTTAACCTTTGACATGATGAAGATTTAATGTTTTTGCTACAAAAAGGGAAGAGAAGAAATGACAACACTGATTCAAAGACAGTGAAATCCCTCACAGGGGTCAGGAGATGAGCTGACCAATCACAGAGCTCGCTGTGTGACTCAGACTTCCTCTGCTCTGACGTGAGCTCAAACTCCACTTCCTTCTGTTTTTTCCTGGTACAGTTACGAGCGCCTAAAGTGGAGCAGAAAAAAATGAAGTACAGCACATATCAATTCAACAATTGTGAACGAGTGGGAGCAATAAAGCTTTTATAGCCGACAGCGACTATAACAACGCCCTCAACACTTCCATCACCTCTGGAGCTACACTTTAGAGCCTCTCTGCACACACACCCCGCCACGCTGCTCCCAGCCTCACACTCACACACGGGAATCAGCTGCTTCCTGCAGGATCCACCACAGCCCAGACGGAAACTTGGGAGCATTTTACACATTTATTTATGCACCCAAAACTCTGCAACATCTGATTTTACCAGATGTTGTTTCCCAGATCTGCATGCTAATAAATTTGTGAATCTTTTCTTCGGTGAAGCAGCAGTAAAACCTCCCGCTGCACGACTGGAAGCCTTTAGTTAGGACATTATTCTTTCATGCCTTTCATTTTCACTGTTGTGTGCACCTTTTTTATCACATTGTGCTGGACAATAAAGTTTCCTCCATGTGAATCCGCACATCTTTCTCCCACACACAGAGGTTGGATGAATTTTAATGCATCATCAAAGGAAACAGCACTATCAGGACGCACAGAGGCAGCCCGGTAATTATTTTAACGTGCTGCATTTAACATTCAGTGCATCTGCGGCGCGCGGATAGGGCGAGCATCAGCGGGGTGTGCTGCCATGTTTCCTCTGAGCCGCTGGTGTCCGGTTCTGTGCCCTGGAAGATACGCAGGTTGAGACTGCAGCCAAATCCAGCAGCAGCTGATTAGCCGCTCGGTGTCTGGGTGAAGGCGTGCTGATTACTAAAATTAGAGGGTGAGGTCTGATTGGACTGAAAACCTGCACGCACTCCACCACGAAGCGATTCAGAGCCAAACCACACAACACGCTGCCATCATCAGCGTCCGGGATGCTGGACCTGAGCTTAACGTTAGAGAGCAGGGCCGTGTCCAGACTTCTGAACAGGGGGGGCCACTGCAGCCTGTTTGCTTCATACAAACACCTGAGGGATCCTTTAAATCAAGGGTCTTCAACCTGTGGCTCTTTGGCTTCTTTGCAGTGGCTCCTTGTAGCTTTAAAAAAAACATGATTGAAATAAAGAATTTTTATTTTTCTTATTTTATTTTTTGATGATTAAAGACATCAACACTAGAAAAATTCATGTGTAAATATTTTGCCTAACTTAATATTCATCACATCTGTCAATAAAGCCTGCTACCGCTCTACTTTACCTCGTACAACATCAACAGCCCACCAACTTCCCATGCACCCCTGGTAAAATAACGAAATCTACGAAAAAGGAAACTGGAAGAAAAGTTTAAAGTTTATTAAAAGTTTTGCAAATTATTGATTTTTTTTTTTTGTTAAATTTTTTGCAAATTTTTTAAAATCAAAAATTTTGAAATTTTGTACAAGTTTTCCAAATGATAAAAGTAGTGAAAATTTGGTTAAGTTTTTTATTTTCAATTTTTTTTTTCAATTTTTGCAAATTCTTAAAATCAGAAAATTTTGTTTTTTTAAAACATTTTTTTGGTGATAAAAGTTCTTAAAATTTGGTAAGATTTTATTTTTCAAAATCTTTTTGAAATTTTTGCAAATTTTTAAAATCAGAAAAATTTAGATTTTTTTTTTTTACAAATTTTAATGATAAAAGTTCTTAAAATCTGGCAGTTCTTAATATTCAAATTTTTTTTTTTCAAATTTTTTCAAATTTTTAAAATCAGAAATTTTTTTTTGTTTGTTTGTTTTTTTTTACATTTTTTTATGATAAAAGTTTTTAAAATTTGACAGTTCTTAATTTTCAAAATCTTTTTTAAAATTTTTGCACATTGTTGATATCTTATTTTGTGAAATTTTTTTAAATATATTTTTTTTCTAAAATTTTAGCAATTTTTTTATTCCTTTTTAATTTTGCATATTTTTTAAACGTCAAAAAAGATTTTTGCAAGTTTTTTTTATTATTTTTTAACCGTTGCAAATTTTTGAAAAATTAAAAATAATAAGACCTCACATGTACAATATTATAAATTAAAAATAAATTATCTTTTTGATAACTTTTGACTAGATTTTAACTATTGGTTGAATTTTATACACTTGATAGTTCTTATAGTGAAGATTAAGTAGATTTTGTGGCTCCTGAATGACTTTAATCCAGATGAGCTGAGGAAAAATGGCTCCTTTGAAAGTAAAGGTTGCAGACCCTTGCTTTAAATCAACCAACACGGGCACGTGGTGACGCTACTTGCTCTACATCACGGTTTACGAAGCGTTTGACCCTCTGAGTGTGATGCGTGAATCAGACGACACCAACCTGCAGCACATACAGATGACAGAAAACACCAGGGAGCTGAATCCAGACAGCGTTACATGCAGAGCTGGGTCCATGTGAAGGGTGGGCTGAATAATTCAGAGATATTTGGACTGAAGAAGTGTCTCTCTGTGATGGCTTAAAAGGAAAGACAAAATGCTCGGTAATTGAAAACTCCTGCTTGTCCTCATTTGTGGGACAGAATGACCCAGAAAGCAAAACGGGGAAAATACTTCACTTCATCGTCCTGAAGAAACGAGAGAAACTCTGATTCTTCTTTTCTCAGCAGCTCTTTGATGACAGGTCTGTTCTGGCTTCCTGGAAACTCATATGAGGATGTTTTAGCTGGTTAACGATAAAAAAACCAAACCTGAATTTGGAGCCCTGACAGGACTCAGTCTCTCTCTGTTTTTTAATGATCTAAAGCTGCAAAAAACAAAGTTATTGACAGTCCCATGACAACGTACTGTCATGTTGATTAATTAAACTCATCTAGCCCTTCAAAAACTTCAGCTCCTTCAGTCCGTGCCTTCTCCTTTCTGTTGGTGTCATTATAGACAGGATGTGTTGTGTCGTTTGTAGTTATGAAGTTTTTCACCACCAAGATCAACTTTCCTTGTCCAAAACGTCAGATTTCCTCTGGATGTGACCACAGACTGTAAAAAAAATGGACGTTCGCTTGCTCGGCTCAATGTGAGGTCTCCACAAAAACTGCTCCCCCTGGTGGCTGGCTGCAGTATAGGTCAAAAATCCATCTCCCAGTCATTCCAGATGGGCTGTGGTCAAACTTTAAAAAATTAATACACCTGGTAGAAATGTTTCTCACATCTGATTGTTGTGGTGATTTGAAGATATTATTTGCCTGTCTTGTATCCAAGTCCTCTTTTTTCTGAAATGTTTGTTTTCATTAGTTATACGAGGTTAAAAATGAGGTTCTACGTCACGTTTAACGATGATTGACAGCTGACGTTCTCGAGTATTTTTTTCGGGGATTGTAAAATAGGTCTGGAGGTAGAGTCAGGAAGTGATTAGACTCTGGAAAGAAAAAAAGTAATTATTATTTTTGTCACCCAGCTCCACTCAGATTCTCCCAGAATCCCTCACAGTCTCTACTGCGCAGACTCTGGCTCCAAACTGCTTCAATGTCTGCACCTGAGACGGCGGCATTTTGGCTTCAAAACCGTACAATGATAAATGGCGGAGCTTAAGTCTTAAATAGACTCTCAGCGAATCAGACACGCTCAACCGCTGGTGATCACGGCGCTGGCAGACGGCAGCGTGCTGTGTGAATGCAACGATTGACTGGAGTGGTTTCTAAGTCACATTATCTGTGTGAGTCAACTCAGTCCGATCTCAGTCTGACTAAGCTGTTTACATACATCTTAATAGTCTGATCTCATCCTGACTGAGCTCGTAGTCTGATTTCTTAAGCTGCAGGTAAACATACTGAGTCAGTGGTGAAAGATTAACACGTGTGTGTCATGTGGGCACGAAATCATGTTGCAAACAGAGGAAAGCTGCTTTTAAAGTCTGCCCTGGGTTTTATCTAGAGATGGGAATTGATAAGATTTTGTCAACACCGATGCAGTTATCGATTCTGCTTATTGATCTGATTCTTTATCGATTCCCTTATCAATTCCTGTTGTGAATTTTCTTGGTACAAAAAGTAGCTTTACAGGTTTTCTGTGTCAACAACATTTAATTGAGTTTATACTGTAAGTGAATAAAGTGTAATTGGTCCCTGAGTCTGGATATTTCTGGGCATAATTAAACAGGTCAAAATTTCACACAATGTGACGTTGATGTTCTGTGTTGTAATATATTAATAATTCAAGTAGGCCATCTAGTGTCTCAAAGTGGTTATAGCAATGGTTTAAGTTGTTTGGAACCTTTCCGTAGTGATGAAGTCAGCCATTAGCCTTTCATTAGCCTGTTAGCTTTTAGCATTTGAAATTCTCAGTATTTTTTACAAAGAGTTGATGTGATAAGTTTCTGTGATGAAAGTTGAAATTCTGTTATACTGATGTAAGCTAACTGCTAGCATATCAATGCAGTTTCCCATATACGTTAGCATCAAGCTAGCTCTATTTTGTTATTTTGGTAAATAAAGTGGTTTATACCATGCTGAATGTGCTGAATATGAATCTCCTGAGAGACATTGATGAACATTTCTTTATGAAGTCAGTTCTTCAGGAAAACTTCAAGCTGAAAATCCTGAATCAGAGTTTTCTTGGGAAACGTTAGCTAACTGCTAAGCTAAGCTAGCTGCAGCAGACTAGTCGACGTAAGGCCCGGCGGCTCCGGCACAATGTAAAGAATTGATAAGGGAATCGTTAAGCACAAAGGCTAACGATATCGATGGATTGAAACATTTCTTATTGATTCTCAACAGGAACCGGTTTTTGATTCCCATCCCTCGTTTTATTTCCACGTGTAGAGCAGCTCCATGCAGCAGGAATCAGAATATGCAAAGCTTCATGTTTTGTTATTTTTTAAGTCTTTGCAGACGTGTTTCCTCTCCTGGTGAATGAGACCCAAAAGCATTGAAATAAAAAGCCCCTATCAGAGCTTTTAATCAGCAGTTCATGTTTCTAAACCCCGGATTTCATCTCTAAGTGGAGCCTGATATGAAACTTCTTATTAATTGTGTCTTCCCGTTCCAGTCTGGCCCATTTGCATTCACGGGGCATTGTTGCCGTGACGCCGAGAGCCAAAGATAATGAAAAACTCGCAGCGTTGCTCCTGCCCAGATCCTTGGAGTTATGATTTCAATTGCTATGCACAACTTGATGTTCAAGGTCTGGAGTCTTCTTGAATGAATGCTCGGGATCTGGCTCTGGGGGTTAACAAGGAGGCTCCGCTCGCTGTTTAACGATTCAGGCCATGCGCGCCCCACGTGACGGTGCATGCAATAGGGCCTGCACTTGTTTATATCTCTGGATAAAGCATCCCACTGGCCGCAAATTAAGCATTCAGGATCGGCAGCCTTGTTGTGCTCCAGGATGACGTGTGTGGAGTACTAAAACCGGACTCTGCGCCCGAGGTACGCCGCAATCTTGTTTGGGGGGGCTTCATAACTTCTAACGCTGTCATATCCTTTGAAATGACTTCAATACACATGATTCACACTTGATATGGAAAGAAATTCATGGTTTTATTCTAATGGAGACTCCTGTGGGGTTTATTTCTCCTGAGTTACCAGGAATTAGAGGCAGAGGCGTCTGCACAATGAGTCAAAGATAAGGTGGAGAAAATCACCTCCTCTTCCAGATGGTGAGAGTTTGAAAAGGTCAAATTAATCAGATAAAAATGTTGTAGCAGGAAAAGCCCAGAGGAAAAACTCAGAGTCCAAACTGAAACTGTGTCTGTGCTGTTGCGATGCCCCACAGAAGACAAAAACTGATATTAAGGAAAATGTCATTTTCTGCATCCTCAGATCCCTCCGCGGCTCTGACAGTGACTGACATTTGTAATCTGATCCTGTTTCTAATACACGGCCCCACCTCTGAGAGCCAGAGTCAGCTGACAGGCTGCAGACATTCACCTGAAACTGAGGGAAACTTGCATCAGAAATGAAGCCGCTCCTCAGCCCGGGCCTCAGATACCAGAGGGGAGAGATGCAGATCGATGAAATGAAAAGATGCTCTCAGATATTTCCCTCCAGTGTGATTCACCAATCAGTCACTTCTCAGACCGGACTGAGCTCGTTTGACATCAGTCGGAGGGAAAATTCAGCTTTGTCTTTACAAACTCAGAGCAGTCGCACTGAGCTATCAAACCAACCAAAACCCAGAGATCATAAAAGCACATGGAATAAGGAAATACAGAAAGAAGAAAATCACAGAGATTGTTTCCAAACCGCCTCCTACACAAGCTGTTGGTGTCCATTCCCAAACTGCAGGGGGCGGTGTGTCACTAACATACGTCTACCAGAGTACTAAACAAAAGTCGAAGAAGTTTGCCTTTGTTTGTGACACATTTACATATCTGTCCCGGAGATTTTTCCTGGTTCTTTTAACCGATTCCTCTTCTCTGTTGAGAGTGGCTGCAATTTCCTGCCATGAATTATTTACCACTCGGTTGTCATGGTGATTTCTGTGTGAAGAGTCATACAGATGCCTGTATTTCTGAACTTCAACTACTAGGACAGGCGTCAGGGCGCCAAGGTTATAATAGTTAACTAAAACAAAACTAAAAACGAAAACTAAAATTTAAAACACATTGCAGTTAACTCAAACTAATAAAAACCAAAAAGAAAACAAAAACGATAAGTAAACTAAAACTGTTTCTTGTGTTCACTAAACTAACTGAAACTAACTAAAATTATGGAGAAAATGTCCTTAGTTTTAGTTTCTGACAATATTAACAGCCTTTAGATTTAAATTAATCTGACACATTTTCCCAACCAATTTTACGACAGTTTTCGGCAGTTGTCAGCGCCTTACGGCACCATCATAGCGACGTACTGGGACGTGCTTGTTTACTGCACTGACTGGCTGTGCTCTGTGCTGAGACCAAACGCAGTGGAGCAATGAATCAGAGCATCTGTAACAGTTTAATTTCATGTGAGTCTGACTTTATTGATACAGAGTCCAAGTTTCTAATTATTAAAGCTCATATTATATTGTTTTATATAATTCATGTTTATATAATTTTTATTTTATTTATGTTAACATTATTTTATATTATTTATGTTCATATCATTTTTATAATTAATGTTTATATTATTTTTATTTTATTTTATTTATGTTAACATTAGTTTTATATAATTTATGTTTATATTATTTTTTATAATTTATGTTTATATTATTTTTATTTTATTTTATTTATGCTAACATTATTTTTATATAATTTATGTTTATATTACTTTTTATAATTTATGTTTATATTATTTTTTATAATTTATGTTAACATTATTTTTTATATAATTTATGTTTATATTTTTTTTATTAAGTTTATATTATTTTCTTGTGTTTAAGGCAGCAGCCAACAGTTCAGTATCAGCATTGACTGAGCAGTGAGCTCTATGTTGGACTGGGAATAAACTGTATTGCAAAATATTTACTCTGACCTTTTTGAATCCTGCACCTGGTTAATAAGGTATAAAAAACTAATCTGAAAAATAAACTAAAAATAAACTAAAACTAAGCCTTGTTGCAAAAATCAAAACTAAATAAAAACTAAAATGCCCGCTCTAAAACTAATTAAAACTAAACTGTAATGGAAAAAAAAAGGCCAAAACTGACTAAAACTAAACTATAATGACAAATCCCAAACTATTATAACCTTGGTGGCCAACCCGTGGCTCTTTGGTCCATTCATGAAAAATCAGTTGATTGTTATGAGTAGTGGTGTGCAGATGGATCTAAAACATTGATACTCTTGTGTGATAAGATTGATACCTAAGTTTCAGTTTCTTCTCCCTGCGTGCCACTCTGCCTCTCTCCCTTCTCTCCTGCTCGTATGTAAGGGGCCGTTGCACAACAATGTTTTTTGGATGAAATGAAAGAATTTTCAGCCCCTGGTTTACACAGAAACGGTGTTTTAACCAACCTAAACACAAACTCTGGGAGTGGATTTCTTCTAAAACGCCGCATCCCCACCGTGTAAACAGCGAGCTGGCGTTTTCAGGTACCCATCCCTAACCATGTGTAGGATGTGGCTTGTAGTCGTAACACCACAATTTGTGTGGCTCTTGGTCTCTGATTGGTTTGACACCCCTGTACTAGGAGATCCTGTTCTTCTGCCATTTTGTCCGCGCGTCTCCGTCCGGCAGGTTACAAAGATGGGTCAAGCATGAATCAGCCTTTAGTCAGTGTTTGAAAAGTCCAAAAATTAGCATAACACCAAAAATCCCCGTACGTCTGACTGATCCAGGAGAATTTTCTCAGCATGCAACGGGCTCGTCTACCTAGAATACTGTTTCCCACCCCCTGCTGGAGTAAGTAGGTATTACATCTACAATACAACAACAGTAGTGTCCGTCTCTTTCTGGTCTCAAAGAGGTTTTTACTTCTACAGATTAATCCAAGACCAAATAAAACCACGTTTTAACTTCTTTTTTCTATGTTTCTTTTGTTTTGTTTATTGTTTAACAAAAGAAAAAACAAGTGGATTATACTGAAGCAGTTTTTCCATCAGCTGTAAAAACAAAAAGTCAATTCCTTCCAGATTTATTTTCAGTAAACGTTATAACATTTGGTGTAAGATTAAACAACAGATTGGATTATTCTGCTGCAGTATAATTTTAATGCCTATTTTGATTTTTATTCATAGAATTGTCTCCCCGAATTTGTTTTGTTTTTCTCCATGAATGTAAATTGTATCTCAAACCATCAAAAATAAAAAAAAGAGACAAAAACAAACACAAAAAATCTACCTAAAAGAACTCTGTGATGAAAAAAATTACTTTTCTCCTCCTTTGATCTGTTTATTTTCATAAAATATTTTCTTTACTTTTAATTTAACTTATGAGTTATTGTATTGTCCCCATCTCTTTACATTAATTTATCCATGTAAAATGCTTCAATTGGCAATCTCTTTGCATCTCAAAAGCTGAAATGTCAAGATGTGTTTTGTTGTTGTTGTTGTTGTTTATTTATAATAAAATCAAACAGTTAAAAAATTAATTCGCTGTAGTCAAATTCTCCCAAACTAAAAACCAGATCAGCAAAAAAAAATAAAAATAAAATAAAAAAAATAAACAAATATATAAAAATAGATAGATAAATAAATAAATAAATTAATTAATTAATTAATTAATTAATTAATATAAATAAATAAATAAATAAATGAAGTAATAAAAATCCAACAAAACAGTCAGACTACATTCAAAGGCATGAGGCAGTGTGTACAGGAAGTGACCCAAGTGTGTGGGCCTGAGACACGTCAGGAGCTGGTGTTGGTAAACCAGGCCGGACTCTTCTTCTATAAAATCCTCCAAAGTCTCCAGACCCCTGACCCTGCATCCAGACACTTCCTTGCTTTAGCTTTAACGGCCTCATGCTCATGTCGGAGAGATGTAAGAACCACTTCTTATTAGAGCAATTAACAGATCTAATCTTGCGCAGGCGACGGGGGAAAAGCCGGATCTCACACTTTCCAGACAATTCCTCTGACAACACATTAGACACATCATTAAGCAGAAGATCCCAGCTCAGCGCCGAGAGGTAAGTCTCTGAGGATGGTACATACGAGTGGAGACACACGTCCTTACGTCTGTATTTTTAGCACCGGGCTCTGAGTGTTTGGCGCAGGAGGACGACGCGGGATCCATAGCACGAAGCTTCGTATGACGACGAGTCTTTAATTAAAAACTCCACATTTTTCACAGATCCATACAGAGGAGTGTGTGAAGACGTCAATATCCGAGACGTGGACTGCAGCAGCTCCCGAGGAGATAATAAAGCTTCCCCCATGTGTGTTTGGCTAACAAGTCCCACTCTTTGAACTTAATGCAGGCTTCCTTTGTGAAATACCAAAGCATTGATTAATCCATCTGTACTGATCTGAATTTTCTCCGAGTTGTGTTGCATGCCTTTGAAATATTCAAAGCCCAGCTCTTGGAATAACTATTATATGGACCTCTGCTCTCCTAGGGGCAGGCCGGGGAAGTGGCTGCATACAAATGAAGCATCAGCAAAGCAAAGAGCGCGCAGTGATTGAAGCCACACTTGCATAATCATGCCTTCAGAAGGAAAATAGCAAGTCATTCATTACGGAGTGGTTTCAGGCAGAATTGATTGCTTAATTAAAAGGCGCACAGGTGTAGCAGGAGCTGGCGTGTGTGATCTAAGGACATACATGAAGCAGGGGAACACGTCACGCTGCAGAGGGGATAAATCAACGTGTTTAACACAGAGAAGACACCAACATATGGGGGAAGCCTTCCTTCATGCCAGCGCTCAAAACTATATTGATACAATTCCAAAATGTCTGTCTACGTGGACAAAGACACTGACCATGAGGTGAATCCTGATTTTTTTCATGTTTATTATATTTTGAACGTCTGTATCCTGGGGAAACATTGTCCAGATAGAGGTTTAAAAAACTTCTATCACAGACATACAGTGGGGAAAATAAGTATTGAATGCGTCAACTTTTTTCTTATCACATTTATTTCCAAAGCTGCAATTCAAACCAAATTTCTCCCAGACATTGGTATTAACTCGAATAATCCCCACATGAAAAGAAATCACAACGTTCAGGTCCATAAATAATGATTATGGTGAATTAAGTACGATAACACAGGAAAAAAGTATTGAACACACCATGGAAAGGCTGAATACTCTGGACAGGAAATGCACCATACCACCTGAAATCTGTCAGTAATTATTACTTGAACTTCCAATTAGTACAAACCAACATCAGCTGGGCTAGAGCAAATTGATGGTCCTATAAAAAAGGTGTTTTTTTCACCAAGCAGTTAAATAGCACACACCTCATGATGGGTAAAGGCAAAGAGCTCTCTGAAGACATTCACAACCTGATTGTTGCTCAGCATCAGAATGGAACTGGTTACAGACTTATATCAAAGCACCTGAATATTCCAGTCAGCACCGTTGGGGCCATTATTCACAAGTGGAAGAAGCACCACCTTACCATCAACAGGCCACGCACAGGAGCTCCTTGAAGATTTCTGACCAGGGAGTCAGAGAGATAGTCAGAAGAGGACTCAACCAGCCAAGGACCACCCTGAAAGTGCTCCAGAAAGACTTGGAGGCAGCAGGTATAATTGTTACAGAGAAAACAATAGGCAATGCACTCCACCGCCATGGCCTCTATGGACGCTCAGCCCGCAAGACTCCATTCCTCAAGAAAAGGCATGTTGAAGCTGGTTTAAAGTTTGCTAAACAGCATCTTGACAAGCCTGTAGAATACTGGGAGAATGTTGTCTGGTCAGATGAGACCAAAACTGAACTTTTGGGCTGTCATACTACAGACCATGTTTGGAGGAGAAATGGCTCTGCACATCAGCCAAAAAACACTACACCAACAGTGAAGTTTGGAGGTGAAGCATCATGGCATGGGGTTGTTTCTCATCTCATGGTGTTGGCAAACTTCATATAACTGACGGAGCAATGAATGGAGCCATGTATGGGGAAATTCTTGATCTGAATCTGCTGCCATCCACCAGGATGGTGAAGATGAGACGTGGCTGGACCTTCCAGCAGGACAACCATCCAAAGCACACGGCAAAGTTGACTCTCAAATGGTTTCAGAAAAAGAAAATCAATCTGTTAGAATGGCCTAGTCAATCACCTGACTTCAATCCAACTGAACATTTGTGGAAAGAAGTAAAGAAAAGGGTTCACCAGAGGGCACCAAAGAATATTCCAGATTTAAAGACAATCTGTGCAGAGGAATGGGCCAAAATCACACCTGAGCAGTGTGGGCCATTAGTTCAAACATACAAGAAGCTTCTGGAAGCTGTCACTGCAAACAAAGGCTTCTCCACTAAGTATTAGATGAGTCTCAGTTAGTGTGTTCAATACTTTTTTCCTGTGTTATCGTACTTAATTCACCATAATCATTATTTATGGACCTGAACGTTGAGATTTCTTTTCATGTGTGGATTATTGGAGTTAATACCAATGTCTGGGAGAAATTTTGTTTGAATTGTGGCTTTGGAAATAAATGTGATGAGAAAAAAGTTGATGGGTTCAAAACTTATTTTCCCCACTGTATAAGCTGATTAATTGTTTGTTGTATGTTTTAAAAGTTAAAAATTGGAAAATTTCAAATTTATACCTTTAACAGAGAATGTATCCCCAGAGATACAGAGTGTAAAATTAGAAATTAAAAAAATGGAAGTGTCTTATTATAACTTAGATACATTTGAAAATAGCAATTCATTAATTTTCTAAAACATGTGTGTGCTTTCCTGTTGAAGAGTTTCTTATCTACGTCTGTCAAAACTTTCCTCCAGTTTAAAAACTTCTGAGTGTTAAAATTTCTCGTTCAACAGAAATGAGAAACCAGGATTTTGTCTTCTGGGCAGTTTTTGTTCTTTCTCAGTCGTCTCCCCACAGAGGATAAAAGCGCCTGGAGAAGAGCTCAGCCTAACAACAAGAGAACAACGCGGACTCCTCCACAAACATGTAAAGTCACGTCCTGTAATGTTTTTCTTTGTCGGTGGAATAACGCTGCGGGTCAGAAAACCTCATCAGCTCGTGCACCCGGCTGGATGGTCTGTACGCCTCGGGGCAGAGCCACCTGGACCTGGACTCACCACAGGCCTGCCCTGCCCCGACACCCCGGGCGTGCTCGTCCTGAGCTGCTTAATTCTCCAGCTTCCTCCTGAAATATGCAGCAGCATTAAACTCGGGGCCGTTATCGGCGCGGCTGGCTGTCTCCGTGCAGAATTGCAGGGTGTGTTTGACTTCTCTTAAGAGATTCTGCAGCAGGGGTAAGCGTCTCAGCTGGCCTCACACTGTTATCTCTGGCACGCTGCCACTGTGATACAGCGCTCTGCACTCGGCTGGTTTCATCACATTAGAGGCCGACACAGCCGTGGCACGATAGGGGAAATTAGTGGTTACAGCCCGGCGCTGGCTGTCTCACACTCATGTTAGCAGCAGTGGACACCGCGCCGCTCCCTGTGTCTGCTGATAAACTTCTGTGAGCCTCGCCATGAGCTCTCTGTGAATTCTGGGTATTATTTTAGACCCTCCAATAACGGCTTTGTGTTGGCTCTACGTGGTGAAGAGGATGTTGACCTTGCTGCTTCCCTTCACCGCTGATCCATTGTGCCCTCGGTGTCTCTGCGGAGCCCGAGGAATTCAATAGAGCTTTATGAACTTAGAGAAAAGAGGAGAAAGAGTGAACGCACGGCTTTACACCAGAAACACACATGAGTCAGACTGAGCCGGACACGTGTTTGAAGGGACACCTGACGAACTCTCATCCAGTCCTCATCAAGATAAAACCATCATCTCTTTCTCTGTCGTTATCAGCTAAACACACGACACCGTGATTCAATAACTCACAGAGAGTAACTGAGTAATATCAGAGCAGTGATCAGAAATAAGGAACAACATTAGCTTCACACCATCGACTAACGAAGGCTGCACGGTGGAGATCAGCAAATTTATGGCAAGCCCTCTCAACATTTAATAGCTAGTCTGGATCTGTAATACGGATATCAGAAATTAGATTCTTCCAAGACAAATTAAAATTTCAGAAATCCACAGTGACATTATTCCTATCCACAATTGTAATTTCAGATGTCCACAACTTTTTTTTTCCTTTTTTTCTTTTTTTTTTTCCTTTTTTTCTTTTTTTTTTTTACCTTTTTTTCTTTTACCATTTTTTTTAACCTTTTTTTTTTCCTTTTTTCCCTTTTTTTTCTTTTTTCCTTTTTTTCCCCCTTTTTTTCTTCTCCCCCCCTTTTTTCCCTTTTTTCTTTTTTTCCTTTTTTCCTTTTTTTTTTTCATTTTTTCCCCTTTTTTCCCTTTTTTCCCCCTATTTTTCTTTTTCCTTTTTCCCTTTTTTTCCCTCTTTCCTTTTTTTCCCCTTTTTTTCTTTTTCCCCCTTTTTCCCTTTTTTCTTTTATTCATTTTTTCTTTTTTTTTTCCTTTTTTCTTTTTTTCCTTTTTTTTCCTTTTTCCCCTTTTTTTCCCTTTTTTCTTTTTTCCCCTATTTTTCTTTTTCCTTTTTTTCCTTTTTTCTTTTCTTTTTTTTTTCCTTTTTCTTCTTTTATTCTTTTTTTCCCTTTTTATTCTTTTTCCTTTTTTATCCTTTTTTTCTTTTTTTATTTCCTTTTTTTCCCTTTTTTTCCCTTTTTTCTTTTTTTCCACAACTTAATTCCTCCTCGGACAAATCACACCCCCTTCCCCATTCATGTGTGTGGGTTTTCTCATTACAGATATCTTAAATTCAGCTATGGATAGCCACAGTGTGAGATGTGGATATCTGCAACTGAATTATGACTATCCATAAATCTAGTTGCAGATATCTACAATTTCTTTCTGGCTAGTCACAATTCCAAATCAAGAAATCTTCAACCCCCTTCCATTAAAGATATCTATAATAGCATTTATAAAATTACATTTTGACTTGTCAAAAAGCCGTTATAGATATCTTCAACTGGAATTACACCTAGTCAGAATCATAGATATCTCCAAATGTATTTTTGACTAGTCACAATTATGTTGTTGATGTCTATAATGTTAATTCTGGAGAGTCAAATGTAGCTGTTAAATGTGAAAAGGGTTTGCCATAGCCAAACTACTGTTTTCACACTGTGCGACGTTCCTCATGGACAAGGACACTGAAACACACACACACACACTTCAGCGCAGACAGCCACAGAGACGTAGCAAAGGGGTCAGGGGTCAATGTTGAAGAGAGGAACAAAAACAAAGAAAGAGCCGCTCTCAAAGCCAAGAGTTGTTGAAAAATATATTTGCACTTTCTATTCTTCTTGAACCCGTAGCTCCACTTCACGTGTGCAAACAGGTTCAAAGCAGCAGCAGCGTGGTGAAGGAGGAGCTGGCGAGCTGGAGCTGATACTATGATGAAAGAACATGCATGTGTGGGAAAACATGTTTGTAGCATCAACATACGTTTGATCACGCCTATAGCAGCAGATTCTTCTGTACAGCAGCTCAGTGTTTGCACGCCGTCTATTTAAAGACAAACAAAAGCAGCGTCTGATATCTGACAGCACGCCGTGTTATCCACTTATAGAGCGAGGTCTGTAACCGCAGAGTGAGGGAGCTGAGGAGGGTCTGACACGCAGACGACAGAGCGCGAAGCTTTGAGAGACAAATGGGCGCCACCCTGACCGGCGAAATGTTCGGATTGTTCTTACATCAGATCTTCTGGCAGAGACTTCTAACAGCGCCGACGACTTCAGGCTATCAGCTTTCTTTGGTTTAACATCTTTGATATCTGAGTGCTGTACCTCACACCTGTCAAAGTGTCAGACCATCCAGCCACACACACACACACACACACACACACACACACACACACACACACACACCTGAAAATGTTCAACGTTAGTCTCTGCTCATACATTCATTCTTTTCCCTGAAACAGGGGTCTGCATCCTTTACTTTCATAGGAGCCAGTTTCCCTAAGCTCACCTGGATTAAAGTCATTCAGGAGCCAAAACATCTACTTTATCTTCAAAATGATAAAAAAAAAACTATGAAGAAACTAGACTGTACATAAATTCTATAAATAGCTAAAATCTAGCCAATAACTATATTAAGGAAAAGTAATTTTTATATGAAAAAAAACTGTACGTGTGATTTCTTGTTTTTTTATTTTTTTATAAATTGAATTTTATATAGAATGTTGAAATAATTGAAAAAAATAAAATGAAATTATAAATTAACAAAAATACTAAAAAAAAATCAAAATGACGTTTTTTTTTTGTAAAAACTGCCCAAAATTTTGAAATTTCGAACTGCAAAAATTGCAATAATTTTGTAAATTCAAAAGTTTGAAAACAATGAAAATACATAAATTTAAAAAAAAATGATAAATTTGAAAGAAAACTTTAATAATCTAATGTTTAAGTTTTTTTTATTTTTTTAACAAATCTGCAAAAATAGAATTTCAAAAATTCTCAAAATGAAACAGTTTATTGAAATGCCTTTTTTAAACTGCACAAAATTTCAAAAATTGCAATATTTGAAAATTTGTAAGAAGTTTGTAAAAAAAAAGTTATACATTTGCAAAATTTTGCTTAATTCAATTAATTGTAAAATTTCAAATAATTTGGAAAATCTTGCAAAAAATATACATTCAAAAAATTTGCAAAGAATGCAAAAAAATATAATTTCAAAATTTCTTAAAATGAAACAAAATTTATTGAATGCCTTTTTCAAATTGCACAAAATTGCAATGATTGAAAACTTGTAAGAAGTTGTTTTATTTAAAGTTACAAATTTGCAAAATTTTGCAAATATTTCAATTAATTATAAGATGAAAATATTGAAAAAACTTGCAAAAAAAATATATTTTTTAAAAATTTGCAAGGAATGCAAAAAATAGAACTTCAAAAATTCTCAAAATGCATCAATATTTTGAAATGCTTTTTTTTCAAAAATTGAACAAAATTAAAAAAATTGCAATGTTTGAAAATTTGTAAGAAGTGTGTAAAAAAATGCAAATTTATGAAGAAAATACTTGACTTTAATGACATTGATTTATAATATTACTGAACTCATCTTTTTTTGTTGTATGCTAATGTCTTCCCTCATATCAATCATGTATATTAATCCAGCAAGTTGTCCGGTAAACGAGTCCATCCTCACAGAATTAAAATCAGTATTTTCTTCCAGATTAGTCTTTTTGTAGATGTAGTTATCTTCCCAGGGCTGTAAAACTTGAGGTTAGCCACAGGTGCATGGAAAGTTGGTGGGCTGTTGATGTTGTAGGAGGTGAAGTAGAGCGGTGGCAGGCTTTATTGACAGATGGGATGAAGATTTAGTTCAACTAAATGTTAAAGCAGGATTTTATTTAGTGTCAGCGTCTTTAATCATCAAAATAAACACTCTTTTTTTCAGTAATATTTTTAAAGCTACAAAGAGCTGCAGGTTGAAGACCTTTGCCCTTAAAACTCAGGATCTTTACAGAAAAACAACAAGTTGTATGTTTCACTTCGCCTTCATCTACAGTTAGCTTAGACTCTAATGAGGTTTTAATAAATGCAGCGAACAAACATATAATTTAATGAACAAAGCAGTTTTTCATGATAAAATAATCTCTTGTTCAAACATTTCAACCTTGCCTCGGCAAAACGTTGATTAATTCTCTGAACCTTGTATTAGATTTGGCCTCGGGATGCAAAAATGACTCTAATCCCCTTCCTTTAGTCTCTTTGAAAACAAAACAAAGGAACTGATTTGCAGCCTTTGAGATGCAATCCTCCTAATCAACACGAAAAAACAAATCCAGCAAACATCCTGCCCTTTCTTCAGCATCCATACACGTCTTTCATCAATGGGAAACAATAAAGAGCTGCAGCGGCCTGATGAAAAACGCCAGGCTGGAACATATGCACACCCACAGTCATCCCCGCCAAGGTTAGCGGAGACGGCGAGGAGCGACTCCTGCCTTCAGCTCCCTTCAAACGCTCTCTGCACATTTGTTTTAGTGTAGTCTGAGAATCCTAATTTCCACACTCGGCTGAAAATGATGGGATTAGCTCTGCTCTCATTGTCTCTGCTGAAATTCACTTTCATTATTCACGTTGGAGAGACAAACCAGGAAATAAAGTCTACACGCGGACGCCATCGAAGGCGCCCTTATCACCCGCTTTAAACCAGCTGGAGCCGCAGAGCCGAGACCTCTGCTGAGCGCCCCCCCTCTAAATGAAACAGAGAGGGTTTTAGCTCTCTGAACAATTAGCCGGAGACACAGAGCCGGGTTGCCTGGAGTTATTAGCCCAGGCTAATTAAGTCTGCATTATTCTCCCCCAACATCAAAATGAAGCTGTGCAGCTCTCTGTCACCGAGGCCCCGGCGTTTGCAGCCTGACTGCTGCAGATACCCGAGAGTCGACCCTGAGAGGGCGCAGAGACCAGGCCGAGAGACGAGAGGGGATGACACGGAGACAGAGAGCGTCCTCTGCAGAGTAAAGACCTGTCAGAGACTTCAAAGGTCTGTCAGTGTCCCCGCACGGTGATCTGAGGAACACGGGGCGAAGCGCGAATAAAGGAGAAAAAGAAGCTCATGGTGACGTTACCCCCTCATCATAACTGAGCTCTACACAGAGGCTGAACTCTGCTGAAAGTCCATGAAACCTAATGTTTGATATGTCAGAGAAAAGGAGGAAACCTCACACTGAGGGAAACGGCGTGGGGCCATGTGTGGAAACAGCTGTAATCCCCAGAGGTCCTAATGATGATTGTTTGGATCATTTCAGAGCTTTTCCAAATGCTTCAGGAAATTATCCTGTGTTTAGAGTATTTTACAGCGAGCAATTCTCTCCTGAAGGTTGAGAACGAGGACAAAGAAAAGCAGCTTAAATATTAAACTATATCATAAAACATTAAAGCTCCTATGAGGGTGTTTTTTAACCGGCTTTAAGAGAAAGTGAAAATAATACTGATGCTTCTTTACCACCTGAGAAATGATGAAAGACTTCTTTAAGATCAACACTTGAAGCTTTGGTTTTCACTGTAGTGTCCTCAGTCTGACTCTGGGTGGTCTTGCTCGTTATAAGGTTGATGGTTCAATCCCTGTGGTTCAGTTCAGTTCATCTCGGTGCAGCTCGTATTTTGTGGCAGACTAAACTGATCCAACCCCAGAAGGTGGAGCTAGAAACACTGCAGGCTGCTGATTGGTGGAAAGAATGGTCACTTCCTGTGTGACAGTGATAAAAAAAAAGCTTGATTGTTCTTTGTAAAAAAAAGAGCTACACGCAAATCACAAATAAGACGAATTTACTGGATGTCTTCATCATCGTCATCGTTGCTCTTTGTTTACTGTGTCACATTTTTCTTCTTCGTTGGTTTTATTAGCGTGGTACACTGTGCCACTCTGCTATGGAGTCACGTTATTACCTAGCCGACCCAGCTATCAGAGGGGAAGAGGGGGAAAGACAGACTAAAGAAAACACACTTGTTGCTGGCTTTCATCCAATACTATAAGGAGAAGTAACCAGCTCCCCCTAGTGGCAAAAACGTGAAGTGCCCGATAACCACAAAACCAAGGCAAAACCAGTAGATCACTGTGATAACTACTTCTATTGACTCAACAAAAAAATATTTGACTTTTTTTAACTTAAACCCATCATAAATACAGTTTAAACTGTTTTCCTACAAAAATTATATATAAACTCTTTCCTTACATGTTAGTCTCAGCCATCCCTGTTTTAGTCCCACATTCTTAGCAAATGACCATACTTATATTTTATGGTTACGCTGCAAAAAACTGAAATCTTAACAAGTGTTTTTGTGCTATTTTCAGTAGAAAATGTCTTTTTAGACTCAATATGAGCCACATTCACCTGACCAGTCCAGAAAAAATGTCTTGTTTAAAGTTATTTAAAGACAAAAATGAGTTCTGAATTGCCTGTTACATGTTAAAAAAAAAAAAAAAAATGCCAATGAAAAACGAAACAAAAAATATATATATAATTTTTTATATAATAATAATAATAATAATAATAATAATAATAATAATAATAATAATTTATATATATATATATATATATATATATATATATATATATATATATATATATATATATATATATATATATATATATATATATTTATATATATATATAAATATTTTATATTTTAACATATTTATTTTTCAATATATAACCTCGCAAAGCTGTTTTCATGGCCAGCATTTAAAATAGCCTTTACTTTCACTCCCTCCCTGTCATGGGGATGCGTTTAGGTACCTGACAAGGTACAGTTTGATTTAACGTGAATTGGCACCCTGAATTTTGACGGAATTTGGTTGATACCTATAAAAGTACCTGATTCAGTACCTATCCGTAGTATAAAGACATAATTCTAGTTTAAGAAAATTTTCCAGCAAATTTCTCTTGTTCCATTGGCAGATTATTTTTAACTTGTTACCAGCAATTCAGACCTCATTTTGTCTTTAAATAAAATAATAATCGATAATCGAGTATAACAAGACAATTTTTATTTAAAACAAGATAAAGACACTTGATAAAATTCATTTTTTGCAGTGTATATTCAATTACACATACTCTTACGCTTCCATTTTGTAATTTCTTATATCTCATAATTTTATGTTTTGTACTTTCTGTTTTCAACACTTTTTGAAGGAAGTAGCTGTATCTAAAAAATAATTTCTCCTCAGGGATCAATAACATATTTCTAATTCCAATTTTTAATTTTAAACATGTTTTAATCTTCTTAAACTAAATCATTAATTTCACATCCATTACACATCGGGCTTACACTCCGCCGACTGAAAAGAGTATGGTTAGGAAATGCAAACAGGATCAGGATTTACCGATCCGTACCGGACGAAACTGTAGTGATCCGTACCAGACCGTTTGGTGGAAACAGGCTAAATACTGTGTTAGTGAGATGCTCAACCCTGGAGTATAAACCTGATTGTCAGGGCGACGGTGGGCAGCCGTGCACTCTGCAGAGCAGCGTCTGTAATCAGTGAAGAAGTGAGTGTGAAAAGGTGAACGTGTGGCGCACTGAGTGCTCACAGAATTGAAAAGTGGTTTTTAAGTGGAGTCTATTTGTGTTTGGATCGAGACGTCCACCATGATGATCAGCGGAGTGGGGCCTGTGACAGCTCCTCCACAGCGGGGTCAGGACAAAGGGAGAGGAGGGGATGTCTCCTCCTCAGGACGCAGGAATAATGGAGTCCAGCCGCGGTTTTCTTTCACCTTTTGACCCTGACTGGAAGGAGAATCCAGGATGAAAGATGACCGGTCTGCCACCTTATTTCCACCTACAGATGAGAGATGGATGTATGGGAAGCTTCTCTCCATGACAACAATGCTTTAAAATGCAAACGTCTGGCAAACAAACAGCAGGGCTCAGGTACATGTGTACGGTAAGAGGCATGGAGCGCCGAGGGAGCGGGCGGGCTCTTCCTGCTCTGTCAGCGCGGCGCTGAGCCGAATGAGAAGCAGCTAAAATAAACACAGTCTTCTTCTCACAACTCTGGTAAAAGCTCATAGCCTTTTATTAATTCAACGGCCCTCACTGCGCTTTCAGATGACTCTGGGTTCGCCTGTCAGTGCGTCTCAGCCAATAAATAAATGAAAAGCACTTGCAACTGGAGCTCCAGACGCTCCTGACTCTAACAATGTACCCTGACGTTCCTTTTTCATCTGCTTAACAGCGACTTTAGCTCTCATTCGGAAAAACAACTTAGCAGTCATATCTGCCTCCACATTAGCGCCGCGGCTACGTGTCAGATACGTTCCTGAATTTTTATTGTTGAAAACAGCGTGCGGCAGGAAAAAAGAAAAGGCAATTTCAAAGTGAGTGGGGCACACACTTCATCTTCAGGTCTAATGCATCCTGATTTCCCCCTAATGGATCATTCAGAGCCAGTGTAGGAGCTGCAGTCATACCTTTCACATTAATGCAGGTGAAACAGAACGAAAGTGTCTGCCATATCCATCACTGCGAGTTCATCAACGCCGGCACAAGCTTTCAACCCACCTGATGCTGGGTAAGTGACACTCTGCTCCTGTTGTTTCTTCTCAGAAAGCCATCCAGCTGCAGACACCACACGCTAACCTTGTCATGTGAGCTCAGCCTCAACACGGAGTGAGCCTTTGTGGCGTCTGCGTGCATCGTGCTTGAGCAGACGCTGGATTCTGGGTCTGAACCATCCTGCCGTCTCAGGGGAACACAGAAAGTTCTGGCAGGGTTATTATCTGACCACTGGGAATCCTGGCTTCGCTAGAAAAATCCTCCAGCCTTCAACTTTTCCTGAGGAGTTGGTAAAGATTGCAGACGAACGCCTTGGACGTCCTCCAGGGCCGAAAACAACTCAATCCCCGTTAGGCCTGATATATATATAAAACTCCAAACTCCAGAGCAGAAATAACATGTTTACATCCTGGGACTCACAGCGGTGTCGGCGTCTTCGACCCGCTGACGTCACCACGACGTATTCTTCAGAGAGGCGAGTCAAGTTGAATCACTCGGTTGTTTATTTGTGGAAAGGAAAAGGTAAAAATGCATCTTGGGGGATTTGATTCGTGAAGTGATCTCCGCTGAGGCTTCGAGTCATCAAAACACAGCGTTAGTATGCATCAGATTTAAAGTTGAGGACCTTCGAGCAGATTGGGAACATTTCCGACTCGAGAGTCCAAAAACCTGAAGTTTTAACGCTCAGACAAAGAACGAGTCGATGTGATGAGAAAACATTTACTTCCAATAAACAGCAAAGCCCCAGAAGTCCAATTAGTGCAGCTCTCAAACAAGCGACCGTGTTGTAAAACCTGACTTCAGAACCCTTTGATGAGGAGTTTTCTTCTGAGAGGTCTGTCAGTGTTTGGATCCGTCTACTTCAATGTGTCGGTTTGTTTCAGAGACGCTTTGAAAGCAATGTCAGGTTGCATCATCTCAAGTTCACTCCTCCATGTTTGGTGCTTTTAGAGCTGCAGTGGATCATCTGTGAGTCAGGCAGCGCTTTGAGGAAGAGACGAACGCTCCATCGGTGTGAAGACGAGATGTTTGTGCTGTTAATGTAATTATTAAAAACACTGAAGTACAAAAACACACACACACACACACACTGAGGATAAACTGTTTTCCTCAAGTGTCCTCTCGTTGCAGCAGCTCCTTCTTCCTTTTTACAACTTTTTTCTTCTCTTTTTAATCATGTTTGAATTTGGAGTCTGTCATTAATTTTTATGGCTCATTTGTTGGTCGCAGACACCAAACTGTTTACGTCTGCAGAGGTGTTTTAACTCATTTTGTTCCTGTGTTTGGCCAGGCATCCCTCGTGTAAACATGATTGCATCGGTAACAAACAAGATCAGCTGTTAAGGCGAGTTCACGCAACGGGATAATGAGCTGATTTTAGCCCCTTACGATCAAAACAAGCAAAGGAAAGGCCTTCAATTGAGACATCGTAGACAATGTCCAATGACCAGGTGTGCGCTCTCTAAATGTGTAAAGGTTTGAAGAATCATGTAATGTGTGCCAGCCTTAAGCAGCCTGTAGCATATTGATGCTAACCTGTGCTAGGCCAGATGTTTCCCATGATATGCTGGCGCTGCGGTAGGTGTGAACCAGTGGCGATTGCTCTAAGACTACAAGGGAAGCTCAGCTTTCCCTAAAATGTCCCTAAAAAGTGTTGATATGTTCTGCTGTGTGAACATTTCATGGATAAAATCTGAGTTAGAATTCCTTCATCTTTAGTTCAGAATCAGCTCCTATCACAGGTAACTGGCTCCACCTCCTTCTCATTCATCCCCGCAGCGTCTCAGCGCTTTAACACAGTCGGACGCTGAGCGTCTTCAGACTTCAGCGGGGAAGCGTAGAGTGGGTTGTTCCACTGTGGAAACTGGACGGTCATTGGATAAACGCTGGGCTTTGTCCCGCCCATCGGACGCTCAGCGTCTCTGGGGGTCTATGAGGCAGTGGGCTGGCCTGGACGCTGGGCTTCTGCATGATGATTGGATGATCTGTCTGAGGCTGAATCCCTTTTTGATTGACAGTGAAATGAGCCAGTCAGAGATCTTGAAGTATAACCCTCCACCAGAGCATCTTCTCAGTTGTTCTGGTCTGATCCGGAGGCTTTATCGATCCTCAGCGAGTTTAACCTTCTGAAAAACGACGATTGTTGAGAGAACACTGGTAAAATCCCTGGAAAAAAACACCTGGTTGGTACGACAGGGTCACAGATCATTTTCTTGAAAAGGAACGGAGGGTAGAATTCACATTTAAACATTGATATAGGCCAGACAAAAATGAAACCTTCAGCAGCCGCCACTGCTGTGAGCTAAGACCAAACATCAACCTGTCCTTCCATCTATTGCCATGTCTGTTTCTAACAAGATGGATAAGCTAGCTGTGCTAACCCAGCACCAGAGGTTAGAGTAGCATCATGCTATTTACAGAAACATGGCTAACAAAGCTAACAATGGATACTAACGCCACATTGGAAAGATTTTCCCCAGGGCTACCCTCTGGATCCGATGGAGTTGGAGGCTGACGGGAAAATGATGGACTAGCTGCCTTTTTCCCTTTCAGAAGACTTTTTAGCTTTATGCTAGGCTAAATATGTTCTCCTAAGTTAGGTGTCTCATCTCTTATCTTATCGATAATTAAGTTTAAGACACCATGAGGTTTCCTTTTGTCATTTTCCTCAGCTCCCGTCTGACACCAGCCGGCTGTCTCTCTCTGGCTCGGACTACGCAAAGTTGGTCCAAAATAAAAACTGGGACAGACTTGGAGACTCTGGGTCCCAGATGGATTTTAGTGAGTCTGGAGCCACAGCTCAGCATCTAATCCTTCACCACAGCTACTTTACCTTCTTCTTTTACAATGTCAAACTATCTGGCATCTTCTTTAAGCAGTTAAACGTGTCACTGTTCTTTTCTAAACTCAGTTTGTCACCGTGCAGAAACGACAGGAAGTGATAACAAGCTAAATCTTAATCTGTTGACATTATTACAGCAGACGTAAAGAAAAAGTTGTAGCTCTCTTGTAGTTTTTTGATTTGGTTGAAGGTTTTCGTCAAAGCGGCACAGAGAGCTGAAAAAGAGAAGACGACCCGCGTCACGTCACCGTCACTTTCCTCAGCAGCTCAGCGGACAAACAGAGCCAGCGTGGATTCATCCCTGCACCGAGCTTCTCTGAGGATGTCTACTTGCTTTGGGCTGTGCAGGGGTTTGAGTGGATTCTTGTAAACACACACTCACACACAAACAAACACACAGGTTGTTGAGCTCCAGGTGCCGCAGCTTTGGCAGCTCGCTGCAGAAAATCAGGGAATATCTTGAGTAGCTGTTCTCTCCTCTACAAAGAACATTTTCTCCTCAATGTGTCACTAATGGGTTACACAATAGTCGAGAACATATAGTGCACGAAAAACCTTTCATAGCCAGGAACAGAGCAGCAGCAGTGCCCGGTCTGTCTGTTATTAAAGATCCTGAAGTTGATTCATACACACACTGTCTGGTTTTGGTCTGTTGGTGTTGCATGTGTTTCAGTAATATCATCCTGAGTTAAGCAGATAATCTGCGCTGTTATCAGAGGATCAGGCTCTTATCGGCTCTTTATAAATCAGCCACGCGACAGACGGATTGATCAGTGTTTGGGGAGAGCCCAGTCCAACATGTTTAATCTGAGGATGACTTGTTTTAATCCAGCAGGATGGTGTTTCCCGTCCAAAGTCTGGATAATAAATGGATTAACACTGCAAAAAACGGAAATCTTATCAAGTGTCTTTGTCTCATTTTCAGTAGAAAGTGTCTTTTTAGTCTCAATATGAGCCACATTCACCAGACCAGACCTGAAAAAAGTCTTGTTTCAAGTTATTTAGAGACAAAATGAGGTCTGAATTGCTGTAACAAGATTAAAAAAAAAATCTGTCAATGGAACAAGGGAAAAGTTTCTTGTTACTGAGCAGCTGAATGTGGCTCATATCGAGTATAATAAAACAGTTTTTACTTTGAAAAAGACAAAAACACTTGATAAGATTTCATATTTTTGCAAAATCGCCAAAATCAGCACACACCTCAGATTTGGCCAAAAATTGACCCACATCATACCAAAATACGCTCTCTAGCGCCACCTAGGCACACTGAAACAGCTCTTAATGGCAGTATGAATGTCATCAAAATGTTCATCACATTAAGATGCACAAATTATATACAGTCACTTCTGACCCATCTCAAACAGGGAGCCGGCAACTTGCCTTTTAAAATGAAACTAGGCCTCATTTTTGGGCCTGAAACAAAAATGATCTACTCCTTCGCCATAAATGGTATCGGGTTGAAATTCGCTCAGATGACAGAGTGGACCCTGCTTTACAAAAGCACTGTATGAATTTTTTGTTTCTAAAACAGTTTTTGAATGACAAGCCCTCAAAGTCGGTGAACCCCAAAGAAGACGTTTTCAGCTCCCCCTATTAGAATGAATGGGAGAGGAGGATCCAGCGCCACACAGGCTGCGGCAGTTAGGCCTCTACACAAAAAGTCAAAGTGATACAGCTTTAAAAATGACATGGATGGATTCCTGATAAAATTTACTGCAAAAATATATTTTTTTGCAGAGATTTGGTCAAAATTGTGGCATCTATGAGGAGACGTTTCAAAACTTCAGTCAGTTTTATTCCTGAGAGCAGCAGTTGGTGATGATGTCACAGTGATTGAGAGTTCCGTGCAGCTGGTCATGTGACTCACTGAAGGCGGGAAAATGGAATGTGTAACACACACACACATTATAAAGGGATGAAACCTTGACAGTGGAGGTGAAACCGGCATAAAGGGACAGGTGACAGTGCGAGGACTCAACCAACGCTGCTTGCAGCTTTAACTGTTCTTATATTGTTTTTAAGAAAATTATAACAATTATTTTAGTGCATGCACCTCTGTTTTATTGATTTAGTTATTTATGCCAGCACCATTTTTTATGTTCAGCACTTTTGTATTGTTTGGTTTCGGTACTCCCGGAGCCGGCCTCCAGCCTCCAGCGGACACTCCACAAGCTGCAGACTTCAGCTCTTCAGCGTTGCCTCATACTTTCAGAACGGAGGTTTCTGCCCGTTCAGCCTGTGCTGCAGTATGTGCACATCTGTGCCGCCCCAGGAGACTCTCACAGACGACTCCTCCACAGACCCTGCAGCCTCTGCCCCGTGCACCCTCTCCTCATGGAGCCTCACCTCCTCGGTGAAAGGTGTCTTGCATGCCTGCTAATTTACTCCAGGCCTGCCAGAGAGACGGTGGTGTGACCTTCCTTGATGAGTACATACTGTGTACATCACTCCTCGCTGCGCTGTCAAGCCTCGATACTCTGTCATCTTCTCATCAACCGCTCTCCTCTGGAAGCTTCTTCACAGCACAGTGGGCTCGCTTTAAGTACCTGAGCTGATATTTCAGACAGCTGCACATTGTTTGGACTACGCGTGGTCAAAGTAATGTGGGTCTGAGCCGCTGCTCTTTGAAGCGGCCGTCTTAAACTGCTCAGTTGACCCTCTCGGCTGCGGCCTCTCCCCTGCTCGGATGAAAGTGGAGCCGTGCCACGCCGGGTGGAGAATCTCGCCCTCAGCACCTGGCTGTCACACCAGTGATGACTCTCTCCTCCCAGCGCTTTGAGCTTAAGATGTCTTACAGTTTTTCTCTTTTGAGGCACTGAGGGCATAATAGTCGCTCAGCAGAAGGAGCTGGAGAGGCAGAGGGAGACAATATAAACCGACTGAGTCGTGAACTTGGCACAATGAGGTCTGGCAGTGCTAAGAACAGGAGATGTTACGCTCCATTGCCTCCTTCCATCCTGTCCATGCACCTTGTTGCTTCCCCTGCCGTGCTGCTGGTGTGTAACTCTTACCAGGGGCGCAGCAGGGATTTAAAGCCACGCCACGCCATAACTGAAGATATGCTACTGTGTAGGCAGGGTACAGTTTTCTAAGGGCAGTAAAAAAAAACACTATTAAATGAGATAATGTCAGACCAAGGGCCTCCAACCTGCAGCTCTTTGACTCCTTTGCAGTGGCTCCTTGAAAAATATTATTGGAATAAAGAATTTTTATTTTTCTTACACAGGGTATTGATGATTAAATACACTGACTCTAAATAATATCACATGTTAACATTTAGTTGAACTAACCTCAAGTTTTACAGCCCTGGGAAGATAACTACATCTACAAAAAGACTAATCTGGAAGAAAATACTGATTTTAAATCTGTGTGGATGACATTCATTTAACTGACAACTAGATTACTAAACTTGATTTATATGTGGCAAGACATTAGCAAACAACAAGAAAAAGATGCGTTCAGTAATATTAACAATATATGTAATCAAGTTCAAGAATTAAAACATTTTTTTGCAACTTTATAAAATTGATTTTTTTTGCAACTTTAAAAATTTTGTGCATTTTTTTAAATAGCAAAATTATCAAAAATTGGAGATTTCTAAATTATTTTTATTATTATTATTTTAATTCTGAATTTGGCTGCATTTTTTACATATTTTTTTTAATTTCTTTATTTTTTGAAAATCTTTATTTTTTTGCATTTTTTTAATTTAACAATTAATCACATTTTTCACAATTTTCAAAATTTGCAAATAATCCAAATTAAAAAACTGCAGCATCAGATGTACAGTTTCAAAAATTCAACTGTTTTCTCAAGTTTACTTTTTTTTTTTTTACAAACTTTTGATTTTTCAAAATAATTGCTATTATTGCAGTTTTGCAATTTATGTATTTTTACAAAATTGGAAATACATAAATATATGAATAATGGCAAATTTTTAAATCTTTTTGCAAATATTTGAAAATTTTGGAATCCTTGCAAATTTTTTGAAATTTGAAATTTTAACATTTTTTGGAAAATTTTACCAAAAAACTTTGAAAATTTAAAATTTTTGACAGAGTTGTTAAACTTCAATTTTTGAATAAAATGGAACTTTTTCGGTTCAATTTTTGTAATTGAAAATCTATTTTGGTATTTTTGCATTTTTTTATTTTTTAGTAAATTTATTAAACAACCATTTTTTGCAAAATTTTGAAATCCATTTTTTTATATTTGCAAATGTATTAAAGGAAAAAAATAAATAAATAAAAAGCATCACATGCGTAATTTTAAAAACTAAAAAAAATGACATTTAGATAGTTATTTATTAGATTTTAACTAGACATAGCATTTTATTCACTGTATTGTCCCCATTTTGAAGATAAAGTAGATTTTGTGTCACCTGAATGACTTTAATCCAGGTGAGCTGAGGAAAAATGGCTCTAAAGATTGCAGACCCTTTTGTTGGACTGATAAGAAAATTGCTTCCCATCATTTTTACGCCTGAAATATAAATTTTATGGTCTGATTTATTAAAAATTATTTAAGCGTTTTATTTTAATGGAAGTAAAAACACAAACAAACACAAACCTGCTGTCTTAAATGAACTAACGCCATCATCTATTAAAACTGAATTGCCCCCCTCCTGACACCCAGCTGGACCGTACAGGATGTGGACTCACTAACAGCTCCAGCACCAAACTCATCATCAGGATTAATGTCTGGTCCTGCAGCCGGCGGTCGAAGCTCAGCTTGAACGATGGGTAAAATCAGAGGGAGCACCTCCCTCTTGGATTTTCTGAGGGTCTTTCCTGCCCCCCTACATGAGCCCAGCCTTCAGGCCTTAGATCACCAACTCTTGAAGGCAACAATTGCTTTAAAATGAATTTTTCATGAGCGGGGAAGAAGAGTTGTTTACAGCACGTTCCCTCAGCTGACCAACACCGAGGAAGGAGAGACGAGGAATCGATGCTGCTGCAGATAACGAGAGGAATCAGCTCCAGTTGTTCCCGGCCAGGAGAAGGATTTCCTCTGCCTTTGTTTCCTTCTCATGAACTGACGGTGTCGAAGAAGTCTTTTCTTAACAGACAGAAGAATTCAGGATTCATACTTTTCTTAGAAAATGGCTCAGAGGCAAATGTGAGAGAGGTGTTTTGTTGCTTTTCAGTTTGATTTCTGAGGCGATGCCTTTAATTACAAACCCTGTGCACGTGTGGAGACGAACAGCACCGTACCCTGAAGCTTTTACACACAAAGTCATCGTTCTTCATCAGCAGGCAGAAGAAAGAAATCATATACATATGAATTATGCATCGTTCAGAGATGTAGCAGAGCACTCAGCGAGAGCCACGAGAAGCAGAAGTGACAGATACGAAACGTTCCCGTTTGTTCCTCTTCTTGTTCCTCTTCTTGTTCCTGCTCGGCTCCGGTGTCACAGAGACCTCAGGTCCGATCCAAACCATTTCAGACCCAGCGCCTGTGTCCGAATGTGCTGCTCAGTATTCATCAAACACACAGCGTTCATGTTCCTCACGTAATCGAGATGTGCAGCTTCATCTTCACCTGAATCAATACAGCCTGGAGCCGGCATGTGTCAGCGCGCAGCAGAAACAGAAACAGAAACAGAAAGAGAAACAGGAACATCTGGGTCCAAAGCCTTCAGCGTGTTTGAGTTCAGGAGCGATGTTTGAAGACACACGTTTCTGTTCTCACATCATTTATTCAGTGTGATGAGCAAACGCAAACAAACCACTTTAATAAATTCATCTAAAGCAGTTACTCAGAAACCTGCACACACACTGTGAAACAACACGTCTGCAGCCAAACACGTCTTTACATAGTATTCTGAGTCCTCTGATTTCACTTCACACACACTTTGAGCTGTTTTTATGTCTGCTTGGGATTATTTTGAGTCACTTCAGTTTTTATTTTGGGTCTTAATTTTAGTCATTTGATCTTGTTGTGCTCATTAAATGTATAAAACATGGACGCAGTCTTCATGACATCATTTCTTGTTTTCCTATACGGAGTTTTGAGACGATTGTTGGTTGTTCGTTTGTTTCGTTTTATTTGAAGATGCGCAAATATGTGAACAGAACATGGGCAAGGTATAAACAAAAGTAAACAGACAAAAAAAACACCAATAGCAACCAAAGGAAACAAATGAAATAGCCATTTTTCTTACATTAGTAATCAATAATTCATTTTGCATCTTCCTAATAATAAACAAATACTAAAACTAATAACCACTAGGGATGGGAATTAAAAACCAGTTCCTGTTGGGAATCAATAAGAAATGTTTCAAGCCATCGATATCGTTAGCCTTTGTGCTTAACGATTCTCTTATCAATTCTTTACATTGTGCCAGAGCAGCTTACGTCGACTAGTCTGCTGCAGCTAGCTTAGCTTAGCAGTTAGATAACGTCTCCCAAGAAATCTCTGATTCAGGATTTTCAGCAAGAACTGACTTCATAAAGAAATGTACATTAGTCTCTCTCAGTACATTCGAAATGGTATAAATCACCTTATTTACCAAAATAACAAAATAGAGCAAGCTTGATGCTAACCTATATGGGATTGATATGCTATCAGTTAGCATACATCAGTATAACTTCAGCTTCAGAATAGAATTTCAGCTTTCATCACAGAAACACATCACATCAACTATTTATAAAAAATACTGAGAATTTCAAATGCTAAAAGCTAACAGGCTAATGAAAGGCTCATGGCTGACGGAAAGGTTCCAAACAACTTAAACCATTGCTATAACCACTTTGAGACACTAGATGGCTTACTTTAATTATTAATATATTACAACACAGAACATCAACGTCACAGTGTGAAATTTTGACCTGTTTCTGTTTAATTATGCCCAGATATATCCAGACTCAGGGACCAATTACATTACATTCACTTACAGTTTAAACTCAATTAAATGTTGTTGACACAGAAAACCTGTGAAGCTACTTTTTGTACCAAGAAAATTCACAACAGGAAGTGATAAGGGAATCGATAAAGAATCAGATCATTTTAACAAAGAAAAGATTCCTCTTTGTCTCCTTTACTCTCAAGAAATTCAATAACTACCAAACTTCTTATTTTTCCGAACACTTTTTTTTAGCTTCTTTCTCCTACAACAAATAATCACCGATTTTCACCGATCAAATTGTAAAATATTCGGAATGATAGGGAGAAATGTGTTTGTATCACTCAGATTTTTAAATGTGTTACTTTTTAAAATATTCAACATTAAAGACAAAAAATTAGCCCATAGAAATGAATGGGAAATGATCCGTCACCATGGAAACCAAACAGCTCCTACATCTTTGTTCTGCTTGCTTATATTTAAATTCAACAAACAGAGGTTATAAATAAAAAGTAAATGTCACCTCTGAGCTCAAAGAGGTTTTACAGCGTTGAACTCCAGGGGGCGCCACCCTCGCCATCTTCCCTCCTGTTTGTGTGTTTCTCTATAACATGATCTGCTGCTGTGAAGTTTGAGCTTGTTTTTCTCAGAGTCGATATGTTTGTCTGCAGATGTTATTGAATATGTGTTGAACTCGGCTCCTACAGAAGATCTTCAGGGATGGAATAAACCGAACAGATAACTGAACCAATCCAGCCACTTTCTTTCTACTTATAAACCCGTTTGAAAAGCAGAACATGCTAATTCCTGATTAATATGGAGAGGTTTTTGTCTGAACAGATGCAGACGCCTGTGTCGTGCCGAGCATTAAAGCGTGGCTCTGGATGCTGGTTGCAGCAGTCGGAGTTGGGGGCAGCGAGCTGCAGCCTCTCTGTTTATAATGGATGTGGTTTCATCCTCATAAAGCTCAGACTCACTCTCTGCTTTATTGCAGCATTTGCTGCTTTTTTCAAAGGCTGCACAGAACGCGGAGCACTCTGTGTGAGCTGGATGTGCTCGGTGACCCTCTTTATAACACTAATGTTCATTACTGGCTAATGTGGGACTTTGAAGTTGCTCAGATGGTGTTGGTAGTTATTATTCATGCTCAGTGTTCAGGCTTCATGACCTGTAAATAACACTCTAAACTCTGCTGTTCTCCAAGCTGAAGGAACATATGGGAGCCTGGTGTTTGATATCACCAAGCGTCGGTTTCAGCGACTCTTTGTGAAGAACGCCACCACGACACCAGACATCCCATAATTCTCTCAGTGTTCACAGTTTCACATAAAGCTGGACGAAGAATGGAGTAAGTATGATAAACATGGAAGCTGCTCCCACTCAGCAGCAGAGTCCAAACGAAACGTATTCATACATTAAAGGGGATATTTTGCACAAGATCCACTTTTATATGGTTTAAAGGTAGAAATACACCGCCTAATGTGAAAAACATCCACCCACCCCCTTCTTTG
This sequence comes from Halichoeres trimaculatus, assembly GCF_033239565.1. Taxonomy (NCBI): domain Eukaryota; kingdom Metazoa; phylum Chordata; class Actinopteri; order Labriformes; family Labridae; genus Halichoeres; species Halichoeres trimaculatus. The sequence goes on along the minus strand of NW_027437198.1, from coordinate 27,638,615 downwards.
CGAGCCCCTCTTTTCTGAAAATCTCTCCTCAAGCGAGCTGTTTGGAAAATACGGCCCCAAAATGATGTGATTTTTGGGCAACACACATCTTCATAACGGATTGATGCTTTCATGTCTGGCAGTTTGTTTGTTTGTAGTAAAGTTACCATGGTAACAGAATGCAAGGGCTACACTTACTTCCTGAAGGGGCGGGGTAAATCCAAGCTCATTTGCATATTCTGGTCCAGAAGATGAAACAGCTGCTGAGAAATGCAGTGAAACAGAGGGATATTCAACAGGCCTGAATTAATGATCATACTGTTTTTTTTGTTGTTGTTGTTTTATTTATTTATGTTTATACTGTTTTTTTATTTATCTATTTATGTTTTTGTTTTTTGTTTTTTTTTCTTTGGGGGGCGCCACATACCTTTAATAAACAGAAGTGGAGCATCAGGTGAATTCTTCTGAGAATCCAAATCATTTAAAGGAATCCTCTAAAAACCGTAAACATCCTGCACTGTAGAAAAAAAAGAAAACTTACAATTGTTGGCCTGGAAATGTTATTTTTGGTTTGGTAAACTGAAAATGTACTATTGTGTTACAAACTACTTTGAAGTTGCTCTCAATTCATCAGACAACAAAATGCTACATAAGTGGGACAGTGATAAATAAGGGTTGGCATCAAAATGTTGCTATAAATTCGTTCAAACACTTGTTTATGTTTGTTTAAAATAGTAGTTTGTGTTTTGGTTGGTGTAAAAGTATTTTTTATGACATTTCTGTCATTTTTATCCAATCAAAAAAACTTAAAAACTTAAACTTTCAAATGGTGTAACCACTAAAACAAGACAAATATTAAATAATTCACCTTACTAGAAGTTTATGTAAGTGTACCGATGAAATTAGTTATTTGTTATGAATTATTATCTGAAAGCATATTTAAAATATTTCATTTCTAAATTTAATAATGTGGGTTTGTTGTACTGAGTGAATCAATTTGCTGAAGACATCAATGTTTTCTTTCTATTTTGGGTCAAATGGTAGAAAATCATCATAACTTTCATTTTTTACAGTATAATAAACTGATAAAATAACAGTCCGAGGTACTTTTTTGTTCAATTTCAGATTTTTATGAGAACATTGTTTACACCAACTGACCATGTCTTCAACCAAAGTACTAATTCATTAACCAGGTTAGTGAAACTTTAATTTCTTAGTTAGTTTAACAAGACATAGTCATAACCAATATACCCCCTGTCTTGCTAGTGTAGGACTCAGAATTTGAAGTTTTTGTACACATGAAGGTACATTTTCTAAACATACAATGATAATTTGGCACAAATTTGTCAAATTTTACACTAAGAATTACATAAGAATGATTAGTTATCTCAAGAAAAATGTATGAGTTGGTTTCTCACTACAATTATTATTATTTTGTTTTTCTATAAAAAGTCCTATTTTTTTATTATTTTTATTTTTATTTATATTAATTTTTTATATGTATTTTTGTATATTTTATATTTTAGCTTTTTCTTTATTTTATCTGCTTTTTCATTATTTTCTCATTAGTTGTTAGCACCAACACACAAAGACAAATTCCTTGTATATGCAAATGTACATGGCAATAAAACTTGATTCTGACTCTTAACATAAAATGTTTCGTTGGCCTCAAAACTCAAAATTCTGTACAGATAGATGCCTTGAAATATTGAGATTATGCACCGTTTTTATTTTACCGTGTGGAGAGTGAATTTCTTTTTGTTTGTTTGTTTGTTTCTTTGGCACTTTTTTATTTTTTTACCTGAAATAAATAAATAAAATAATAATTTAAGATAAAATTGCTCAGTAAAAATTCTTATATTGGACCTTTTAGTTTCCCTTACTACAATAGGAGATATTACATTTTAGTATTTCATATGATCAGTGGGCCCTTTTTTTTTTTTTTTTTTTTTTTTTTGTTGTTGTGCAACAATACAAGACTATGACATAGTCAGTGACTGATAGACAAATGGACTAAAGGGTTATGAAGTGGTGATGGCAGTGATAATTGTGGCAATAATTTAAACATAATAGCAAAGATTACTTAACCAATAAATAAATAAATAAATATATAGATTTAAAGGAAAAAAAGGAGACAAATAAATAAGAAGTAATAGCAATAACAATGATGATGGCTAAAGATCAAATGAAATAATAATGGAGAGTGAATTTCAAATTATGACGCCAAACTCAGCCTTGGCCCTAACAGCACAGCCTCTTGTCAGTTCAGGGCCTCAGTTTCTCAGTGTTTTGAAACTTTAAACGACCTTTTTTAGCTCATTATCAGCTCTGATTTTCAGTCTGTGACTCTTAAAGAGCAGCTTTGTTTGTTAATCTGCTGCTCTTCGTGGCTGGAGGAGCAGCTCTGATTCCTCGGCTTCATTTTTGGACTGTAACCTGAGCACGAGCTGAATGTTGGAGCTTCCCTTTAACCGCCCGCTGGGAGCGGAGGAAGCAGTCTGCATGTTTGGGTTTCTCTGACAGGTATGGATGTTGGGAGCGAGCACGTATCAGCGCTGGATGCTATCATGAATCTTGTCGGCTCTGTTAAATGGATTACTGATAAATCAGTTTTGTTTTGGGGGCCGGGGTGTTTAGCATATCACTCAGAGCAAATTTGAGCTGAGTGAGTGATATTTTTGGATTCCTCTGCACACTCATTTGTATAAATAAAGTCTTTTTAGTATGCAGGTGCCGTCGCTGTGGCTTTTAGAGCAGCTTTGAATCTCAGGAATCAGATAGAGAGCTCCTGATCCGGACTGATCCGGAGCTCAGGGCCGTCCTGTATGTAGAGGGTGTAAAATTTAAAGATAAAATCCACTCTCAGAGTCTTTAAAACCTGCAGGATATTAAACAAAAGCAAACTTTCCTTCAGGCTGTAACTTCTGCTTTAAACATGTTAATATTTGCTGTAAAGATTGAATGTGTGTGTGGTTTCTGCTTTCTGCAGCCAGCCTCTAGAGGATGCTCGAGGAACTGCAGTTTTTAACACTCCTACTTTTTATCCTCAGACCAGCTTCTGTTTGGTTTTCGCAGATTCTCAAAATTGTCGAGTTTTCTGCCGAGCGTCGAGACTCGGTAACGCAGCTCCTCCTGCAGAACGAGGAGGAGAAACGAGTTTGATTTGTAATTAAAACTAAAGAGAAGCGACGCTCCGAGCTCACTCTGTCTGCTGCATGAACACCAACAAGTCTCCTGAGTAAATTATGAAGCGGAAGAAACAACGCCGAGGTGTTTCAGTCCAGGCTACGATGCCGGTCTGATCAGCACGCCGCTGAGCCGTGGAGTCAGATCTGCTCTGTCGTTGTAAACCAGACGAGCGTGTTTGCTCTGCAGCTCACAGAATCCTCACTCATTCACCGTGTCCGACCGTCTGTTACACCAAACAGCTCAATCTCAGCAAACAGCAATCATTAGAGCCATGATACCCGGGCTGCAGCCGCTCTGCTCCTGTCCACACCTCTTCGTCCTGACTCACAGTCAGCTGGCTTTAACAAGCAGACCCACTTCCTCATTCACACCTGGAAAAGTCAGCCTGACCTGCACGTCTTCGCAGGAAGGAACCAGAGGGAAAGCTTTGTGAAGTCGAGTCCAGTCAAGTTTATTTGTTCAGCTCCAGTATCACATAAAATGTCTCCACGGGCTGAACGGGTTTTAAAAGCAGCTGTTCTTCACCGGGTCCTGAGTTTCTGATCAGAGGGAGGAAAAACTGTAGGAGAAGGATTCAACGAAAGGTACGCTGTGACACAACATGGGACAGCGACAAATGAGGGTTAGTATCAGAAATGGGCTTTAAACTTGTGAAACAACAAGTTAGAAGTTTGTTTATGTTGATGTTTTTGTGTAAAAATGAAATTTATTATGTGTGGGCAATATCAGATTTTTATGAGACACACTGGTTTCACCATGTGACTTTTTTTAGTCATGGTTCAAACACTTCAGATGTTTCTCCAGTCCGTCTCCAGTTTAGATACGTTTCCATTCAAGTCAATGAGTCAACTTACACTGGATCTGTTTCATGGTCTGGCTGTGATGCTCGTCTGGCGGGTCGCAGGTAAAATACACAGCCATCCTTTTTTTGCCAGATGTGGAGCTAACGGTGTGTTTCATTTGTACTCAGAAGTGGGAATTTATAAGTAGTGAGTGGGAAATTTCAACTGGAACGCCCCCTGGAGTCGTAATTTCCAACTGGGAAGTCGGGGGATCCACACCACCCCGAGTTTACAATCAAAGATGGCTGCCCTGGGTGTAAACAGTAATTAAACTCCTGATGTATATTTCATTTATTTTATCATCTTTGACTGGTGTTTGTTGAACTAAATCAGCTGTATACATAGTATTATTGGATGTCTGTATACAGAAATATTGTTGTTACGCTAAGTTTTTAACTCGTAGATGACGCCGTTCCCACTCCCCACTTCCCAGTTCTGATGTAAATGGAAAGCACCGTAAGACGAGTCAATCCACCATATATGAATTTTTTTTTTTCGTCTCTTTTTTGTCATCTTTGTATTTGGAGTGGATCATCACTCTGTATGGCTCATTTGTTGGTCATGGACACCAAACTTTTTGTGTCTTCAGCGATAATTTTACTATTTTTTCTCCTGTGTTTGTCTGGAGATCCTACATGTAACCATGGCTGCATTGTTTACATGTGAAATCAGCTGTTAGCAGCCTGTAGCATGTCAGTGCTAACTGGTGCTAGACCAGATGTTCCCCACAAAGCGAGGAGAAGGAGGTGAGGACGACGTGCTGGTTCTCAGGTGTTAGCTAAGAAGTGACGACATGGACCTGTCCTTCCATCCATCGTTATTGGGAACGTAAGATCTATCTCCAATAAGATGGACGAGCTAGCTGTGCTAACCCAGCAATAGAGGGAATACCTGAGGGCAGAGTGGCATCGTGCTGTTCACAGACATGGCTAACAGAGCTAACAGCAGACACCAAGGCCACATGTGAAGAGCTTCACCTGCTGTGAGCAGACAGGATCCAGGAGACAGAGACTGAACAGACTGCTGAAGAAGCTCAGTCCTGGACCCTGTGGAGGTGGAGGCTGGCTGACTGGACAATGATGGACAAGCTGTCAGCATCTATTTTCTTATGGAGCTTTTTACACTTTCTATACACTTTCTAACTTTTGTCTTCTTGATTGCTGCTGTGACTTCAATTTTGTTGTACTTGTTATAATGAAAATAAAGTTCTTTTCTATTCTAAACGCATCTTTGTGACTGTGAGGGTAGAGTAGGCGATTTTCCATACTGAATATGAAAACAGCATTGCAAGGTTATATATTGAGAAATAAACATGTTAAATTAAAAAAAATGAAGATTTTATAATTAAACAAATTTATATTTATTACCACAGAAACACACAAAAGTACTGAAAATTGGTATGATTAAGTAACACCAATTGTCAGGAAACTTCCTAAAAACACCCAGAGACTTTCACAATAAAACAAACTATGTCCAAACCAGATGGTGTTTATCACAACTACAACAACAAACGGACGTAATGAGCAAGGCCAGACCAGGAGTCAGAAGGTTTGAGGTTTTACAGCCCAACGCGCAATAGATTAGAGCCGGACTGCAGACGTATGTGGTGTGCTCGAGGAATTATATCTTTTACCCAACTGCAGGATTTAGTCAGACTGTTCTCTGGAAAAAACACAGTTTAGCATCAGGAACAGACAGTTTCTGACCAATGTCTGACCCTCTTAAAGCTCCTGAGAGAAACTTTCAACACAAGCAGACCAACTTCTGTACCAGGCTCTACAAGAAGCATAGTTACAACAGAGAAATAATCTGACCCTTCCTATTGCTCTCAGATTATAATACACCTCAGTCTGACTGTGAGATGCTCCCATGTTGTTGAAACACCTCAGATGACCTCGCTCCATCCTGCAGAAAGCTGCAGAAGCTGCAGTAGTGGATGTGTCAAGCTAAAACACTGGCTATATCTCTCTTTGGTTTTATTTTCTTTCAGATCCAGCTGTATTGATATTTTTAAAGGATTTTATGCTCTTTTATGATGCCATCAAGCTGTCACCACATCCAAATCTGAGAAACTGGTTCATATCTTGATATCTGTGACAGGAGGGATGACAGGCTGAGCTCCACATATGAAGCTGAACCCTGAAGAAAAAGTGGAGTCAGTGTGTGGTTTGAAGCAGCAGTGGGCTCATTGTATCTAATTATTCTTTTAAAAACCTGCAGCCCCTCAAACAGAGAGAGAAAAGCTTCGCAGCGTCTTTATCAGGAGCTGTTAGACCCACAGGAGTCCAGCAATTATGCAGGCTGTCAGGTAGACTTCAGGCCACGCGGGGATACATGTTCAGAATGATTGAAACGGCCTCATATGGAGTCATATACTGATGGAAAGGGCTGTTAATGTCTATTAATGGGGTCAGGCAGCGTTTCCTCCAAGCATAGAGGCACCGCAGCGTGACCACTTACAACACAATACCAACCAATCTCCCTTCTCCTGGTTTGAAGGATGTGCCGGAGCTGGCTGTTACAACTCAAATTACATCCACATCCTCCCGGAGAATCACAACCACTTACTTTAAAAGCAGATGTATCACAGTGTAAGCAGGATTGTTTTAGCAGTCAGCTCCAGAGATAGAAAAACATCCCTCATCTCCGTCCTGCAGGAGCACGCTCCTCCAACAAAGCATGTCTAATTCGAAAAGGAACGGAGAGGGAAAAAGGTATTTTCAATGAGCCAGGAAATGTAATGCATCCAGCCCAGCGGCTTTGATGGGACTCTATCAACTCCAATATTAATGTGAGGCTTTGAGAGGACGCTCGTGTGGCTGCCGCGCTCCGGCTCACAGACGCCACGGCTCTTCTGTTACATGGCTTCGCACTTCTACGGAGGTCACCCGAGACCTGCCGGACACGCTGCCTCCTCTGTCCTCTCCCACACCCTCACCCAGGAGCCGGGTCCAGAGAGTCCAACGTACAACTCCTCCAGGACCGGGATCAGATGGAGCAGAAAATGACCATTATTCTGTTTGTTCCTCACTTCAGAGCTTTCATGGAGTCACCACCGGGGAGGCTGCAGAGCTGCTGCACGGCCAGCAGGGAGATACTGACTCACTTCACAGCACGCTCAGGCAATTAGAGAGGATTTTACATTGATTTAGATATGAAACTGTCGGTCTGAGAGATACTTAACGAACTGTTCAGGTCCAGAAAAATGAACGGCCATTTCTCCACAATCAGCAGAGAGGGACTAAGGCTCTCTTTACACAACAATGTTTCATCTGAAAACGCTAAAATGCAGCGAAAAAAATCTGCGTTTACACGGAAATGCCAAGGAACTGAAAACGCTGTAGTGAGCATGCCAGGCCTGTAGGTGGTGCTATAACTGTCTTGACCAGAAGCAGCTTCGGGGAGATCTCCACCGATACTGTGAATACTAAAAGCAAAAGTGGAGCAACAGATGCTGACCAACTGTACTGTTGTCCTGTTGTACACGCTTGTGAGTGTGACATCAGCGTTTCCACCGAAAACGCTGGCTAACTGTTTACACGGCAAAAATTCCACTTTCAAAAGTTTGTGTTTTAGGTCGGCTGAAATGCTGTTTCTGTGTAAACGCGAGGTAACGAAACGTTTGCGTTTCACCCATAGACTGTATAAAACATGGACATAGTCTCGCCGACGTCACCCGTCTGTTTCTGAAACTGAAATTGAAGCAGATCGGCTATAGCAGCCATATTGGTAGTGGCAAGGGCTTCGCGTACAGCTATAGGGCACCTGTCGGTCACGTGACCCTCAGCTGTGCCTCTCTCCCTGGGGGAGCTCGTGATCTTAAAATCCTCTGAACGGCCGAGTTAGAAAAAATTCACCCCCGTACAGTGGGAGCTGGTAGTAAAATTAGCCGATCTCTGGCTGCCACTTCCTGTTTGGAGAACTTCAAATTAAAAGTCCTCTGATGTGGATTTTTCTCACAATAAAGCCAGAAACTGTTTTATTCCTGCACTGGTTTGATGATAGAGCAAAGTTGAGCAACCCCGGGACTGAAAACCTCAAGACCTGATGAGAGCTGAGGTGGCACACAGAGGGGGCCAATCAGATTGCTGGGGCTCCCCTCTGTGCACCCCTGGAAGTGTACCGTGCCTGAGCATGGTCCGGAGCGGTCACACTGGCCAGACAAAGTGGACTGGGTGGTTGAAGCGTGGTTGGGCACAGCAGGGTTGGAGAGAAAAGACGCCTTCAGCAGAGAAAATTTAGAGAAAAAAAGACACAGCTCTGTTTGTTTTTTTGTTGCTTTTTAACAGCTTAAAAAAAAAGCCGAACACTAAGACAGAGTGTTAGAAAATAAGACATTTAAAGGCAGACAAACACAGGATTAAATCTCCATCTTGAAATGATCCGTCAGATTTACAGACAGAAACAGAAATGGAGGAGGACTGAGCGTACAAATGTGATGGCAGCGGAGCGGCGAATCACAAGTGCTGGTGTCAAAGGGCGTTTAGGTGCAGTGAAGAGAGAGTGGAGGCTGGAGCCGCTGGAGCTGCTGGCCCGCGGTCTGAAGCGTCGGCATCTTGCTGGGGTTATGACTTCAAACAAGTAACAGCCTCTGCAGCTCCAGACCGAGGGAACAGATTGCTCCAATTACAGCCGGGCTCACGCACCAGGGTCCCCCTGACACATGCAACGCTCTATTGGAGTGGACTTAGTGGTAGTGGTATGTTGCTCTGGAGCCGTGGGGCCCTCACATCCCTCTGCCAATCTGTATTCTGTTTGAACCCACCGACATCTCCTTTTACCCCTGCTTTCGTTTCAAATTCTGCTCCGAGTGGGTGTTTTTGGCTGCCAACACAGGTGATTGGCACCTTCTCTCTGAATTTATAACAAAATCAATTCTCTAACAGCATCCCTGAGCACATCAATCTGAGAGCGATGCTTTCTACTCCCTCATTTTCAGCTTCACAGGCGCAGAGTGGTTATAGATGGATCCCTCAGTATACTTACCCCAACCGGCTCCCAGAGCCGTGCCGGAGCGGCGCTTTAATTGGCGGCGTCAAGTAATGCACAACATGTTAGGAGGCAGCAGCATTGGGAATCACCTTGTTAATTGAGGGCCGCAGTTGAGAGATTGACTAATTGATCAAGGCTTTTCCAGAGGTAGATAATTCATGGCAGCAGCGGCGGCGGCGGGGGGAGGAGCCTTGTCAGGGATGATTCATGTGTCTCCTGGAAGAGAGCTGGTCTCGGCGGTGTCTTTTGTTCTGTAGGCCTCGATGTGAAGGGGATTGTATCATCAGCAGCTCCACCCGCCTGCTCGCCTCCCCCCTTAAATCAGAATTAAAAAGGTGAGGCTGGCGTTGAGAGGTTGCCATAAATGATGCAGTGTTGTGTGTCAGAGAGCTCCCCCTCAGATGGTCGCTGTTACTCCCCCAGCAGCATCACCGTCCGGGGAAGATGTATGGTTGTGTTGTAATGAAAGCATGAAGGGGACCCCGAGTCACGGAGGAAATGTCTCCATCACGCAGGTGGAGAGGTAATCATGCCCCGGTGTACTGTACTCTGGGAGAAAAATGAAATGTGAGGCAACAATGCAAAGCTAATAAATCGACAGAGAGGCTGAAATGCCTCCGATCAGATCTGAGGATCTGTGGAGTAAACAACAAGTGGAGTTTGTGTCTTTACTTTGAATAATTCAAAAACACATGAAAGAATACGGGAAATAATACACTTCATTATTCAGAGTGTCAAAATAAAACATAAAAAGCCTGAAGACATAAATCCTTCCAACAAGTATTTTCTGCAGAGCTGCAGCAGCTGAGAGGAACAGTCAGGGTTCAGAGGATACGTCCTGATTTCTGCCACATTCGACATCACAAACAGCATCTCTGAGGGTGCCGTCACACTGGCCACCTGTACCGTACCCAAGCACGCTCCAACTATGGAGTTTTAAGTGTACCGTGCTCAGTCATGTTACACCTCTCTGTTTTGGTATGCTTTGGAGAGGTGTACTTTGGGACGGTACACTTTGCTGCTTCTGGACGGTACACTTCTCTGTTTTGGGATGGTACACTTCTCTGCTTTGGCACGGTACACTTCTCTGCTTTGGCACGGTACACTTCACTGCTTTGGGAAGGTACACTTCTGTGCTTTGGCACGGTACACTTCTGTGCTTTGGCACGGGACACTTCTCTGCTTTGACACGGTACACTTCGCTGCTTTGACAGGGTACACTTCTGTGCTTTGGCACGGTACACGTCTCTGCTTTGGGACGGTACACTTTGCTGCTTTGACATGGTACACTTCGCTGCTTTGACACGGTACACTTCGCTGCTTTGACACGGTACACTTCGCTGCTTTGACACGGTACACTTCGCTGCTTTGACATGGTACACTTCGCTGCTTTGACACGGTACACTTCGCTGCTTTGACACGGTACACTTCGCAGCTTTGGCATGGTACACTTCTCTGCTTCAGCACGCTACACTTCTCTGCTTTGGCAAGGTACACTCCTCTGCTTCAGCATGGTACACTCCACTGCTTTGGCATGGTACACTTCTCTGCTTCAGCACGCTACACTTCTCTGCTTTGGCAAGGTACACTCCTCTGCTTTGGCACGGTACACTTCGCTGCTTTGTCACTTCATGCATGAGCACAAGGGTATGACGAATGATACATGGTGTATCAGCGCTGTGACCGCTCTTCACGAAAACTGTTTTAAACGTCACCGGAGGGTGTCACGTGGATTGTGTACACAGAACAACTTTACATAGACCAAAAGGTCTCTGTAGTCCTCATCCTGTTCTCTGTGTCCTCCATTGTGTGGACTCTAATGAGACCTTGTGACTTGTAATCAGACACGTCATGATGATTTAAGCCCCGTTAACACAATAACATTTCACCCCAAAACACAAAAATAAGTATGCCAGGCCTGTAGGTGGTGCTATAACTGTCTTGTCAACAAGTGTCTTTTGGTAGATCTCCTCTGAAGAAGAGTTGAGCCGATCATCTGGTGTGTTGGTGAATGCTAAGAGCAGAAGTGGAGCAACAGATGCTCATTTTGTTTACGAAGCGGAGCGCACAACCTGCGTGGCTTTTATACTTTTTGACACTCCATGTCAGCTCTGTTCCCAAAACTGTAGGGGGCAGTGTATCAAAAAACACAAGTCTACCACTGCACTAAACTAGAGTAGAAGAAGTTGTTTACAACAATTTTTTTTTCCACCAATTCCTCTTCTCAATCCAGTGTAGCCGCAATTTAACACCACTTTACTTTAGATCCTTGAAGCTCCTGTTCATCAGCCCAACTTCGTGTGGAAGTTAGAAATTTTTCAGAGGTGCGCGACATGGAAATGTTCTTGAAAAGGACTGAGTTAAGCCACACAAACCTTACAGAAACATCAAGCATAAACCATAGTGTGAGACATTTTGTTCCGATCTTAAATATCACAACCTCTAAACCTTCCTGTTGCTTCCCTATCGTTACATCAATACGTAAACACTGCCAAAAATTCAGGATGGTTTATTTACACAGCAGGACTTAAATCTTAAAGGAAAACTAACTCTCTGATTTAAGAACATCTGAAGAATAAGAAACTTCTGGATGTTTGGATGACTTTACAGAGCTGAATCTTTGCATCATTCCTCTTTTTCTCAGCTGCACCTTCTCCAGAGAAAGACTCCCCTCAGCTGAAATCAGGCGTCTGGGTTTAAATCCGTCACTGACTCAGCGGAGCTGGAATAAGACATTGTGTGGAGGTAAATTAGGAGCCATGCTATCAGTATCTCGGTGCTATAATTATAGATGGAAGCTGCATGATTTATTATTTTGTCTATGTCAGGAGGAAATGTGTTTATTCTGCACAAATCGAGTTATTTACGGCGGTGGAGTGAGTGCGGCGTGTTTGTACGCGTTCATTCATCGACACAGCGTCTGTTTTTCTCTGACCGAGATGATGTTGATCAAACACGCTGATGTGTAATATCTGGATTATCACCGTTTATCAAACACGGACAAAAGAGGACTTTGACTCAGAGTTTGAATCCTGATGTGTTTCTTTCTTTGTCCCCGACTCGAAGAAAGCGACTTGAATTATTTCCATGATTTCACACAGGCTCCCCTCGGCTGCAGAATTACCATAATGCATCACAATATTTCTGTCTTTAACTTAGCATTAGCATCAAGATGAGCCGGGCATATCAGGGGAGAAGCCTGAGTTTGCTTTCCTCCACAGACTCCGAGTATATCCGACTCTGAAACACAAACCAGTGAGGCCTGCCAAGTTTGCCTGGAGTCAGTGAACTGCCAAATCTTCCACATCCTACAAGTAAAGGATTCATCTCAGTGTTTCAGCAGCGGAAAATATGGCAACTGGAAATGTTTTCTGTGTCCAGACAGGGAATCAAAGAGGCTACCCACTCACATTTTAACTGTTTTTGATGGATTAAGTCCACAAAGTGTGATATTGATTGCAGCAGAACAGCTAAATCCTCCTTTCTTTGCTGCAGAATTGAAACGTGTTGTGAGTTTAGTCGATCAGAATCACACTTAAGGTACGGAAAATTATCATTACCACACAAATTAATATTGATTTCATGTGTTTGAGACTAATGCGGTTAGAGCTTGTGCACAAGTTACTGTCTTGGGTAGTTTCTTCATCGTCAATGTCAGAATTTGGATGAAATTAGCATAAAACAAGGTCTGTGTTGGATAAATCCCCTGAAGCCAATCTTTTTAAAACTGGAGGAAACTAATGAAGGAGCTGGTTTGACTTCAGGGGGAATATAAGAAGCTTAGAGAGGACAGGAGTCCTTCAGCCGGTTCACCCCTCCGCTCCTACAGCACAGTATGAATCTGTCATAAACATTTTATAAGAGAAGAAGAAAATGTGGAGATCATTTCTGTTTTTTTATGTTGTTTGATAGATGATATCAAAGCAACAAGGTAAAAGTTGTCACAGGTTTTATTTTGAAAGGCCAGAGTTGCTGTAATTCAAACAGGACTGCAGTTTCCAAGGTTACCAGGGATGCTGCTTTGTTTGATTTTTTTTTTTAATTAGGTGTCAGATCTTTGATTTTTGAGCTTAAAACTGTGAGAAGGAATCTGTATGAGTCTGAAGAAAGCTGAGAGGCCACACGGTGTCCGTCCTGACCGAGCGCCTCAGACAGGACACAAACCAAAGAGCATGTCATCCTCCTGAAAGAGGAAAGTGAGCACTGTTTTATGGAAATGCACCAAAAAACACAGCAGCAGCAGCAGCAGTCGACTCATTCAGAGGTATTAAAGATTTATTCTGAGGTCAAAGTGTCAGAATATGAACACAGAAGTTGGTGGCTGTATCAGCAGCGCTTTGACAGCTGGATGTGATAAGAGCCTTTGGGCATTTCCAGGGAGGTGTCTGTGTTTGTTCATCACTGAGGCAGGAGCTGGGAGGACAGGGTGTTTTTTGGCTCCACTTTAGTCATGTTCTGGCCACAACTCCTGCACAAAACTGTTGATACACCGAAGGTAAAACAGTGAAATCATGGCATTGGCCTTTAGCATGAGGAGCCCAAAGAAGGAAGACAAAGGGCCAATAGCAATTCTCCTTCTTAGCTCTTGGTTTGGCGTGCTAAGTCTAGTGAAAGGATGTCCCAATTCTTCGTAAGGTCAAAGCCCTCAAAACAAAGACAAACAAAGACCTCACCTTTACACCAAATATTAGCCATATTTTGAATTGTTGATTGTATTCTAAAGTCACTCATTATAACAATCTACAGCTAATCAAACATTCAATTTTCCCGCCTTCAGTGAGTCACATGACCAGCTGCACGGAACTCTCAATCACTGTGACATCATCTACAACTGCTGCCCTCTCAAGAGGGAAAGTGACTTCAGTTTTGAAACATTGCCTCATAGCTGCCACAATTTTGACCAAATCTCTCCAAAAATCAGGTATTTTTGTAGTAAAATTTGTCAGGAATTCATCCATGTCATTTTTAAAGCTGCACTACAGTATTTTTCGCACTACAAGGCGCTTTGGAGTATAAGGCCCACCTTCAATGAATGGCCTATTTGAAAACTGTTTTCATATATAGGGCGCACCGCATTATAAGGCGCATAGAGTAGAAGCTATAGTAGTGGCTGGGGTTGCGTTATGCATCCACTAGATGGAGCTGCGCTAAAGGGAATGTCAACAAAACAGTCAGATAAGTCAGTCAAACTCAGGCTACATCCACACGGAGCCGCACATTTTCCTATCCAACTATTTTCTGTGCCATTTTCAAAAAAAGTGCGCTGTAAAGACGAAGCAGTTTCTGCCGTCCACAAAAGCCGTTTCCAGAGATCAGTTCAAATGCTTCGGGGGGCGCTGTATTGCTCTGACAATAAACAAGAGAAGAAACCCGGGCCTGCCTGTTAGCTAATGTTGGCACTTAGCAGAATTCCTCTTTACTGGTTCTTACTGCTTACCGCTGTTACTCCGACGACGCCCCCTGACTATGGTAGCCATGATCAATCAATATTGATCCATATATAAGGCGCATCGGATTATAAGGCGCACTGTCGGCTTTTGAGAAAACTGAAGGCTTTAGGTGTAGTGCTGAAAATACGATACTTTAATTTTTTGGTGTAGAGGCCTAACTGCCGCAGCTTGTGAGGAGCTGGATCCTCCTCTCCCATTCATTCTAATAGGGGGAGCTGAAAGGGCATTTTTGGGGTTCACCGACTTTGAGGGCTCGTCATTCAAAAACCATTTGAGAAAAAACAAATTCCTACATGGCTTTTGTAAAGCAGAGTCCAATCTGTCATCTGAGCGAATTTCATGTCAATACCAATTACGACTTAGGAGAAGATAACTTTTGTTTCAGGCCCAAATTGTGGCCCAATTTTATTTCGAAAGGCAAATTGCGGCTTCCTGTTTGAGATAGGTCAAGGGTGTCTGCACATAATTTGTGAGTCTCAATGTGATGAACATTTTGAGGTTAGTCCGATCTCTTTATGACATTCCTACTGCCAATGAGAGCTGTTTGAGTTGAGCTAGGTGGCGCTAGAGAGCACATTTTGTTATGTTCAGGGTCAATTTTTGTATTATATCTTTTTTTTGCCAAATCTGAGGTTTGTGCCAGACGGACAGTGTCTTTGCCCTACGAGACATAGCTTGCTATGATAAGCTAACATTGTCTCATCACTCATGTAATGCAGAACATGGTAGTGAAGTCTGTTTGCCGTGAATGTGTCGCCCCGATCTGACATCAGTTTTTCATCACCTTGTAAAAATCTGTTCTCCTTGTCCCTCGAAACAGAGACGAAGAATGACAATAGGGATTGGCCCTTGTAGAGTCACTAGTTAGCGTCTTAGCTTGCTTAAATCAGGAGCATGTGATGATATTTTGTCTGTGCTGACCAAAAAAACAACAAAGATTCTGCTCCATCCTATCTCCTCCTCCTCCTCTTTATTAACCGAGGCGGTTGTTTGTGACAGAAAACCTCGGCAGGTCACAGGTGCCACCAAGAATTCACCATCCTCTCTCTTCCACTGCAAACAAGTGGGAGCACTTACCCTCCCATACAGCGACAGGCGGCTCTGTGGACGCATTCAGCCGCTGCATTAGATCCCGAGGAATAAAAGAATAGAGCGCTTTTCACAAGTGGAGGTGACTGCTGACCCAGTTTGAAGCTGGAAGCGTGTGCCAAGGTCAGACACCCACAGCTTTTTATTTGTTCACACATCGCCAAAAGGCATTCTTGACTCAGGTGTATATACTGTGTGTTATTTTTCAATCCTGGATGCTTTTCTTGTCTGCTGTCACCTTTGTGAGCCTGTGCGATGCAGAGAGCAAGATGAAAGGAAACCTGTGGAGATACCAATATATATCTAACACCTCTTTAATCTCACAGATTTAGATGAAACATTAATTGTTACATGATAGAAATATTCATCTTTAACGCTCTTTCCGTTTGAGGTAATCGCTCTGCGTTTTCCAACAGCCCATAATAAGTTGTGTGTGCTCTTTGTACAAAGCCTGTAATAGTCGTCTGTGTCTTGACAGCAGTTTTGAAGTCTTAATCTCTGTTTCCCAGCCTCCCTCTGTAACGTTGAGCATGTCATTCACAAATCTGACCTGATGAAAAGCCTTTGGAGTCAAAACACTGTCAACAAAGAAAGCATGAGATGCCGACTATCTCTGCTTCCCTCCATGCATACCAAACGACGAGGCCGTGATGGGGGAGGACTTTGCTGCCACAACACTGCTCTCTGCTGGTCAACGAGCCTCCGGTGTCAGCCTGACCTTTGAACTGAGCCGAGCGGGGACTGAATCACCAGCTCAGGGATGGATGTCTTCTTTTAGAAGAGATCTTCATCTGAATCCACAAGTGTGCACAGCTCCCGCCTCCTTAAAAATGCACATACTGTACATTTGCATATGCATGAGGAGAGATTTATCATCCGCCCGAGTCATTACTGATTTTTTTCCATGCACCTCAGAAGCACGTGAGGCGCTCTGCAGAGACGGCACAGATTTAGAAACGCTCAGATCCTCTCCGGCGTGTGACTTGCAGATTTGCCGTCAGTAGGGGGCATGCTGTTTGAGTATTAATTCACAGGATCTCCAGCTGCAGGGCCTCCCGAACAATCAGAGTAATACCACTCTGTGTATGAGCACCGCCGCCGCGCGCCGCTGCCGCTGCTGCAGCTTAGGATTCCCCACCGAGCCCCTGGAGCTGACCACCCACCTCTTTTTAGCCTTGTTAGGGAACCAAAGGGAAATCATATTTCAGGATGGATACTTTCTCTCTTCATCTGCACTATGCTTATTACTGCATCCAAGAAAGATCAAAGCTACCTAAACTTCCCTCAGAGCTCGCAGCCCCCCTGAAGATTCTGCGCAGCGCTCCAATAACAAGGTGAACACTGCCTCCACTTTTATCTTCACCTTGCTTAGCAAGTGAGTCATATTTGTCAGAAGTGGGTCTTTTTGGCCAGGAGTGACACGCTTCTCCTCAGAGAGAGGATAAAAACAGGAGAAGACTGAAGCAAAGAGACGCTCAGTGTCATGATTGCTGCTTCATTTGACATTTAAAGGTGAGAGTGTGTGTGTGAGTGTGTGTTGACTCACTGTCAGGTATTGATTTATGTATCAGATTACCCAGAACGTGCAGCAATAATCAGATGTGACCAGTATCAAGCCGTGATGCGCAGAGCTAACCCAGGGATGCTCTCCTGCTCGCGCTCTCCTGAAACAGCTGTTTGAGCTCTAATTAAAGGGAAGTAGCAGGTGTCACCTGAGCCCCGACTGCAGGGGCACACCTGGTTGCATTAATTTGATCCAAAGTGGTTTTGACGGAGCGCCTGCACTTCGCCGTCCCACATTAAGCCACTGGAACTGAGCACCTGCTAGCTAACACCGCTCCGTGGAGCCCTGCCAAGTCATCCAGCATCCAGCCCCGTGTCTCCACGGCGACCCATAGGGAGTCCGCCCGGCGTGCCCGCCTCAGACTCAGCTGCTAACATCTGTAAGCGACGAGCGGCCCCGCCACGCTGACCTGTAGCCACACTGATCCACGGGCCGGGCGCGGCCGGGATAATTGTCTGTGAAAGACTCCCAGAGGCTGTAAAGGCGGCTTGTTTCAGATCTCCTGATGATTTCACAGGACATTTAACTTTACACCTCTCATTTGTTACCTCCTCGGGGTGTTTCCAAATATCCATTACCAGGTTTCCAAGGAATGAAGCAACCCTTAACCTCAGCTGGGTTTATGTATGCATAAATCGCCCGGGGGATAAATGTGACACTGCATCGGGGAGGAAGTGACAGGATGTGAGTTTGTGTCGGAGCTAAAGCAAACAGCTGACCTTCAGAGGTGAGCGCTGGAAAAAAAGCTCCAAAATTTACAGATGCGCTGATTCTTTGCCCTTTATTTTTTATTTATTTATTATTATTTATATTTGTCTATTTATTTTTTAAGCCTATATCACGCAACGATATAAGACAGTGACAAAGATAGTGATGGAAGGGTTGTAAAGTAGTGGATGCAGTGATAGTTGTGGCAATAATGTAAACATGATGGCAGAGACTGCTAAAAAAAAAAAAAAACAATAAAAAGACAAATAAATAAAAAAAACTTCAAAAAGAAACAAGAAATATAATAATAACAGTAGCTTTTGTAATGCTATCGGTAATCATAATAATGATAGTGATATTGATAATTGTGATATTATTTTAATAAAAACAGCAATAATGAAAAAAATGGCAAAAAAATTAATGATGGCTAATGATCAGATATAATACTACTTTAACCACCAAAGTTACTACTATAAACAAAAAATAATAATGATGATAATAATGTCAGGAAAATTAAAAAATTAATAATAGTGCTTTCAAAAAAAAATTAATTCAGGAGGAACTCAATAATAAAATAAAATAAATAGATAAGAAAATAAATTAAATAACAAAATAAATAAATGAGAAAATAATTAAATAATAAAATAAATAAATTAGAAAATAAATTAAATAATAAGATAAATAAATAAGAAAATAAATAACAAGATTAATAAATAAAGTAAAGTATATACATAAATAAAAAAAGTATAAATATTAATAATCACTTTATTGAAGGAGAATAGATGAGGAGATGAGAGAATTAAATTAAATAATAAAATAAATAAATAAGAAAAAAATAAATTAAATAATAAGATAAATTAATAAGAAAATAAATTACATAATAATATATATAAATAAAGTAAAGTATATAAATAAATAAAGTATAAATGTTAATCATCACTTTATTGAAGGAGAATGGAGAAGGTGGAGATGAGAGAATATTTTATTATTATATTATATAATATAATATTATATTATATTATATTATATCATATTATATTATATTATATTATATTATATTATATTATATTATATCATCTCATAATAGGTTGAATTAAGTTTTATGTTGTCCCCAGATCTCTTCTGACCCACAGTGGACCTGTTTATTCATCGTCCTTGCTAATGAAATGAAGCTGCAGCAGTCTGAGCAGCTGTGCCTCGGGTCGTGCCGCACTCTCTGTTGCAACAGTTTCTTTGTGCCATAACAATACATTAATTTCATGAGTCAACAGGCTACGACTGGCAGCTTGTGTTGAGCTAAACAGTGTTTAATTGGATTCCAATCCATGGCAACACCGCCAGAGGCTTGTTTCCATCTTTTATTTCAGAAGCACCTGGAGCGTAATGGCGGTGATTACATCCCTCCTGTGGTGTCGCGGCGGTTCTGCCCTCAGAGGCCCCTGGGAAAACGCCGCTGACAGTCACGGTCCACGCTGCCCTGCTGCCCCGAGCCGCCGCTGCCGCTGAGTCTTTGTCACAGCGCCGCTGAGACGTGGCCAGGTTCAAAGGGAATCACGATAATGCAAACCAAATTAATTGTTTGCTGCACAAACTCCGGCACAGCGGAGGCTCCAAGCAGCGCATCAACAAGGGCTCCCATTTGTAGAGGCATAAAATGAAAGCTGTTTACTTCAAAGCAAATTAGATTGACTTGGAGGGAACTTCTATGAAACACAATCAGTTGACTCCTGATGAGAAGAAGCCAGGCGCTGAGCAAACACGGTTACAGTAAACATCAACAACCCGGATCAGTGTGATTCAGGAGTGTGTGAGACGTCTTCAGCAGAGAGGAGCCAGTCTGACCAAACACAAACACATTATGCATCCTCTGGATCGCACCTCAGGAGGAGTGACTGAGCTCGTTATGAAACTATTCTCATTTCGCTTCGTTAAACTGAAATCTAAGCTGGGATTTTGTCTTGTTTTTAGTAGAAACGGTCGTATTATTGTTCCTCTTTCTCTGCTCACCCAAATTGCAAAGGCTGCAAAAGCAGAGCTTTAAAAATGTAGAGAGTTAAAATAGAACGTCATGCATATTTATTAATGTAAGATAATGACATACACACAAGACTCCAGATGAAGTCTTTCAGTTCCTTCAGAGTGATAGCAGCTAACGAGGCCCTGTGAGGAGCACGTGGAGCGATCACTCTCCCCATCCATGGAAATCGCAGAAAGGTCACTGACCCCTGCCGATGGAGATTTGCTCGGATGGCGTGCGCGCAGAGCCGGCGCTGACAGCACGGGGAGGAATAACATCACTGGGTCTCTGACCTTCAGTGTAGCCCTTCACCGTCTTACAACCATGGAGTCAGACGTATGTGAATAATACATCGGCCTCTCCTGCTGGGACCACGACTCACACATGGAGACACGCTAACAACATGTGAGGCTGGTCTTCAAACAGCATCATGTACGAAGCTGGAAACAGTGTTTGTGTGCAGCGACGGCGATCACTTTCCTCTTTAATCCACTTTCTACTGAAGGAGCAAAGTTTTACCTGCTCTGTCTCTTCTTGTTTTCTTTTACGTTGAATCTGTATTTCTCTTTTTTTAATCCCTTTATTCCAAAGCAATAAAAAGAGCTTAAAGGAAACAAAACATCCCTCTCTCTGGCCTCTATAGTAATTTCTCTCCTCTGTGCACGTAAAGGAACAAAAGATGGAGCAGCGCGCGTTGTGCACTTTGCACAGCAAGAACGAAAAAGAGAAATGCATGAAACATCTCTGAATCCCCTGTGATTCCAGGGAAAAGCAGCCTGCCTCTCTCTTGTTTCCATCTGCTTTACATACAGGAACAGCTCTGCAGTTTGCTCTGAGATTATTTGAATTTCATGGAGTGTTTGACATTTGATAATAGTGCTGTGTGTTGATAGATTCGAGACTTCCCTGCTGCAGGTTCCCTATCATGTTTGCTCAGGCTTCCCGTCCCAAAAAAGCAATTGAATACAAAAAAACTCAAATATCTCTGTGTGACATCAAAATGACAAACCCAATTATTGTTTTAGCTCTGCCTGAGCAGATACATATCAATCAGCCTTCGGAGGAAGATCTCCATTTACATAAAACACTCTGAGTAGCAGGTGCGCTGAGAGGAGGAGGAGGAGGAGGAGGAGGAGGAGGAGGAGGAGGAAAATGTTTGTGTAACTGTAAGTGATAATGATTGTTGTATCAGAATCACATAATGGCGGGATGTTGTTCACCTGTTTGATAGATTTATTACTGATTGAGCCTCAGTGTATGTAAATGAGGCTGTCACAGGAAATCTGCTTCATGAACTTCAGCACAGATTCCCGCTCAGCTGAGAGTGTGTGTGTGAGTGTGTGTGAGTGTGTGTGAGTGTGTGTGCACAGATGTGACTGTGTAGGGCAGATTGTAAGAAGTGAATACAAAGTAAGACAAATTTTATAATTAAGGGTGCATTTTAAATCCATGAGGTAAATTTATCAATTTTATGACACTTCACTTTCATTTACACTAGACTTCATGAATATATTTGTTCGAAATAATTGTTAAAGCAGGATAAAGCTGTTTCAGAAACTATCTGTATAATTAATTAACATAAAATTATCCACGTTGTGTGTGTCTGAGAAATCTGTGTCAACTGTGTTACCCATTAGAAAGCACGTCAGCGTTATACTCTGTCACTGAGACACGTGTGAATATTTTGTTTACAATTATTTTTAATTAAAACATCTTTCAAATTTTATCTAAGTTTTAATTTGATATTTTGGTGTATGTGTATATCTTTTGACGACACAATGTATTGTTATTTACTCTTTATTTTCTATTTTTACTTATGCATAATGTAAATATGTATGTTTACTTGAGCAGTGGAGAAGGGATGGGTATTAAAATAAGGTGCTTATGCTTCATCCTACTTCGTTTTGGACATGTTAAGGTGCATACTGTTATTGTTGTTTTGAATTTTCTTACTGTTTTGCTTGGTTTTATTTTATTATTTTACATTTTATATATTTTTACATGTATTTATTATTATTATTATTATTATTATTTTTATTTTTTTGCTTTTGTTTATGTTTTTTTTTTTATTATTTGCACATATTTTCAAAACTGTACTAACATGTTTGGTGCAATTGTTGTTTTGACTATTCTTCCTGTTTTGCTTGGTTGTATTTTATTTATTTTTATATTTTAAATAATTTTACATGTATTTATTTTTATTTTTATTTATTTATTTTTTTGCTTCTGTTTATTTTTTTTTCCATTATTTGCACACATTTTCAAAACTGTTCTGACATGTTTGGTGCTATTGTTGAAGGGTTTTTTTTATGATTGTTTTTTAATTCATTCATTAATTGATTATTTTCTATTAAAAATAAATAAATAAATAAATAAATAAAAAGTAAAACTTACAGAATGTTGAATAAGTCTTTGTGGTTTGGCTCTGCAGTCCCCCTTCATAGCCTTTGGACAGTGGACCTTGAAGGCAGGTTTACCCTCTGTTGTTTTGTTGTGTCCCTGCAAAGAGGAAACACAGGTTACTGCAGCATTTTCAGAGCAACTTCTTAAAGTTTAACTTATCTCAGTCATATTAAACACAGCGGCGCAGTGCTGATTCAACTTACATGATGCTAAGCAGAGGAAGATTAGACTAAGCAGGCTGATTGATTTTCATAAGTACTTCAGGGGATGACTAACAAACTGAAGGATCAGAGAGTGAGTGTGTGTATTAGCAAAGGCTGAGCTTGAACTACATCAAAATACAAAGACAATGCTGCAGAGAAAAATCATGAAAACAGTCACAGACAAATGAAGTAAAATATAACTAACTTTTAATTCAAATTAGGCTCATGTTTGATCAGTATATTTTGTGTGTGTTTGCTAACATTTATCCGAGCATGCGCATGCTTGGATGTGACAAGCGCTTGTCGGCGCGAAGCTAACCCTATTAGCCGCGATGCTAAAAACACATTCACCATGCTAACAAGCACATAAAGCAGCGCAAATAGTCAAACTTACAGCTCCCGATGAAACAGTTAGATCATTTGGGGTGGACCCTGTACTAGGCCGTGTGTCCGTTGTTGAGAAAGCAGTCAGTGAAATGGTTAGCATGCAAAGTTTAGCATTTAGCTTCTGCTGCTGCGGCTAAAGATGTGTCCTGTCAACCGTGTTACGTGTGATTCTGGCGTCATAAAGCTCTAATATGTTAGCTAAACTGTAATATGAATAACAAGGGACATTTCTAGAGAGAAAGTCTTTGATAATAGTGTTAACAATGCCTCTAGATTCAGTGTAATCTAGATATACGTTGACAAAAGTAGTTGCTCCTAACCTAATTAGTTCACGATAATGAACCAATGATCTGCCCCATTCGGCAAAAATAAGTAAAGGAAAAATAAATAAAAATGAAAAAAAAAAAAAAAAAAAACTAAATAAATGGGGGAAAAAAACGTTTTTTCCCACTATTTGTGTAGCTCAGAGCTGCTTGAGTTATCAAATGTACATATTTTACTACCCTCTTGACACGGAGTCATTGTAGATTAAATATTATACATAAAAAATAACGAAACTCTTCACTAAAACTTTTTGGTTTATTTCATTTAGCAAAGAAGATAAATTAAAACATTTTGAGACCTTGAACGCAACCCGGAACCTTGTTTGCAGTTGCCGGAGTTCCCTTCCGGTATGTTTTTGTTGTTACACACAGACTTAAACTGGAGCGCCCACGCTGTTTACAGCAAATTTTGGAGTAATGTCACACTAACCGTGGATATGTGAAGGTGAATATTTACGTTTTTAATATCTGGTTGTTATGAAGTCATTGTTCACCCCGTGTGCATGAAATACGAGCTCACATGTTCCTGTGATCAGAGGGTCGATATTTATATCCTCTTTATATCCTGTCATGTTCTCTGTGATCGTACCCAGGTGTCCTGAAATAGTTAGAAAGCGTCTCCACGGGTCAAACCTGCAGCCATGAAGCATCTTTAATACAGCCACTCAGCTGAGTTGTGTTCAGGTTGCCTCGGAGTTCACAGAACTGTGAGTCTGAACTCTGATGGATCAGCTGCTCAGAGCTTCAGGATCCTGCAGATTCATGCACAGAGTCACTGATGGCATGAGGACTCACTGAAGGATCCAGGATCTCAGCATGTCCTCCTGTGGTTGCTGTGGTTACCAGTTTGGGAAAAGCATAAAAATCTGATATAAACCCTGGCAGCTGTGAAACTAACCCTGAATCAAGAGATACTCAGTCTGCCTCCTCCTCACAGCATCAGGACCACCTCACAGATGGCTGATCTGTGGTCAAAGATCTCAGCTGTCCTTCCTCTGAGTGAGGAGCAGTTTCCTCTCCAGTTCAGTGATAAAGTGGAGTCCAGCGTGGTGGAAATGCTACAGCGGTGCAGACAGCAGCTGTACAGCCCCAGCACCAGGAGCAGCCGGATCCTGAATGCTCAGATTGTTATAGACTTCTCCTGGGAGAAACTCAACATGGGAACGTGGCGAGACGTGGACAAAGAATGGAGATGTGTTTACTCTTACGGCTGCTTGTTCAAAGCGTCCGCTTTGTGTCGGGAAGATCCGTCTGAGGGAGAGATCCTGGAGGCTGTGAAGACCTGTGACATGGGATTACTCATGGGCGCAGCCATCATGGACGATTTACTGCAGGTGATGGTTGGGATCCTGCAGAGGGAAGTCAGGAAACCAGCTGAGGAAGAGGACAGGGGGCAACCTCAGGCCAAGGTTGGTTTAATCTAACCGTGTTTGCACATTTTTATCTATTGCAAATATAATTTCACAGTTGCTTCCTGCTTTGAGAAGTTACTGAAACACCACAGAAACCTGGAACTCTAAGTTCAACCACGACTCACATGTTTACACTTCCTTCTTTAATCTGTCATGTATAATGTTTCGGTACCAAAACGCATCCTTGTGTCTGTGAGGGAGTGAAATAGTAGGTGATTTTCCATGCAGGACATGAACACAGCATTGCAAGTTTATATAAGGAGAAATAGAAAGGTTAAAGGAAAGAGTTTAAATCTGAAATTTAAAGATCCTGAGCTTAAAGTCAGAATCTGTTTCAGAGGCTCTTTCTCTCTCTGTAGTTTCTTAATCGTCAAACTTCTTAAATTCTTTTGATGTTTTTCTCTTTTTCATCCACCGATTTAATCCCCACTTTGAGCCATTTGGTCGTGGACGTGCAGCTTTTATTTCATTTCCTCCTCAAAGCGCAGAGTTTTAGCTCTGAACTCCAGACAAACCTGTGAAATATATATATATAACTTTTTTTTCTAACCTCCACAGAGAGTAAAGATGGAGCTCCCTCGAGTCCCTGTGATCAAAGAGGAACAGGCTGTTCCTAGGATCAGGTGTCCTTCACTGGAGAGCTTCAACACCAACCACCTGCTCCCCCTCAGACCGGTGATTTTAGAGGGGATCATTGACCACTGGCCAGCCCTCAACCAGAGACCCTGGAGGTTTGTGTTTCACCGCAGGCGACACACTCTTCATGGAGTCATTTTTAACAGAGTCATTATTCTCTGATTCCTGAGAAAGAAGAATTCTCACTTCAATTCTCAGAGTTTGTTTTTAATTTTCATGCACAGTACAGTGTACAGACTCTGCATTCACATTATGGTGACATGAGGGGTATTTCACAGGGGTCAGGTGAAGAGGCAATCGGCTGGACCAGAGTCAGGAAGTGTGTCACAGACCCATGGCGAGAGAGATGTGTTCTGACCTGGAGTTCAGACTATCCCCTGTGATCCGATCCCTCTGTACTTTTCATGATCTAAGTGTTAATATCAAGGTCTGCAACCTTCAATATATGCCATCAAATTGGAGCATGATTTAAAAAATGTGGACATTTCAAAATAATTTGATATTTTAAAAAAAATGTTTTTTTTTCTTAATTTTTAAAAATTTTGACTTTTTTCCAATTTTTGTAAATTTTTAAATTTCTTTTTTTGGTTGCTTTTTTTTAAATTGAAAAAAAATAACTCTTTAAAAAATTCAGTTTCAATTTAAAAATACAATTTTTTTCTTTCATTTTTTATTATTTTTACAGATATTTTAAATTTCAATTTTTTATTTCTTTATGATAAAAAAAATACTTTAAAAAATTGAAATTTAATTTTTTTTGAAAACTTATTCAATTTCTATTTTTTAATGCAAATTTTGTATTTTCAATTTTTTTATTATTTTTTCAGATATTTGAATTTTTTATTTAAGATTTTTTTTGCAAATTTTCTAAATTTCCAAAGTTTTTGCAGATTTGTTAGATAGCAACATTTTTTGCACGTTTTTGAATTTTTTTTTTTTTTTTCAAATATTTGCAAATTCATTAAAAGTAAAATACCTACACATCACATGTACAATGAATTTTTAAAAAAGCTAGCAGTTACATCAATTTTTACTGGATTTTCACTAGGTGTAGAACTTTATGCACTTTTTTGTCTTCAAGTGAAGATAAAGTAGATTTTTTGGCTCCTGGATGACTGTAATCCAGGTGAGCTGAGGAAAAATGGCTCATATCAAACTAAAAGTAGCAGACCTCTGGTTTATACCAGTAATCCAACTCTGTATTCCTGCTTTTGTTCAGACACCATTATGAGATGTGAGAGTCTGAATCCTAATTGCATTAAGACGTAGGAGGGTATTAACACCACCATGTAAGTTCTGTTTAGCTTCCCCGTCACAGCATCCCTGCCTTCATGGTCTGACACCAGAGTCTGATTTAACCGCCTCTCCATTTAAGAATCTCCTTCACTGTCCTCCCTCTCACCGCTGGCTCTCGACAGCTGACTATTCACTCTGACATCTGACACACGGCTCCTGGCATCGCGCTCTGACTGTGGAGGAGGACATCCAGGAGTGCAGACCTGACATATTGTGGAGCAGAGTCAGACTCCTGAGGAGCTAAATGATTGTTTAAGTGAAGCTGCTGCAGGATTAGACTCAGTGACTCTCTGTCTCTCCCTGCAAAGCTTGGAGTACCTGAGGTCTGTGGCCGGCTGTCGGACGGTTCCTGTGGAAGTAGGATCCAGATACACGGATGAGGAATGGTCTCAAACCCTGCTCACCGTTAATGAATTCATCGATCGCTTCATCGTGCACAAAGTGAGTCTCTTTCTCCTGCTCTGATAGGATGAAAACTGCTCCATGTGATCTGTGAAACTCTTCATTATCTGATGTTTGTCTCTGCAGGACGGAGAGGAAGCTTTAGGTTACCTGGCTCAGCACCAGCTGTTTGATCAGGTATGGGGCTTCCTGTGAATAAAACCATCATGATTTAACTTCCTCAGATTGTATTTTTCTCCAGAGTTCATCCTCGCACCACGTTACGTCACATGGCTTTGACTTTTGGTCCTGATGCTAACGTCAATACATCGTCTCTGCTGAACTTTACCAAAAGGGCAGCTCATCAGATTTCAGCCGGCTGTTTTAGACGTTAAATGAAGCAGAATGAGGAAACTGAAGCCGTCATTACTCGTGTCGATAAACCAGGAGCTTCATTAAGCTGTGAATTCATTATTACCTATGAGCCTCGCTTGAAATTTTAGGTTTCCTGAATGAATTATCTTTAATTTTCACCAGATTAATATCAGTAACTGACTAAATGTAGATTTTAAGAGGTTAAGCTCATGTTTTATCATTTCCAAGTTTTTATCTTCATTGAGGTTTTGGGAGAAAGTTTTCTCTTTAGAGGGACATCATGATGGTTTTTGTCTCCAACACTCTGCTGAAAGGATCGTGTCCCTGATCCCTGTTCCCTCAGATCCCAGAGCTGAAGGAGGACATCCGGCTCCCGGATTATTGCTGCCTCGGCGAGGGCGAAGAGGATGACATCACTGTGAACGCCTGGTTCGGGCCCGGGGGCACCGTGTCCCCCCTCCACCAGGACCCTCAGCAGAACTTTCTGGCTCAGGTGATGAAAACTGAAACTCTCAAAACTTAAGACTCGTCTTTATTTCGTCCTTTCATGATGTTTTCACCTCCAATATCAAGGTTTCATCCTTTTATAATGAGTGTGTTACACATTCCATTTTCCCGCCATCAGTGAGTCACATGACCAGTTGCACGGAACTCTCAATCACTGTGACATCATCACCAACTGCTGCCCTCTCAGGAGTGAAATTAACTGAAGTTTTGAAACGTCTCCTCTTAGCTGCCACAATTTTGACAAAATCTCTGTAAAAATCAGATACTTTTGAAATAAATTTTATCGGGAATCCATTAATGTCATTTTTAAAGCTGTATTACTTTGACTTTTTTGCTGAGAGGCCTAACTGCCGCAGCTTGTGTGGAGCTGGATCCTCCTCTCCTATTCATCCTAATAGGGGGAACTGAAACGGCTTCAAGGGCTCGTCATTCAAAAACTGTTTGAGAAACAACAAATTCCTACACAGATTTTGCAAAGCCGGGTCCACTCTGTCATCTGAGCAAATTTCAAGCCGATACCACTTATGGCCTAGGAGGAGATAACTTTTGTTTCAGGCCGGAAAATGTAGCCTTATTTTATTTTGAAAGGCAAATTGCCAGCTTCCTGTTTGAGATAGGTCAGGAGTGTCTGCATATAATTTGTGCGTCTCAATAAGACGAACATTTTGACGCTGGTTTGATCTCTTTATGGCATTCCTACTGCCATTAAGAGCAGTTTTAGTGTGACTAGGTGGCGCTAGAGAGCAGATTCTAGTATGTTGGGGGTCAATTTTTGTATCATATCAAATTTTGGCTGAATCTGAGTTGTTTGCTGATATTGGTGAGTTTTTCAGTATGTTAAGGGGGTCTAGGAGTAATGGAAGAAATACAAAAGTGGACACTAATAATATGATGTTAAAACAGGAGTGATAAATGCTAAATGTAACTCCGCTTTGAACTAGAAGTCTGGATGAAGGATTTTTTACATGACTACATTTTTTATTCATCATCCACCCTCGTGTTTACGTCAGGTGGTGGGGAGCAAATACATCCGCCTGTATTCCCCCGAGGACTCAGACAAGCTCTACCCCCATCAATCCCAGCTCCTCCACAACACCAGTCAGGTAGGACTGACAGCGCATACCCATCCAGCATGTTTAGCCTGTAAATATATGCCCTGTTTCCAATGCATGACTCTGTCTCTCTGCATGCAGGTGGAGGTGGAGCATCCTGACTCAGATCGCTTCCCCAGCTTCTCCTCTGCTCCTTATCTGGACTGTGTGCTGCAGCCTGGAGAGGTTCTGTTCATCCCAGTCAAACACTGGCATTACGTGCGCTCCTTGGAGCTCAGCTTCTCCGTCAGCTTCTGGTGGTCCTGATGCAGATCTGGAATAAACCGAAAACCTCCCAAAGGCAGATTCTGAGTGTGGCCTGTTTTCTGCTGCTGGGGGAGGAATTTAATTGGGAGTTTTACCACTAATGTGATGCTAATTCTCATAAATCTTGTGACAACCGGTGATCACACAAACCTTTGATCCGTGAACAATGAACACACACTGCTGAATGATTAGTTTAATTGTGCCGCTGATGAGAGCAGCCGGATCTATTGTGTGGAAAGCAACCCGCAGGAGAGGGAAACAAACAGACGAGCAGTTAAAGGAGTGTGTGCTCATTTTATCCTGCATATCATCTACGGAGGGTTGTTAGCCAGCTAATTTGACAGGATGTGTTTCTCTTTTCAAATAGGCTTATTTTTTAATTGTATTCTCAATCTCATACCTACGAGCATCCTCACATGTGTGATTTCCATAATTCATGGAAATGAGGCGAGTCCTGGAGTGTAATAAGGGAGGGAGCCACAGGAACAGGAAAGTACTAATAAACACAGGTCTGTGGTTTCAGGGATGGCGTGAGGCGACGGAGCAGGTCACAGACAGAAATTTATAAATTAATAAATGAAATGAATTAATCCCTCAGGCGTGGACGACTCTGAAATTAAAACTCAACTCGTGTCGAGCACCAGAAACACGACTGAGCACAAAAACAGAGAAACTTCATGTCAGGTTGAGACCTTGGACAGACCCATAGGCAAGGGTTTTCAACCTGCGGCTCTGGGGCCTAATGAGGCCCTTTGACTCCTTTGCAGTGGCTCCTTGTAGCTTCAAACTAACATAATTAAAAATATATATATTTTTAATTACAGGGTATTGATAATTAAAGACACTGACACTAAATAAAATCATGTGTTAACATTTAGTTGAACTAGATATGCATTGCATCAATGAAGCTTCTTTTTTTTGACACTTGTGAAAAAAAAAATCTATTTTGCAAACTTTTCAAATTGCATAAATTCTTGCAAATATTTAAAAATGTTTAAAAATTATTTAATATTTTTTGCCAGTTTTTAATTTATTTATTTATAAATCAATTTTTTTTTTTTGCAATTTTTCAAACTTCAAAATTTATTTTTTTTAGATATATTTTTTAAAATTTCTAATTAAAAAAAATATATATATATATATATTTGCAAATCATTCAAAATAAAAAACTAAGACATCACATGTCCAAAATGCTATGAATTATAAAAAAGCATCAGCAGATTATAATTCACTAAATCTCAGTTTGTATGAAATGTTATGCATTAGGTCTTTTTTGTGAAGATAAAGTAGATTATGTGGCTCCTGAATGACTTTAATCCAGGTGTGCTGACGCTAAATGGCTCCTGTGGAAGTCTTTTTTTTTTTTTAAGTTTTTTTTACAAAATGTTTGAACTTTTTTCATTACTTTTTTATTTTTGCCTTTTTTTTTTGCAAAATTTTTACATTTCTGATTTTTTTGCCAATATTTGAAATTTTTGAAAATGTATTCACTTTGTTTTTTAATTTGCTGTTTTTTTTTATTTTCCAAAATTTTAGATTGTTTTTACAATTTTTCTAACTTCAAAATTTTATGAAAAATTTGCAAATTTCCCATAATTTTTTAAAAATAAATTTCTAATTTTTCTTAAATATTTGCAAATCATTCAAAAAAAAAACCTAAGATATCACTTTTCTAAACATTTATAAGTTAAAAAAGCATGTGTAGATAATTATTCACTAGATTTTAACCGTTTAACATTTTTTGCACTCAATTGTTTTAATTGTGAAGATAAAGAAGATTTTGTGGCACTAAAATTACTTTAATTTAAGTGATCTGAGGAAAAATGGCTCATGTGAAAGTAAAGGTTGCAGACCCCTGATCATGAGTATGAAACAGAAGAGCTATAATCTGCTTCATTCTCCTTCTTAATCTGACTTCACATCATAATAATCCAGGAAGAAGTGATTGTGAACGTTCCTGTATCTGTTCCCTGACCTGATATGATCCGTCCGTCCCCGTCTCTGTGAGTAAACGCTGTATACTTCATTTAGCCTGTCACTGCTTTGTAGTTGTCAAGTAAGTGGCACAATTGACTCAAGATCACACCAAACTGCTTACACTCATTATAATGTGATCGATACTCAATTACCAGTGAAGTAATGTGGACCTGTGGGCCTTTAACCCTTCATCCCCCCTCCTCCTCTCCTCCTCTCCTCCTCTCCTCCTCTCCTCCTCTCCTCCTTTGATTAATGGCTGCATGGATTTCTGAATAAACCCTGAGAGCAGGATCAGATTTATCTTGTTCTCTCAGACAGTGGAGTGACTCATGGACGGACATTTGATTCCTTATTTAGAGTAAACACTGAGACCACTTAAAGCATGAGGGAGTGTTAGGGGGGGTTTACTGTGGACGGTTTGGATCATAAAGTTTTATCTGTGTCATTTACATCACGAGCAGCTCCATCAACGAGCACAGACTCTGTCCTGCTTTAAGTGAGGTGTTCTTATTTCACAGCCTTAAACTCCAGAACTGAGAATAATTTGTTCACTTTATTTTATCCCTGACACACACTAGTGAATTTATTGTGCCCACTTTCTCATTTGAACTGTCATGCAACAACTCCAACTTTAGCAAAGAGTAATTCTGGTTAGTCCCATCTTCTTTTGGTGTAAATAAATATTTAGATTTTATTTTTCAATTTTCCTTTTTGCATGCAAACACTTTGGTTTTTCATGTTCCTTTTTTGTAAGGAAAAACAGAGGACAGAAAATACATGACAAACAGTCTTTCCTTTATGTGGTGGCGGTTCTGAGCCTTTTCTATACTTCTATATTTTCACATTTCCCTTTTACTCCTCTTTAATTCCTCTCCTTTATTTCTTTTTCTTCCTGTTTTTATATTATAAAAAACATTTTTTAACAATGTTTTTGAAAAGTTTTATCATTATAATCCTCATCATATTTATTTATTTATCATTTTTATCATTATAATTATAACTAAAATGATATTAAAAAATATTATTATTATTATTATCCTCATCATTTATATTTTCTATCATTATTGTTATATATAAAAAAAAAATAATAATAATAATTTTTATTTTTATTATTATAAAGTAATAAAAAAAGAATAATGGAACAATAATTATAATAATCTAATGATATAGTTATAAGAAGACTAATGATGATAATAATAATTATAAAATATTTATTATTATTATTATTATTATTATTA
>NW_027437198.1:27601289-27603789 GCF_033239565.1 Halichoeres trimaculatus | reverse complement strand
GAGAGGAGAGGAGAGGAGAGGAGAGGAGAGGAGGAGAGGAGAGGAGAGGAGAGGAAAGGAGAGGAGGAGAGGAGAGGAGAGGAGAGGAGAGGAGAGGAGAGGAGAGGAGGAGAGGAGAGGAGAGGAGAGGAGAGGAGAGGAGAGGAGAGGAGGAGAGGAGAGGAGAGGAGAGGAGAGGAAAGGAGAGGAGAGGAGAGGAGTGGAGGAGAGGAGAGGAGAGGAGAGGAGAGGAGAGGAGGAGAGGAGAGGAGAGGAGAGGAAAGGAGAGGAGGAGAGGAGAGGAGAGGAGAGGAGAGGAGAGGAGGAGAGGAGAGGAGAGGAGAGGAGAGGAGAGGAGAGGAGAGGAGAGGAGAGGAGAGGAAAGGAGAGGAGAGGAGAGGAGTGGAGGAGAAAGGAAAGGAAAGGAAGGGAAAGGAAAGGAAAGGAAAGGAAAGGAAAGGAAAGGAGAGAAAAGGGAAAGGAAGGAAAGGAAAGGAAAGGAAAGGAAAGGAAAGGAAAGGAAAGGAAAGGAAAGGAAAGGAGAGGAGCACATGGTGACGATCTGTGAAGGCTGGCGTCGAACTGATGGAGGAGCCAACTCACCCACGATCTCTCCGACTCCCACCATGATCCCAGAGATCCCGACCAGGCCTTTCGCCGCCTCCCCAAAGTGCGCGGTGGCGCCGATGCAGGTCCCGTACACGCCGCTGTAGAAGGAGAGCTCCAGGCCTGAGGACACGGACACAGAGCTGTAGCTCAGAGACGCCACCTCAACACGTATGACATCAACACTCCTCCATGGGACTCACCGCTGTACGCCATGCACGGGCTCAGCAGCAGGATGGTCTTTGCCTTCACCAGCTGCAGGATGGTTTCTGCACACACACACACACACACGCACACACACCTGAGTTAGTCCCAAACACACACTCCTCTCTTTACTCTGAGCTCAGATTAAGATGCAGAAACTTTCTGACAATTAAATCTGAGCGCAGGGAACTACACCACGAGAGGAAAGTCAGACTTAAAGAAGAAATCACTCTACAGCTTTATTTCTACACACAGTGACATAAATCTGTGCATCTGTGATCAGCACGGCGCCGCTCCAGCAGGTGTACAGATACACAGAAGACAAGACGTAATCTGATCACTGCAGCTCCTCCAGGCTGAACTCAGGCTGATGACAAACAGATTTAATCTGGACTAAAAGACGAACACGGGCGGTTCCTGTGCTCGGTGTAAAGGCGGGAGATGTTATCCTGATGGAAACACTTCCTGCTTGTTTCAGGCTGGATGCAGCGAGGTGTGAAGAGCTGGAGCGGCAGTATGCAGAAGACACCATGATGGAGGAGAGGAGAGGTGACGTCTCTGCTGCTAAACTTTAACCAGAGACACAGGTGGATGTGGGGCTACAACACTTTGATAAAACATCATAATGTCATTAAACCGGATGCTTTTACATCTTTAGGTCAGGGGTCTGCAACCTTTACTTTGATAGGAGCCATTTTTCCTCAGCTCACCTGGATTAAAGTCATTCAGGAGCCACAAAATCTACTTTATCTTCACAATAAAGACAAAAAGTGTAAAAAAAATCTATGAGTAGTTAAAATCTAATTATAATAAAATAATCTAAACCAGAAGTTTTTTTAATTTATGAATTTTCACATGTGATGCCATCATTTTTTTTTCCTAATTTTTTTATTCATTTGCAAACATTTTAAAAAATTCAAATTTCAAAAAATTTGCAAAGATTGCAAAATAATGTTTAAACTCAAAAAACTTGTGTTACTTAAAAGAATTTGAAATTTTAAAATATTGCAAATTTCAAACAGTTTTAAAATGTAACATTTTTTTTTTTAATCAAGTAAATAAAAAAGTGTAAATAATTGCAAATGTGTCAAAATATGTTTGAAATGAAAAAGTAGTGTGATTAAAGAAAAACTCAAAATTTTAAAAATTTGCAAATTTCAAACAGTTTTACAATGAAAGAAATAAAAAATTAAAAGAAGAATTTTTAAAAAATATCAAAAATGTCAAAAAAAATGTTTAACCTAAAAAACTTGTGTAACTCTAAAAAACTTGAAAATTTAAAAATTTGCTAATTTCAAAAAGTTTAACAATGAAAGAAATAAAAAAATATTAAAAAAAGAAAAATTTAAAAATTTGTTAAATGTCATTAGTTTAAACTTAAAAACTTTTGTATTTTTAAAAATTTGAAATTTTAAAAATTAGCAAATTTTAAACAGTCTTAAAAAGGAGAAAAAGAAATAGAAAAATAAGAATTTCAAAAAATGCAAAAATTTCAAAAAATGTTAAAACTTATAAACTTGTGTAAGTTAAAAAAAACTTGAAATTTAAAAACTTATAAATTTCAAACAGTTTTAAAATTATTAAAAAAAATGCAAAAATTTGAAACAATTCTGAAATTTCAAAAGTAAAAATAAAATTCA
This sequence comes from Halichoeres trimaculatus, assembly GCF_033239565.1. NCBI lineage: Eukaryota > Metazoa > Chordata > Actinopteri > Labriformes > Labridae > Halichoeres > Halichoeres trimaculatus. The sequence goes on along the minus strand of NW_027437198.1, from coordinate 27,601,360 downwards.
AAAAATAATAGTCAGGCTCATTATAACAGTTTAAAGTTGTTTTCATCAGTTATCTGAGCTCTAATTAGATA
>NW_027437198.1:27463789-27593789 GCF_033239565.1 Halichoeres trimaculatus | reverse complement strand
TTTAAATAACTTGAAATAAGACATTTATGTGGCTCAGATTAAGTCTAAAAAGTCATTTTCCACTGACAATAAGACAAAAACGCTTGGTAAGAAAAGTTCAAGTTGTGCGTAAAGCGTTTTGCATGCGTCAGTAAATCTGTTCAGGTCATTACCACAGAGGAAGGAGTGTCTACCAGAGCAGATTGTGGACTTTACTTTCTCACCTCTATGTTTCCTGTGGTGGTGAAGGCGGTGAAGATGAACAGAAATCCCAAACCCAGAACGACAACGTTGAAAGTCCTGAAGTCTGCCATGGCGCTTTCTCAACAACACATGTCACAGCAGTTAGCTCAGGGTCAGCGCAGTTTGAGCTACACATGTAGGACAGTCATCCTAACAAAGCCTCTCTCTGGAGTCAACAGTTAGTTTTCAGTCTCAGTTTGAGGCGCAGGCAGCAGCAGAGTCAGGGGGAGGCTGGGACACAGACAGTAACACTGACAGGAACACAGCACAGCACTTCCCTCCGATCAGACCGAGGACGCATGACAACTTGTGACTTTTATTAGAGCCAATTTTTTCCCTCTTCCCTTTTCTTCTTCTTCTTCTTCGTCATGATTGCCCCATCCTCTGTTTAATGCCCCCTCTCGTCTCTTCTCCAGGAACTTCTTCTTCTGGCGCACTTTGTTGTCCTTTACGCTCACTCAGCTTTGCTGCCTTCCAGAGGAAACTAAGAGGATTATCCCTTTAAAAACTGTCACCTGGACTAAGAACACCTACCGAGTTCACTTCATGGCATGAAACTTCAACAGAGTGAGGAAAAGTGCTCGTATTTAAGATAGAGAAAACGTTTCTTCTTTTAGAGCCTCGGGAACTCACCAGGAACTTTATCAGCTGCGTCCAAAGTTCGAGACATCAAAATACTGTGATTTAAATCACATGTCTGCAGCTTCCACATGACAACAGAAAATAGTCTGGTAGCAAATTTCTGTTGTAATGTTATAGAAAAGAAGTTGAACGAACACCGCCTATCGCTGGTGTGTTCGTGTCATTTAAGTCCAGCGCAGGTTCAGATTGATTCAAATACTTTAATGAAATTATGCTAATTCAATCAAGTGTCCATTCTTCATGACTCTCAATGCTACTTCTCCCATTGAGTTTTCATTGTCGTTTCAATTGCGTTTTTTTATTATATTAAGTTATTATTATTATTATTATTATTATTATTATTATTATTATTATTATTATTTTGTTGTTTTTTTTTACAATTATATTAATATATATTTATATATTAAGATACAGGTGACAAAAAGCATTTTTTATTATCATAAAAAATTATCATTAATAATAAACTTATTTATTTAATCATACATATATATATATATATATATATATATATATATATATATATATATATATATATATATATATATATATGTATATATATTAAAAAGTTTGACCAACACTACAGACGTGTGCGCAATAAAAATCCAACTGAATACGAGTAGAAGAAATAAATAAGAGGAAAAAAAGTAGTAAATTTTTCAGGGAAATATAAACCATTTTAACAATTAAAAAGATATATATTAATTTTTATATGATGAAAGAAAAATCCTCACCAAGATACTTATTAAAATGGTTCACCGTCTTGATACTTTTTTGGTATCACTGAAGTTAAAGGATCCAAAATATATTTTAAATTCTTGTTAACCCCCCCCCCCCCCCCCCCCCCCCCAAAAAAAAAAAAACAGGAAAATAGGGGAAGCATTTTTCCAATTTACATTTGAAAATATGAGATGTGCCACACCATAAAAAAATTTAAATTTTCAATAAGTTATTTGTCTTTGTTCAGAGGGCTTAGTGAGTTTAGTTCCAGGGAGTTGAATTGCCGGGGTTTGAGATTTTTCGTTGTTACCTGTAGTTGGCGATGATGCGCGTGTTAAGCTTCAAAACGAAGAAAGAAGAAAAAACCCACCAATCACAGTTGAGTAAAATGCCACCTCTCTGTGCTGTACCTGTGCTGCCAAATAACAAAGACGCTTCACAATTCAAGAGAGTTCAGTGCCACTTACATCCGGGTATTTAAAACTCCTTCATATACTTAAACTTAATTATTTTTCAGTTTTCTGCTAAATCACCAAAAATGTAGCGTTATACTTTACAGCTTCTGAATACATATTTATGACCTAATATTTTATAGGAAAATTAATTCATCTGTTTTTTTGCCGACCACATTTTTTCGTGGCGCATGCGCACTATCATCGCCTCGCTCTTTAACGGCTGACCGAAAGTGTTAACGCTGAAATGTTGTGGCGGTGAGTCAAGCTACACTCGTTATTGCGGTGATAAAATCAGACATTATCTGTGTGTTTGTGCTGTCACGGGTTCTTCTTTGATTTCAAACCGGACGTTGGTTATCGTGGACCTCTGCTTCCTGAGTGTCAGACCTCCTCTTGCTCTCTATACACTCTTTGTTCAGCTACAACAGATTGTACACAATCATCATGGCGACCCAGGATGGTGAGTAGTCAGATAATAACGCGTTTTATTCTAATTATTTTACATTGAGCCTGAACGTGATCGATCCACAGACACGTCCCACAGCCTGGCGTGTTAATATCTGACTTTTTTCATGTGATAGTGGGTTAAATTTCCTGTTTCTTTAATGTTATTCTTCCTCAGGCTGGTCAGTAGCAGCTAACGTTAACGCTTGCTAACGTTACTCAGATACAGCTTCTTTCCCAGGGGCTGAACTGTTATTAAAATGAAGCTGCAGTGTTTGGGGATGACTGGTTTAAACCATCTTATATTGAGATGAATTCATGTGGTGAGGTCGTGAGAGGTAACGGTTTATCTCTAACTGACAGCACGTTACGTGAACCTCACCAGTTCGTTTCCAGTAAGGCCAGCCGTATTAACTTACAGGATCCAGAGCAGACCCAGTCTCTATTACACCGTCTGTTTATGATCGGGCTGTTTGTGCCAGATGTAGCCCTGTGACTGCTGCGAAGATTGGAAAATAAAAATAAAAATAAAAAATGGACCAACGATGGAAAGAGCCAGAAAGACCCAGAGAAGAAAAGCGAAAGCACTCTTTGTGTCAGTGTGTGAGCTGTGGACTCACCGCCCTGTCCCCATGTTTCTCTGTTTCTCTGCGTGTTTTGAAGAGTATGAGCAGAGTTCACTCAACAACTATCAGCTGCTTTAAACATTAAAAGATAGCCTCAGGAATCAAGACTGAAGTCATTTAAATTTATCTGATTATTCAACAAATTTTCCAGTAAATCAAGATACTGCTCTGGTTTCAAAATGTCTGCACTGAAAGGTTAAATAACAAAATTTATTTTCTTTAGAAGTGAAACCACAAGTTGAGATGGGTTTTCCCCTACAACTCACATTTATTATCATCTTTTTAAATGGAAATCTAGGGATGGGTACTGAATTAGGTACTTTTATAGGCACCAACCAGTTTCCATTAAAAGTACCTGGTACTGATTCACGTAAAATCAAACGGTATCATGTTTAGGTACCTAAACGCATCCTTGTGACTGTGAGAGAGTGGAAGAGTAGGAGAATTTCCATGCTAGACATGAACACAGCATTGCAAGCATAAGAATAAATGTGTTAAATTGAAAATAATTTAATTTTTTTTTTATGTATTTTTTAACACATAGGCACACAAAAGTACCAAAAATTGGGACCGTTGAGTACCGATACTGATTGCTAGGTACTGGCAAAATTTTCTGAAACTTATAAAAGTTTCAAAATAATTGAAAACTGAAAAATTGAAAAATAAAATGTTTGTTGAATTCTATGCTTAGTTAAAAAAATATGAAAAGATATCTAAACAAGAATGTGCAAAAATTTTCAGGAAAAATCTAGTTTTTTTATTTTTATTATTATTTATAAATTTGCAAAAATTTCATAAAAACAATAAAATTACAAAAACATTGCAAAAAAATTTAGACTAATTCAAAAAATTCAAAATTAAAAAAAAAATCAAAATTTGCAAAAAGGGTAGAAAATTTAAAATTTGCAAAATTTTCTGAAACTTATTAAATTTGCAAAAAAGTTTAAAATTGAAAATTGAAAAATAAAAAAATAAAATGTGATAATTCTATTCTTAGTAAAAAAAAAAAAAATAGGTATATGTACTGTATCATTTCTAATGTGAAATGTACCCGTCCCTATGGTAAACTCTTTTATTTTACTCGTGTTATGAGAGTTAATAATTCAAGAAAAGTTTCTGTACTAACAAATTAAACTGAAGAACACAGTTTTGATCAGAATCAGGTTTTATTACCACGTACATTTGCACATACAATGAATTTGATTCGGTGTATTAGTTCCAACAAGTAACAAGGAAAAAGTAACGTGACTAACAACTGAGCAACTGCTTAAATAAAACACAATTACAAGCTATACGCTCTGTAAAATAGAATATAGAAAAGGTTAAGACACAAAATATAAAAATATCCAAAAATATAAAAAAAAAACTTTAAGGATATTTACATAAAAAAAGTTAAGTAGGTGTTTATGTAACAAATAAGAGGGGGTTGTGAGGAAAAAGTAGTTTTTGTATCAACATTTTCAAACTGAATTCAAACTTTATTAACCTGTATCATATTGTCACATAAGAAAACAAACTTAAAGTTTTCCTCGGACCACAGATAGTCTTGTGTACCCTGTGTGTCCTCTGGACGTCTTTAAACTTGAAGACACTTGTGCATCCCAGCTTTTGAAACATGTCAGGTGTGTTTCTGAGTTCTTGGATCCAGTCCAGTGTTTCCCTTCTCTCTCAGGATGTGAAGAAGTCATAATGGAAACCGAGGTGAAGCCAAAGGAAGCTGAAGCAGCGTGTGAAGGTGCTGAAAAGGTTGACACAGAAAGTACGTCCCTCTCCGAGGCAGGAGACCCCACAACTCAGGAATCTAGTATTAGCAACGGGGACGGCGCAGACGAGGATCGGGAGATGGTGGACGTGAAGATCATCTGGAACAAGAAAAAGTACGATCTGAAAATCCCCATCGATGACACCGGAGCCAAACTGAAAGAAAGCATCCATTCACTCACCGGTGAGACAAACACACAGATCCAGGATCAGTGGATCCTCTGAGAGTTAGAGCTTTAACGCCTCCTCCTTCTCCTCCTCCTCCACAGGTCTTCCACCTGCCATGCAGAAAGTCATGTACAAAGGGTTGCTCCCAGAGGACAAGACGCTACGGGAGATAAAGGTCACAAACGGAGCCAAGATAATGGTGGTAGGATCGACAATAAACGATGTTTTAGCTGTGAATACACCCAAAGAGGTCGTGCAGCAGGAAGTCAAAGCCGAAGAGAACAAGAAGGAGCCTTTATGCAGGCAAAAGGTAAAAAGATCAAAGATTCAGTTTAATGTTCCTGATGTTTCAGAAAGTCTGATGATTTCAAACTATCCTGTTATTTCAGCAACACAGGAAAGTTCTGGACAAAGGTAAACCTGACGACATAATGACATCGATCAAAGGAACAAAGGTGAGACAGGAGGAAGAGATTCTGTTTCTGTTTGTTTGGCTCGATCCTTTTAACCAAACCGTGTTTCTGCGCCCACAGGAACGATTACCAACAGTGCCTTTATCCGGGATGTTCAACAAGTCCGGAGGAAAAGTTCGACTCACATTCAAACTGGAGCAGGATCAGCTGTGGATCGGCACGAAGGGTGAGGTTACCGCCGGTTTCTGTGACCGCGCTGGCTCAGCCTCAGAGGAGGAAGTCCTCATGTTTTATTCTGTTTTCACCTCCGCAGAGAGGACGGAGAAAGTCCCCATGGGCTCCATTAAAAACGTAGTGTCTGAACCCATCGAAGGCCACGAGGACTATCACATGATGGTAACGGCTTTTTCTGCTTCTACGTTCATGTCGCTGCTGTGGATGTTTGTTTACATCGAAGCCTCTTCCATCCGTGTGTGAACGTGGTGTGAACGAATGACTGGAGGAATCCTAAAGTCCATTTATCATAAAGTTTTTTTGTATTTTCTTTTAGCGACAACAGTAGATTTATTTCCTCCGTCCCTCCGTTCTGTAAAAGTGAAGCTTTGTGTTGTGCAGCTGCAGTCACTGTAGTTTGTGTGCATCAGATTGATGGGGCCATCTTTCGCTGTTTTGGGCTCTGCAGCCGAGCGGGAAATGTCACTGCTTTCTCTGCATTAACCTTTCTGTCTAAAGGCACTTCTCTTCTTCTCTGTCAGAGAAAAAACACAAGTCCCACAACCAGTAACTTAATTGAATCGAGTTGTCTCGTCGAGATCAAGTTGTGTTTTTCGCCGAACAAAGCGAGGTGTCAGTGCCGCATTGATTCAACACATACAGAGCTGAGGATAATGTATTACAGCTGCGTTGATGCTCCTCTCTGCTGAGTCACTTTGTAACACGGTCTCAGACTGATGGCGTTACAATGAGCGCAGTCTCCAACAGGAAGTTAGATGGAAATAAATGAGATATGAACTAAACCAGAGGAGCTGTCAAACTGAAACAACAATACAGTGACTTTATGTTGGTTTCCCACTAAAGCAACAGTAGCTGACTTGGTGAATACACTCCAAAAAACATGATCTTATCAAATGTTTTGATTGTTATACTTAATATGAGCCACATTCAGCTGGTTAGTTTAGAAAAATGTTTTGTGTCAAGGTATTTAAAGCCAAAATGAGGTCTTAAAACTCCCATCTCCTGCTCCTTTCCTGCAGTTTAATCTGGATCATTGATGTCTTCATGAAATGGTAGTAACATGTTTTGGTCCAAAAAGCCAATAAATCAAGCACAGCAGCATTGTTTCCAGGCTCTCATAGCCCCTCTGTTCAGAACGCTCTGATTTAGTGGGCGTGGCCTTCATATGTAAATGAGCCACCGCTGATACCGCCCCGCTCTTCCACGTCACTGAGAGCGGCGCCACGAGCTCCGAGTGCACAATGTTTAGAAAACAGAGAAGCTCCTTTACCGTAACATTACAGGCTAAAACAACAGGCTAACCGCAGCTAAAGTTAGCATCCTGAAGCTAACACAGAGACAGGGGGGACACTGAGGAAAAGCTCTTCCATCTGCTCCACAGCACACAGCATTTAAAATACTCACATTTCCAGGGTCCCAGGTTTGTTGGAGGATGGTTGGTAATGCGCCTGGATTCAGGACCAGTCTATTGGCTAGCCCTCTGTTGGACTGTCCAAAGTTGGAAAAGCAGTCGGCCGTGAAGTGACTAGCACACACATGCTCAGTTTTACTGAGTGTAGCTGGAACATTTCCTGATAAATGAACTCTAGACACTTAGTCTGTCTTCTTCTGAGATGGGAAGCTTGAGCATGGAGCGATGTGGCTGTTTACAGCCAAAAACAGAGCAGTGATGGCTCTTCAACTTTGACATTCTGGAGTCAAAAATTGGTCAGAAAAAGGGAATCGCTGACGTCAAATCCCCAAAATCCAAACAGCTGGTTTTAGGTCAGGATTTTACATTCACAAGCTCTACTAAGAACAGGTTTGGTCATTAAATATCACATTTTGTGGGCTGGGAGGAAAGACAAAGACCCACAAATTTCACCAAAAGACTCAATAAAGTGATTTTTGCAGAATATGGGACCTTTAATTGATTGTAATAAGTAAAAAAAATCTGCCAATGGATCAAGAGAAATTTGCTCAAAAATTTACTTGAAACTAGAATAATGTCTTAACTTTTCTCTGGTTCCATAAAACGACATTTTCTACTTAAGATAAGACAAAACACTTGATGAGAGTTGAGTTTTTTCCAGTTTTTAAAGGAAACAGAAGTCGGAGCAGCTCTCTGCAGCAGACCGTGATGTGTTGCTCTAATGTAATCCTGTCGTCTGCTTTCACAGGCTTTTCAGCTGGGTCCAACAGAAGCGTCTCAATATTGGGTCTACTGGGTGCCTGCACAGTTTGTCGATGCAATCAAAGACACAGTCCTTGGGAAATGGCAGTATTTCTAATGTGCCTCTTTTTTTGTGGATGAACTGGGACGGAGAGGACGAGTCAGTGAAAATCTAACTGGAGTCGGCGGCGAGGCCTAGGAACTTCTTGGAACGTGTTGGAAGGAACCTCTGGATGCCTACGGACTAATCATATTGTTTTTAGGTTCAAGGTGCACTATGTTGCAGCGTAACATTTCTCAGCCCTGTCGAGCATTCAAGGTTTTCTGCAATTCCAAGGGAAAATGATGAAACAATTGTACAGAAATTGCTAACATTTTTCTTCAGTTATTCTTAAAGAAATAAAACTTATTTAATGAAATGGACACAGCGAGTCGTTGTTTTCTTTCCTTTGCTGTTTGGTAACGCTGATACAGTTACAGGATGGGGATGTGTTCTGGATCTGATCACTTCAGGATTTTGTTAAAGGATCAGTGTCCTTACTCTACCAAACTTGGATTAAAGAAAAAAGTAAAAAATAAAAAAAAAGAGGACAAAAAGAGACAGAAATAGAAAGATTTTCTGATATTTATTGGTTAAATGGGTGGGAGATAAAATTAAAGCCTTTTAGTTTGATATCTGACTGGTAAATAATATGCATATTATTTACAGTTAATATTTTTTAAACAGATAAATGTAAAAGAGTGTATCCTATGGGACACTACAAGACCTCATTCTAACACAGAGTGATTTTTTTTCTTATTCTTGTTAAAATATTTTATTTATATCATTAATATAAAGAAATATGTGAAAGAGTGAACCACTTCCAGTTTCAGTCACTTTCCTCCGAGTCTTATTTCAGTAAAGGTTGATTTTAAAAAGCAACCCAAAGGAATTAAAGACACTTGTATTAAAAGCTGTAAAAAAAAAAAAAAAAAAAAAAAGATTAAAATAAGATATCAATCAATCAATCAAAATTTATTTATAGAGCACTAAAATAAATAGTAAAATAAGAAATAAAAGCAGATGAAAGAAAGCCACAATCATAAATATATAATAAAAACCTTTATTAAACTATTTTTTGCTATAGTCGTTAACGAGGAAATATTAAAACGCGATTTCATGCTCTTATTTTGAAGGACTCCAGACCGGAACTACTGGAAAATTCCGCCCACAACTTCCTGTAAACGTCAGATGAGGCGTGTATTTGGCGGGAATTTCGACCAATACACACCTGCCTCGTCCTCCTGGTCCATCAGCGAAGGTAAATCGAGGAGCAACAGCAGCTCGTGATGAACCGGACGCACGCGGAGCGGAAACGTCCTCCGCCCGTTAAAGTTCTTTCCGGTCAGCTGAGGACGGCGGAGAAGCGGGGGGCCGCAGACAGCGGGGAGGGGTGTGTGATCAAGCCGGGGAAGGGCCTCACTCTGCCGGTGTCCCTGGTGTGGATGCAGGGCACGGTGCTGGAGGTCCAGGTGGACAGAAACACGGTGCTGCTGGTGGACGAGACCGGAACCTTTACGGTCCAAGGTGTCAACAACATCCCCCGAGGGAAACCCTGTCTGAGCCAAGGTAAATAAACCGGTCCGGACTTTAATATGCGTTTTATTTCCTTAACCAGCTTTTATTTAGAGATCCTCTGAGATAACAACGAAGCTAAAGTGGATCAGATAGTTTTACTTTAAGTTAAAGTCTGGTTTTAAAATGTTCAGGCCTCAGTTTTAGAATGATTCTTTAATTATTATTTCTTAAAAGTCAAGTTTGCTCTTCAGAATTGACACCAGAATACAAGTTTGTGTTTATTATTTTCAGTATTTGTTCAAAATAATCATTAAAACATGACAAAGCTGTTATAAAAACTAGTTCTATAATTAATTTAGATAAAATAATTCACTTTGGGTGTGTCTGAGAAATCTGCATTAACTGTGTTACCCCTTAAAAAAACCCTATAAATTAGCAATGGTTTGCTCCAAAGTCACATGACCCCAATCAGCTGAGGTCCCATCCTTTTTGGTGTGAACCTTGAAGAAAGTGTGTCATGTTTCAGCTCCTCCTCATCAATATTTCATCAGAATGATTGTCTGTACATGGGGCGCATTAACTGTTCATCAACTGTGTTATCAACATTTTCTGCTCTTCTTACTATAGATGTTATAAAGACCAAACTGTGAAGAAAAGGAGCAGAAATATGAGCTGATGGAGGTCAGGTGGTGCCATGTTCTTTTTCTGGAAGAGTGGTCTGACACCTATACTTAAATAGGAGACATTTTTCTAAGTCATTCTGGAGCCACAAAATCAACTTTATCTTCACAATAAAGACTTTAAAGTGGATAAAACTTTGCAAAGTTAAAATCTAGTGAATTATTATCAAAACAAGAAGTTTCTTTTAATTTACAAAATCATAAATGTAATGTATTTTTAATTTTCCAAAATATGCTAAATAAATAAATAAATAAAATAAAATTAAAAAAAATCATAGATTAAAAAAATAAATAAAAATCAAAAAATGTGCAAAAACAGAATAAAAAATAAAATTTAAAAATTTAAAAAAGCAAAATTATACAAGAAAAAAAATTTCAAGAACTTTTATAATTTAGAAAATTTGACATTTTTTTTAACATTTGTCATCTTAAAAAATTTACAAAAATAAAAATGTCTGCAGTTAGCACCAGGGCCAAAAAATGGAGGAAATGTCGACTGTATTAGCATCACTAAATGTAGAGTTGTAGAGACAGGTTTCTCCTCTCATGCCACCATCCCTCTTCCTTTTCCAGGTAAATATGTCATGGTGATGGGCGTCATCGTCTCCCCCTCTCCAGAGCCGATCATCCGTGCCGTGAAGATGGCAGATCTCTCGGAGCACGCCGCGCTCCACAGACGGATGTGGAAGCTGGAGGTGCGGGAGCTGCAGAAGCTGCTGGCCTGAATGCTGCTGCGTGTGCGTGTGTGTGTGTGTGTGTGTGTGTGTGTGTGTGGACATCCTCACAGGACTGAGCAGAGGATTTAAAAAAACTGCAAGTCTAATGTGAGAAATGAGTGTTTCTACTCGGTGTGATGGTTATCCAGGTGGAGGGATGATCTCTGCTGTAATCTTCTCTAAATTATTCTCTCCTAAGTGATTCGCTGATGTTTAGAGAGGAAGTAACACCAGGGGCACCTTCCCTTTAAAAGTGACTCATCAGGAAATCTTCTTAGAGATGATGTTTGGACACTTTCTGAACATGTTGACGTGTGATGAATTAAAGACAAAGAGTTTAACACAGATTAAAAAAGAGGCTTTATTTGGTGTGGTGCCCTCTACACTGGTAACACTATATGATAAATGATGAAAAAGAGTGAATTTCAAATGAACTCTCATTGTAAGTATTTGATACTTAACGTTATTGAATGGTAAAGATCATTAACATACAAACTGCTTATGAAAGGAAATTAACTTGTCTAGGTCGAGTGTGAGTATCTGCACATGTCTCTGAAACGTCATGCTGTTTTTTCACCACCGCTCTCAGATGATCGTCTGAATGGTGCAAAGCAAAAGCTGCAAGTGTCTCACACTCCGTTTTTGCCGTTTAGCGCTAACACTCCTGAAGCTCTGATCAAAGTAAACCAGCCACCAATCAGAGGGCCGGCCCTGAACCCCCCCTCTTTAAAACCACGCCAGGATCAGGCTACTTCCTGCGCACTTCAGAGGCCCTTCATGGATCACCTGACTCAACACTGTTTGAATACTGCATCATCTGCACGAGAGCATGAATGTTAGCATCACAGGAGTTAAATAATGTCTTTAAGGAGAAAACTGTATTTTCCAAAGTCATTGTCATTCGGTGCTATAAGATGATCTTTTCTGGCTTTGGCAAGTTTCATCAAAAGGAATTCCCTGCGCTCCATCCACTCCTTCAGCTCCTGCTCCCCGTGCGCCAGTTTACACAAGTCGTCCTCCGTGCACGTGCCTTTAAGGAACCTGTGGGAGCACAAGATCAAACGTGGAGCATCAAAAACCTGCTGGACCCGGGCCGAGGCGTGAGCTCAGGCTGCAGATCTTACCTCTCACAAACTTTGAAAGTGCCCGTGGGAAATCGATACTGCCAGCAGTTCTGATCGTCCTCAGAGTTAAACACCCGGTCTTTGTGTTTTTCTGCAGTGATGTGCTGCTGCCACTGCTTCTCGCTGTTGCAGTTTTTACCACACAGCCAACAGTGATTCCCCGCCTGAGAAGAGACGAAACAAAGGATTCAGATTGAGCCAGAGTGTGTTGGTGTGATCTGGTGATTTAACGCTAACGACGTCCCAGCGGCTGATGCGTGAACTCACCACTTCCTCGGCGTAGTCTGTGGGCATGTGGATCTGTTTGCCGTTCTCCCTCACAGAGTTATTGGAGCTCTCTTCACCCCAGCCCGGCTTCTGAGACTGCAGCCACTGCTCATAAAGCTGATCCATATCTGGAACTAAATCAGGGGAACAACGTGAGCGGATACTTTCATGGATCTGCAGACTAAAGGCTCATTAATGCTCAACGTCAACGGAGCCTTAGTGTGACATGAAGAAGAAACAACAATGGAGGAACTTTAGCGACGTATTTAAAGGTCCCATATTCTGCAAAAATCATTTTATAAAGTCTTTTAGTGAAATTTGTGGGTCTTCGTCTTTCCTCCCAGCCCACAAAATGTGATATTTAATGACCAAACCTGTTCTTAGTAGAGCTTGTTAATGTAAAATCCTGACCTAAAACCAGCTGTTTGGATTTTGGGGATTTGCTGACGTCAGCGATTCCCTTTTTTGACCAATTTTTGACTCCAGAATGCCAAAGTTGAAGAGCCATCACTGCTCTGTTTTTGGCTGTAAACAGCCACATAGTTCCATGCTCAAGCTTCCCATCTCAGAAGAAGACAGACTAAGTGTCTAGGGTTCATTTATCAGGAAATGTTCCAGCTACACTCAGTAAAACTGAGCATGTGTGTGCTAGTCACTTCACGGCCGACTGCTTTTCCAACTTTGGACAGTCCAACAGAGGGCTAGCCAATAGACTGGTCCTGAATCCAGGCGCATTACCAACCATCCTCCAACAAACCTGGGACCCTGGAAATGTGAGTATTTTAAATGCTGTGTGCTGTGGAGCAGATGGAAGAGCTTTTCCTCAGTGTCCCCCCTGTCTCTGTGTTAGCTTCAGGATGCTAACTTTAGCTGCGGTTAGCCTGTTGTTTTAGCCTGTAATGTTACGGTAAAGGAGCTTCTCTGTTTTCTAAACATTGTGCACTCGGAGCTCGTGGCGCCGCTCTCAGTGACGTGGAAGAGCGGGGCGGTATCAGCGGTGGCTCATTTACATATGAAGGCCACGCCCACTAAATCAGAGCGTTCTGAACAGAGGGGCTATGAGAGCCTGGAAACAATGCTGCTGTGCTTGATATATTGGCTATTTGGACCAAAACATGTTACTACCATTTCATGAAGACATCAATGATCCGGATTAAACTGCAGGAAAGGAGCAGAATATGGGAGCTTTAAAATCCTCATCAACCACCGCCTCCTACAACGCTGCCTCCGTTTTTGTCTTTTACATTAGAGCTACATCAGCAACACCTCCTCAACAGTCGCCATGTTTGTTTTTGAGTTTGTTGATATAAACCTTTGGCTGCTCCCCCTGGTGGATGTATTAGTAAACAGCAATATCAACGTAAAGGACGCACAGAGCAGTAGGGCTGGGACGATATGCCATTTTTGCGATTGGGATTCTTCCATATTTACGATTTTTGCAATTTTTAGTTTAGTTTTTAACACCAGACCTTGTGAAAAAGTCAAATAATGATGATGTTGGTGTCAACAAACTATATCAGGAGCAATACATTTCTAATAAAATGCAAATCACGTGAGTCAGAGAGAAACATTTCGCCCTCTGCTGGAGAAAAGTGGGAACTTTTTTTCCAATCCAGTTTAAAACAAAGGCTGAAATGAAGAATTAGAGTTGGAAAAAAAAACTGATTTTTTGACAAAGAATTCCAATTTTGATATTGTCAAAAAAAAAAATCACGTTATATTGATTTTTGATTTTTTTCTTCCACCCCTAGTGGGCAGTGATGGTAATGTCGTTTGAAAAGGACAGAGACTTTCCTATGTAAAGAGGTTTTACTCATCAAATATGAAGATAAATCAGGAAACTCACTGTTGTTTTCCTTCATGTAGGTCCAAAGGTCTCTTTCTTCAACGCTGTGAGCAAAGGTGCAATTCCCAATGTACTGACACTTCTTGCCAGCTGTCACGTGCATGCAGATCTGAGGAGAAAAACAAAACTTATCACTGGAAATGTCCTTTGAATCAGTTTTTAAATCAGATTTTATAAGGAGGAGGAAGCACGCTGCACATACCTCAAACTGAGACGGGATGGGTTTTTTGGTAGGAAGCGGTCTGACTGTCGTCCACTTTTTCCTTTCGTGGGAACTAACCAGCACCACCCTCCGGTCCTTGGCCCACCTGTTGATGAATCACATCGTCTCGTTTCCACTCCTCACTCAGTGTTTTCTGTGTTTTCTGAGTCTGATACTCACGTGTGTCGAGCCTTGGCCGAGCAGTACTTCTTGTTTTTGTCGGCTTCGCTCAGTTGGCCGTTCCTCCAGCACTGGCCACAAACAAACATCATCTTCAGAGTTGGAGGGCCAAAGCGTCTCTGCACGGTGGACATCTGCTTCAAAAACAGAGGAGCTGATTACATCCTCCGAGCTTCACACAGAAACAGATTCAAGATCTCACAAAAACACTGCACAAGTCTCACCTGAGCTCCCTGCAGAGAAGCCGTAGCATTCCAAAACAGCTTTGCCTCCTGGACGATGCCTTCATGAGAGATACCTGTGTGAAGGGAAGAGGAGTTAAAGGGCTGAAGATGAGCACAAAAACATTTCAGCAGTCGTGTTTTTTCATCTCAGTGTTTTGTGTAGGAGTCAGTCTGCGCGCTGTGGGAAAAACATGCAAAGAGCTGCACGTTAGTGAGATCGATACTGAGCACATGAAGCTCACAGACACTGAGATTAAGAAGGAACAATAATAAATCAAAGCTGCAAGCAGCATTGGACGGGTCCTCGGGTCTGTTGCCGGTTCGTCATGTCGTGCGTCTCCATGAGACAAACGTTTTGGCGTTGGTTTCATCTCTCTAGGACATTCCTACTGACCGCTATGGCTGTTTAAGAGTGCCTAGATGGTGAGAGCATATTATGGGATGTTGGGGAGTCAGCTGTTACCATGGTAACGTATCCTCTGCTATGCTGAGCGACATCACCAGCTGCACGGAACTCCTAATTAGCGTGACACAGATGTCAAGTAGAGTGTAGAGGGGGGGGTTATCAGCCATCTAATGTAAAGAAGTCCTCACAGAGTCCACAATTTTACAACAATTTGTGTAAAAAAAACATTTTTGTAGGAAATTTTGTCAGGAATCCATTTTTGCATTTTTAAAGCTGTATGAGTTTTACTTTTTTCTCTAGAGGCCCAAATGCATCAGAAAACCTGGCCTAAAGTGCTGAAAATAGAGGATTTATTTTAGAAAAAAAAGTCCAAACTACTTGTCCTATAGGCCAGAATGTTGACTTAATCTGTGTAAAAATATGATATTTTTGTTGGAAATTTTGTCAGGAATCCAACCATGTAATTTTTGAAGCAGTATGAGTTTTACTTTTTTGTCTAGAGGCCCAAATGCGGCACCAGGGAGGATGTGTGTGTGGAGCTGATACGTGTTCCCCTCATCTGTTAACATGGAGAAGGCTGAAAGCGGTCGGCGACTTTGAGCGCTCGCCATTTAAAAACCGGGCCTGAAATAACAACTTCCTATATAACTTTTGTAAAGCAGGGTCTAGTCTGTCATGTGAGCCAATTTTCAAGCCAGTACCATTTTTGGTTTTTGACAAGTTAATTTTTGTAGACAGGGTAAAGATGTTTGGAAATCTTATTTTGAAAGGCAAATTGCCAGCTTCCTATTGGAGATAGGTCAGAGGTATCAGTGTATGATTTTTGCGTCTCGATGAGACGAATGTTTTGGTGTTAGTTTCATCTCTCTACGACATTCCTAGCCCGAGCTAGGGCCCTTTTCGTGTGCCTAGGTGGCGCTATTGAGCATATTATGGGATGTCGGGGGTCATGTTTGGTATTTTCTCGAATTTTTCCGCGATCCTGATGTGTGTGCCAATTTTGGTGAGTTTTTGAGCATGTTTAGGGGGTCTAATAAGCGATTTACTGGAGGAGGGAATGATAAGAAAGAAACGCAGCAGGAACAATATGGTCCGAGGCCTCGGAGCATAAAAATACTTAAAGACTGTCTCTGTTTCCTCTTTCTGATGATAGTCTCACAGAGTATCTGTTTTTATCTGTTTTGATCCAAAGGTCAGAGGTCAGTGCTGCTCATTTCCTTTAGATAAACGCTGACACATGTTTTCATGATGCAGTAAAGAAACGTGTGTCTCTGTGTTTTGTGAAGTCTTACGTTGCTCGTGCTGCATCATCCACACTTTTAGCTCAATCAGGCTGTGGGCGTAGAAGCAGTCGTCTTCTCTCACGCAGCCGTAGCGGACTTCATGGCGACACAGATCCAGCTGACACTGAGGACTCAGCGGTCGGATTTTGGAATAACGAACTGTGTTCTCCTTCAAAATGTGAACCAGGCACCTGAGAGACGAGCAGGACAGACATGATCACATCTGATCCCTGCATGAGGTCCGGCTCAAACCGCAGACTCTCAGAGCTTTAAACGGGACTTACTTATGATCCTCAAAGTCGTGCTTAGTCACCGGATGAGAGCAAAGCGTGGGGTCGTCTTTGTTGGTTTTGCTGATTATTCTGGGTTTGTGGTCAAAGCACACCTGAAGGAAAGGATTAAACACTTCAGCGTTCAGAGAAACAGTCCGTCTTTAATCAAACTCACCCATCAGGAGCTTTTCTGGATCTAAAATCTGACCCAAACATGAGATTCAGTGAAAAAACCATCCTCACCCCACATAGAAACATAAATATCCCATGATGCTCCTGGAGGATCTTGGGGACCGTCAACCTGACGTTGGAGTTTGGCCCGTAAGGGTCAAAAAGGAGCTCTCTGGAGATGAAGCCTTTCCGCTCCAGCGTCCACACATCGATCTCCTCCTGACAGTAAGCAAACGTGCAGTGTCCGGGGTACAGGCACTCCTTCCCAACAGCCACCTCTGAGAGGGGGAGGAGTTTCACGTGAGTCAGCGTCCAATCAGACGATGGTTCAATAACCCAGACAACAGAATTAATCAAGTTACCTTTACAGATGTAATACGGTCCAACATATTGGGTTTTTGTGGGTCTGGGTCGGATCAGCTTCCAGGATTTGTCAGGTGAGTGTTTGATTCTGCCCAGCAAAGCGTCTTTTTTACATTTATGCTCCTCAGTATGGAGAGCGTAATCCAAAACACCAGGCCCTGGGTAGGAGGGAGATGGGTTAAAACCAACCTTAGAGAGCACACAGACACACACAGGCTGCACACAGAGGGAATGCAGACATACAGGGCTCTAATTTCGTAGGCCGGCCTTCGCTGCGCGGACAGGGTGTGACCGGCGCACTATGCAAGTTTCCTGCAGTGCTAATAGAGGCGCAGTCGAGGCGCAGAGGAGCGCTGATCCCCGACACCGCGGAAAGTGTGCTGGAAAGACCCTGTAGCGGAGACGGTCAGAGCCGCTGTCCCTGCAGCAGGAGAATGGACAGCAGGGCACATCGGAGGACACGAAGCGCGTCACCGTGTGGGCCAGCTCCTCGGACAGATTTAATCTGTTCCTTTGTCATTAATTGGAGTACAAAATGAAGAGACAGTTACACAGCTGGCTTATCCATTCAGAATACTTTTGATCCACCTGCACTCCTGGTTTGTCATCGCCAAATAGCAGAGCCTTTGGTGATATACTGTAAACTCTCCCGGTGTCTCCACCTCATCCTCCTTACAATTATGTACTCCATCTTTTTAGATCACGTTAAAAATAAAGACTAAAAGAGAGAAATATGGGAAATCACGGGTAAATCCTGAGTGACACACATTTATTTTGTCTCTTTTTACTTCGTCTTTTCTCTCCCTCTTTTCTTTGAATTAAATGAAATGAGAGAAGCCAGATATATACTCAGTATCAGATGTTAAGGCTGTTTATTGTTTAATTGTAAGATGTGCATCAAACTTCCAGCTGCCGTCAGGTTAACTTTCCATTATGACAAACGGCTTTAATCCGACATCAGATGTGACGGGACAGTTAATATAGATACAACTGTATATGTTGGTTCAGACGGTTACATTAAATAGTGACTGCTGTGATTGTTTATTGCATTAAAATGTGCCTGACACTCTGGAAACCTGCCTCTGAGGCTTTGTTGACATGAGCGCACATGTGCACCTGTCACCAAATTACAGCTGCGGAGGGTGCGCTCCGCTTTGTGCCGAGGATAGACCAAGTTGGAGCTGGCGAGCTTTCAGCGCACTTTCTGCGCTGTTTTTGGCATGAAATTGTCACTGCGCCAACATGAATCTGCCGACACCTCCCCCTGGTGCGCCGTCACACCCATCTCTGCGCAGACGGTCTACCAAATTATCAAATTGGCAGCGCAAGGCGGTGTGCCGCACAAAATTAACACTGCACCACTAAATTAGAGCCCACAGGCTGCAGACAGACAGACAGGCTTCAGACTCTCTTTACCTGTTTTGACGTAGCACATCGAGCAGGCCTGTCTGAATTCATGTGTCTCTGCTAATGGGTTCTTTGCTAAATCCACAGCAGGGGGCAGACCCTTGACTTCAGGCATCCCCACAGCCATCCCCATAGGGGGGGCATTATGGTTCATCTGTACATGAGAGGAGAACAGGATCAGATTATAGTTTGTCTGACTTTAAGACTCTCAGAAAGAAAGCAGGAAGCTCAGCTCACCTGAGGCATGAACGGACTGGGCGTATACTCTGAGAATGAAGAGACAGAAACAGAGTCAGTGTCAGAGAGACGTTCACGTTCACCGTGGCGTTAAACACAGCAGGATGTTGATCAGCTGACCTGTTTTAAAGTCTGATATACTCAGGCTGTCCAGAGAGTCCAGAGGAGGTGTGAGGGCATCAAACGTGTCCATGCCAAAGTAGGTGCTGGTCCCCGACTTGTGGTAGGGCGGGGGCAGCGTGATGGTGCACTGCTGCGTGCCGCTATAGGGGAAGGGGCTGATGTGAGACGGGATCAGGAAGGGACTGGACATGGAGCTCCCCAAGGCGATACTGGTTGGCAGAGGAAGAGGCCCCTTCATCGTGGGTATCACCTGAAGAAGACACACCAAAGTCACGCCTGCTCACACACCAACGCCCTCCGTTCACCCACACTTCACTCACCGAGGCTGATTCAGGGCCGGCCTGGTCCAGGAGATCGTCCAGGTCGTCCCCGATGATGTCTGCATCAAAGTCCTGACTGGTTTCCAGCATGGCGCAGGGTTTACTGCTCCTGCACCCGTTAACAAATGTGGGCACAGGGAGGGAGACGGAGGAGGGGACCGACACGGGCAGCGCGATGGACTCGAAGCCCGGAGGCTCCGACGGGGGCACAGATGAGATACTGCTGATGACGGGGATTTCATCCAGCACGGCTTCGTTCAGAGGAGGGTGAACGGCGGCTGACGCCTGGATGGGAGCCGGGGATGGAGCTACTGGAGCAGCGACGCTGCTGTCCTCGGTCAGCTGAGGCACTTCTACAACACAGGAGGGAAAGGGGCGTTAGTCCTGGGAGCGTCCGTCAGCACGCCAAAACGCTGTCGTTAGTTTCACTCACCAATTTCTATGTCTTCAACTGAAGACGAGCTGTGAGAGAACTGGATAAAAACAGAAGACGGATCAGTTCAGGTTCAGAGAGGAAACAACACACTCAGAAAGCTGTGATACTGACCTTATCACATGAAGCATCTTGATAATTTGATCCTCTCAAAACATTCAAGGCAGGCTGTCAGACACAGAAACACACCGTTAGTCAGAGATGTACTGATCCTAGATCAGATCGGGACAGATTTTGGCTTTTTTAAATGCATCTTTGATTGGGAATTTTAGCTGATAATCTCAACCAATTGTTCACAGTAGCCGTCACTGAGCAAAAAACTGCTAAACACTAAAACATCAGTATAACCGAGCGCTCTGAGTGCACCCAACTTCATAAAGTTGATGAGAGAATAATAAAATTGGATTGATTCCTTCATTTTTGGGATGTTTTGGGTTAGGGATGCATGATATATCTTTATCAACATCAGTACTAGCTGATATTTACTCATTAGGCCATTTTCAGAGCATCTTGAACGATCTTTCAAGACCCAAATAATCTTGTTTTCTATGACTCTGTAAACACCAAAACTACCTAAGAAGAGTGGACTCTCTTCTTTTATGTCTCTCTTCCTGTTTTTGATCCAAAAAACGGACAAAACATACTTTTTTGATTGCCTTATCCTGGGGCGCTCCATCCTTTGATCCTCTCCATGGTCGTCTTTTCTCACAATCACGCCGCTCTTTCTCTCTGAACGGTTTTTTTTTTTTTTTACCAATATCAATATCTGTAAATATCAGTAACTGGCCAAAATTTTCGTATTGGTGCATCCCCAGTTTGGGTCATTTGGAGCTGTAATCTGGATTGTAGCAAAATAATAATTTCCATGAAAGAGGGAAAACAGGAGATAATCGCAGTTAGTGTCTAAAATTTTCATGCTGGGAGAGTTGCGTTCAGGTCAGCCTGTGTTTTTTGCGTGCTGTATTGCATGCATATGAGTTATCCGTCATTCAGGGCTTGCTGAAAGTCATAGGAAGTGTAGAATTAAAATCTTTTTTTTTTTTATTTTACAGAATCCAGCTCGAGCTAACGATTAATTTCTGCAAATTTTCTTCTCTGCGAAACTTTCAAAGATGAAATTCAAAGTGATATTAATGAATTTCTCCTGTTTTTTGGGGCATGTTAAATGCTGCGTTCCATTTGTACTCAGAACTGGAAAGTCAGGAGTGGGAATGACGTCATCTCCGAGTTCAGCGTTTCAGTTGCCAAGTCGGAAAAACTTTCCATAACAGCAAAGTTTTTGTATATAAACATAGAATAATACTATATATAAAGGGCTGATTTATTGTAACAAACACAAGTCAGAAATTCTAAAATAAACAGACTATAACAGGAGCTTGATCACCGTTTACCCCCAAACTCAGAATTTTCTACTGGGAACTCAGGGATGGTGTGGGTGCTACGATTTAAGCCGGGCATACACTGTGCGATATTTTAAATCATTTGACACAGCTCCATTTCAAACTGCACGACTAGATTGCAAAGTTCAAAAGTTTGCAGCCCATGAATCATGTTCTCACACGACATGACCAGATGCTCTGATGCTGCTCACACAATACGTCCATATACCACAAGTCGGACTCTGTATCATTCTTCTTCTATGGTGTTTTGACCGCAACGTCAAATACAGGCAGGGGAAGAAGAAGAAGATGCACCTGGAAGTGGGAGACGTATATGGAAGATTCGCAACAAAAACAAACACGGTAATTTGTGGCATTCTGTGCGCAGAGACGACCACAAAAAAGACGGCAGACGACAAAAAGACGACAAAAAACGTAAATGGGTAAAAAAAAATGGTTGGGCAGACGTGGGCAGGACGGTCTGTCAATTCTTCAGCGGGAACTGGAGGTAAGCAGTGACAGCTACACTTTGGACCAATACTACCTACACATACCTTTTTACACTCCTTCCTTCTTCATCTGTGCATTGCGCATGCTCTGTGTGGAGGTTGAGGGAAGTCGGCTCGGAGCACTGCTTCTACTGTGCGATACCTTCACGAGGAGCGACCAGGATTTCAAACATGTTTGATTTTCTTGCGATCACTGATTTGTGATCAGGAGCACATCGTGAGACATAAATCTCTTGTTGTTACCCCACAGGAAGCATGACATAGGATTGGGCTGAAATTCGTCCCGATCCAAAAAATAGTCGCACAACTGGCAAATCAGCTCAAAACCAGCCGACAGTCGTACGATGTATGCCCGGCTTTAGGAGCTGATAATTCAGGCCTGGGGGTTCAGCTGGGCGTTCCCACTTGGACTTTCGAGACCAAATGGAACGCAGCATAAGATATGTTGCGACTTCACACATGATACATTCAGGTACCCCCAGAAACTTGAAGATCTGACGATTACATCAGTGTTTTCAAATTCTGGATTGGAAAACTGTTTTGTAAATGCCAGTCATTTAATAACATGGTATTTTGATCCCACCAACGGCTTTGGGATCTAAACGGTTTGAACTTCTAAACTAGCTAGACTTAGTGTAACGGACTTAGTAAGCCAAAAACATATTTAAACTATTGGTTTTTTACTATTCAGTATTGTAAACACACAAAACAAAAGAGTGTGCAGCTTCACTTTCTCACTTCTTCAGCAAAGTTTATCTCCAAACCCCAAAATACCCCAATACTCCATACTAAATAATCAGGATCAGGGGCCTGTTTTAGTAAAATCACACTCTTACCTTACTCCTTACGTAGGCTTTACGGATTTTTAATCCCAAAATTTTGGCAAGGTCCTGTGTCAGCTGTGTGACACTGGCATCCTGTGGAGAAACGAGAAATAAACACTTAATTTAAACTCTTTAATCAGATCTCTGTGGTGATTAAACGTCACATCATGTCAGTCAAAGGGAAACTCTGATATCAGAGGACACGCTTTACCTGAGGCACAGCTAGAGAGCATTTGGCAACAGCCTCGTAGGCTTCTTGATGTCTCCCCATCTCTTTCAAGGATTTGGCTTTCCGGTACAGTGCTTTGTAGTTCCCTTCATTCAGCTGGAGCGCCTTCTCACAGTCTTCATAAGCTTGGTCGTACAGTCCCTGGAAAATCACAAAGACGCTTCTTACTGGAAACAAACCGATCAAAGGTGTCAGGAGAGTAAAGGACGGTGTGGGTGAGGTCTGTCAGAGACGCAGAGGGTTGGATATTCAGGGGGATAGACACTGGCAGGGATTAAAGATACATGTATTTGTATTTGACGTTTAATTCACGCCTCAATGCGTCAGAAAGATAACATTCACACTGAGTGTTTGTTGTCGTGTTTGTCTTTCCTGGTTCAATTTAACTGCATATGTAAAGCATGTGCTGAAGTCACAGTGAGGGGGAATTCAAAGCAGCTGGGTCAGGTCGACGGTCACCCATACTCACTGGAACTATGTTAAGATAAGCAGCAGCTCGATTTGCATACAGCTTTTCCAGTAAACCTGTTGGAACACAGATTTCCTCGGAGTCAGCGTAGTCGGCTATACTCAAGGCTTCGGTGTACATCTCGATGGATTTAGTCCAGTCTCCTTCTTTGAAGACATCGTTTCCTTCGCCGAAAAGATTCCACACGAGTTCTTTAATGAAGACCTGAGAGTCGAATGGAAACATGTCAGACACAGACGAAAGGCTGCGTGGAAAGAGATTGTGTCAAAAACGAAAACATCCTCAGACTGGCTCGACTCTGTGCACTGTGGGGAGATAGAAAGCTCACCTCATACTGGTCTTGACTTCCAGGAAATGGAAGGGTTGATCTGAAAGAAAAAAAAAAAAGAGTTCCTGTTACTAACTTTAAGTGCCAGTAAACAAAAACACTGATCGGTTTCACAGCATGAAGAGCGCCGATCATTTCAACACCAGAAGTGAAACTCTGATTGTTCTGTGCTGTTTTTATCACCACAACAAAATGACAGCATTAGGTGATATAAGTCTGGTTCCTAAAGCCAGGCACAGACATTAATAAGAGGAAGAATAAATCAGGTCCACATGCTAACAGAAGATTAATGTCAGGAGCAGGTTTTAATCATCCGGTGTACTGCTTAACTGGGCAGATGATTTCTTTTGCCTACAAACTGGCGGTATAATTAAAGGTTGTGTCATCAAATGTCATGGTGGAAATGTTGCAATAATCACAGTTAAGCTGTTTCATCCTGCTTGTTATTACAGTCTGGCATTTAAAGTGGTCTTTCTTCCTCTGCAGGCTGAAGGAGGCTCGATTTAATGCAGGTCATCACATTTCATTAAAGGGAAACTAACGACCAAAACAGACGTCAGAAAAGCAAACTCAACCATTTCGACTTAAAGTTACAATTCTACCTCAAGTTTCTGCCTCTAGAGTCAGACATTAGTCTTTATCAGAGTCCGTAAAACCCTGTGGCAGATATAGGCCTGTCACGATAATCAATAAATCAATTAACCGAACTATAAATAAAAACGTCCTCGAAAGTTTGCCAGCCTGGATAAACTGACACGTGCTGCATGTTTGTTTTCCTCCTCTCTTTGGACCAAAGAGGCTGAATGAGAAGATGGCTCACTACGTCTATCTTTCCTAACATCGGGGTGCATAGGTTCTATAGCAGATTTAGCAGATTTATAGCGGAGTGAGCATCTGTCAAAAATGTGATCTTTGGGGTGAAGACGGGGCTGCTCGCGCGTAAACAAGGAGAGAGCTGAAGCGAGCGTCCTGAGGGGTAAGGAGGAAACACACGCTAATACGAGTGATGGCACCAAAGATACGGTTCTTAAGCCGCCTGCCACAGTCCCAGTGTGGGAATATTTAGTTTTTATCAGAATGAACAAAGTGTGAGCTCATGAACACCAACCAGCTGATATGTCGCATTTGTTTGAAAATAGTGGCGACGAAGAAGAAGAAGGGGAAGGGGAGGTGCAGCGGAGCCTTGTTCTTTGACAATCCGCTCTTACTGAGGCTTTTGGTCGGCAAAGTAAATTGAAATAAAAGCGCCAAATGGTGGCGCTCAAAGACAGATACATTACCAAAGAAATGCAGCCCTTCAATACGGTTAAAGCCAAAAATGTTCAAAATGTTTGACAGACAGTACGGATTGACTGGGAAAAAGGACATGTTACAAACAATTCAGGAACTGTATAAACTCCCTTTTAATTAAGGTTTTAGTTTTTATTGGGTTTTTTTGGGGGGGGAGTTTTGTTTTTCTTTAGAGATAGGGTCTATGTTTTATTGTTTTTGATTAGTTTTAATTATTTTCACTGAAATGTATTTTTTTCTGAAAGTGAGTCCATTTCATTTTCATTGTATTTTTTTTCTCTTTCTTGTTTGTTAAATTCATTATATTTTTTGTTTAATTTATTTTATTTCAAAGATCCTGACCTTTTAATTACAGTTAAATACTCTTAAGAAATTAAAGTTGCTTGTTTTTGATATGGTGTACTCACTTTATTATCCCATTTATCATAATTACATCGATGAAAAAATGGAAAAAAATCAAAATAATATTGACAATAATATCGTTTGTCTGCAATAATATTTTGGAAAATTATCGTCTAGCAAAATTTGTTATCGTGACAGGCCTTGGCAGATATCAGCTTTTAAAGTGACAGCTCCTAATTTCACACACTGACGTCACATGCCATGGCAGAGTTTTACTTTGACTGCACATGAATTACAGAAGCAGCTCTGTTTAAAGTTTCACTTTTGTTTTGTGGATAAAAACAACAGTATGGCGGCTTGTGATACAGCACAAATAAAACATTATGGCATGATGCTAGTGTTGCTGACAGAAGCATACTGAGACAAAATCAGGCATATAAAACAAAAATATAAAGGAATTGTCTGTTAGACCACTGAATGACAGCCACATAAAGCAGACAAAAGACAGTTTTTCAGTCGTCTCTTTAAGTATTTCCAGGATAATATAATACTCAAGGCTAGAGGGCATCATAAAGCTGTCTAAGCAGCTCTTACGCTTCTATAAGTCAAATTTCCTTCAAGTAATAATCAGTCCCACAGAGATGACTGAAGATGTGACACTTACTGGATGAACTGTAGGCCTTTCTGAATCTCCTGCCAGCGACTCCTTCTGTCCTGACACGCTCCAGACATGTTTGCGTGTTTTATTGTCCACTCCTTAGTCAAAACCTGAAACCACCATTAACAGAATTATGATGATGACATGTGACACCAGCAAAAACAATGAAACAAAGGACACATTAACACATTAATCCCCATCTACAGGTTGTCTCCCTGCTGGCTGGACGGTGACTCACTTGGTGTTGAAGTGTTATAAACACAGACTGTGTCATATAGTGAGGGTTATAACACAAACTCTTCCTCAGCTCTGTGTGTGTGTCTCCGGTCTGTCTGCCTGTCTCGCGCTCTCTGTTCACTGCTTCCGCATTTAATCATGACGACACAACTGTAGTTCCGGAAATAACTACTAAAATGTTGTGTTAGCTCCCGCGTCGATCGCTTTATCTAAACTGCTTTTTATTACTCTTTTATTAACTATAAACTGTTTAACGGGAAACAAACACAAGAATTACCCAAAGACTCAGATCTGATCCTGTGCGACAGACATTACAGCACAAGCTTTAACAATGCATCCCTGAACACGGGATCCATCATCGGACGTCATTTTACAGCTCTAATAACAAAGAGTTGAGCGTTTACACACGTAGATTATACAAAAAGAAGGACAGATACACGTATAAATTAACTATATGTGCT
The DNA here is from genome assembly GCF_033239565.1 of Halichoeres trimaculatus. Lineage (NCBI taxonomy): Eukaryota > Metazoa > Chordata > Actinopteri > Labriformes > Labridae > Halichoeres > Halichoeres trimaculatus. The sequence continues at coordinate 27,567,417 of NW_027437198.1, read as the reverse complement.
AAAACATGTAGTAAAGGGATATCAACTACGGATTTGGTCATTAGTTGTGTATTATAATGAGGTAAAACACCGCCTGGCTTCGCTAATTTTCATGTTCAATAATATTTTGATTGATTTCGTTATCAAACACTTTCTGCTAACATTAAGAATCCATGTTTCATCAGCATGAACATCCAATAATGAGTCAGGAATAAAGTGATCGTTTAGCCTTAGCATTATTCCTCGGAACAGTTCTCAGCTTCATTTAACACCACCAACATGTTGGTTTGTGGATCTCCTCGATGAACACTGGTCTATTTCCTGTTAATAAGCTGTTTGCAAATAAAATATTTGAAGTGAGTTCATTTTTTCAGCACTTAGAGGTGTCCGATAATGGACACATTACAGTTAGCGCACGTGTATGTGTCCGCTGCTTGCTGTAGACTTCTCGTTAGCTCCCTTCACTGTTAGCACACTGTTAGCACTTTATCGTCCACATTCAGGGAATTCTGCCCGAACACCTCAGCCCTTTAACGGGTCAGACTCAACAGTTCGTCCCGGTCCTGCAGAGAGACTCGGCCTAGCAGCTGTATGCTACGAGCCTGCTCAGTTTGTAGGAAGTAGACTGAACCTAACAAAGCAGAGGCATGTCCAAGTTGAACTCTTCTCGCCGCAAACAACAGGGAACAGTACATGTTAGCTCCCGTCCAAGACCTGCTCATCCTCATAAAACCTTTGAATATGAGCTCCTGGGAGTACTTACATGAATGATGTGTATTCCAAACAAACCTTTCGTCGGTTAACTCAGAGGAGGGAAACTGATTTTTCGTTAAAGCTAAAGTAACTTCACAAGATGAGCTGCTGAAGGCCGCCCTTTGCCTCTCACTCTCTCCTCATCAGGGGCTGGACCAACATCCGCTCCACCGCGGTGCTGCCCTCTGCAGGGAGGAGTAGGAACATCACACATTACAGCCAGAGAATAACACAAAACCTAGCAAAGGGTGATCAAAACAGACATTACTTTCAAATATTATGAACAAAGCGGCTTATTTAAAACATTTATCTTAAACATGCTACTTTTATAGATTTAAAGTCAATTTCTGACACCTGCTGTTTGCATAGAGACGCTAAACTATCAACCTTAGTGCAGCAGGGACACTTTTTTTAAGAAAGATACTTCACTTTCAACAAGCTAAATAACTTGCATGTCTTCTTTTACATGTATAATTCGTCCTTTTTTTTTAGTTCAACCTTGTAAGTCCATACACAGGGTCCCATCTGTATCTTTTATTTAACAGGCTTAGTTAAACGCAAAAAATGCAAGCTTGTGGCCTGAATTGTAATACTTTTTACTCATTCTCAGGTTTTATGTGCTAATTTATCACATTTGGTATTATATGTATATATATATATATATATATATATATATATATATATATATATATATATATATATATATATATATATATATATATACAGCTTAAAAATATCTCCAGCAATATGGGTGACAATATTTATATTTTAGTATTTTAATACCTGTTCCTGCAGGTAGATAATTTCTCAGGCCAGATGACAGACTGTGTGCTGGTATGAAATAAATAAAAAGATAAATAAATTTTTTAAAAAAAATAACAGGAAGAATGATGAAAAAAAATCAAATAAATAAATAACGAAAAATAACAGGAAGAACGATGAAAAAAATAAACAAATTAAAAAAAAATTAACAGGAAGAATGATGAAAAATAGATAAATCCACTTAAAAAATTATATGAAGAATTGTGAAAAAATAAAATAGATAAATGAATAAATCTAAAAAAAAATAAAAGGAAGAATTATGAAAAATCAAATAAATGAATAAATATTTTTTTTTTAAAAAAGAAGAATTGTGAAAAAAAACAATTAAATAAACAAATTTTTAAAAAAAACAGGAAGAATTTTGAACAATAAATAAAAAAATAAATACACTTTAAAAAAATGATAGGAAGACTTATTAAAAAATCAAATAAATAAATAAATAAATCTAAAAAAATAAAGGGAAGAATTAAGAAAAAAATCTAACAAATTGATAAATAAATCTAAAAAGAAATAAAAGGAAGAATTATGAAAAAACAATCAAATTAATTGACTCCTCCCTTGAAAAAAGAAATGTTGTCACCCTCAAATTACCTAGAGGTGTTGTTCATTAATAAACTGTCATTAGTTTGGCATTCAGTTCAGCTTCTTCCCATTTTGGGGTTAATCAGGCATCACTGTGACGCTGACACATATTTCAGTTAGGTGTGTTCAGTATGATATGATCTAAATGTTGCCTGGGTATGTGCTGGGACAGTGAACCGGTTGAGCAGAAAATAATCATGTCTCTGCCAGGAGGAGGCCTTTATCTCTGTGAGTGCAGGATCCTCACTGAGGAAAAAACTGAACATGCCCACTGTTATCAGGAGCCACAGTGGGTGTGTGTGTTTGATGCAGAGGCCCTGACGTTACCACTTTATGAATGACAGGACAGAGGAGCTGGAAATATGCAGGCAGCAAACATAATCCAGAGATGAAATGCAGAGATACGGCACATTTTCAAATCAGGTCTGCAGTTTGTCAAGTAAAGTATCTGTGCTGCTGAGACACTGGGAGAGCTGCTCGGTGAATCACGGTGACTGTAATGATAGCCACAGCGTGTCTGGGGTGTTTTATGGAGAGAGGGTGTGTGCTGCTCAGCCGGCTGACATGTTTATTCTCAGATGGGAGGAGACGGATCCGATGACTGCTTTATTGTAGTTTAATTACCTGGAGCATTTGGTTTGAGGGGGCGGAGCTAAGATGTGTCTGACCTAGAATGTGCTGATTGGATAAAAATATTCTGCGCCCATAATTAAACAATTAATTTTTTACACTTTTATTTAAAAAAAAATACATAGTATGTGAGATATGTTAGCAGGATAATCCCTGCAGCTCTGACCCTGTGGATACAAACACTGGCTCTGTGGAGCAGGGGGAGCAGTAAGCACCTCCTTGCTTTCTCCACAAGGGGGCAAACATGTTACCAATCTGGATCTACCTGTTCATAATGATGCTCAGGTGTTTACCCAATCAGCTTCTACTAAAGCTGTCCCTGCAGAGGTGAGCTTAGGGAGTTACAGAAGGAGACGCAGTGTGCAGGAGCTCAGCTGTGAACCATGGCAGCGCTTCATCAGATCCTTCAGCTCTTAACAGGTGAGATGATGGCGTCTTTGTCGTACAGGTGAAGTTAAAGAAATTAATCTGTTTGTATTATGTACTGGAATTACCTTTAATATGATTTGGTATTGTGGATGACTGTATTTATGTTTTCTGAAGACCCCCTGGAAATGAGTTGGTACATCTCAAGGGAAAATCTTTAAAATTACAGAAAAAATAATAATTAATTTTGAAAAGGAGGTTAAAGAGGGAGTGAACCCAGGCTAGAGCTGTCTTGAAGAGAAACTGTGTTACCTTCTTCAGGAGTTACTCATAAGGAGCACGTGTTTCATCACGCAACCTAACCTGATTAAATTTTTCTAGTTTAGAGAAATAAATTAGCTTCATTTCCTCCTTTTGTTCTCTCTATCACGACATGAAATCACTCAGCCTCGGCTTATGTTTTTCTGGATGTGAAACGTCCCGATCCTCAGGGGTTTGTTGACCTATACTGTCTCTATTATATTTCTCTGAAACCTTTTATTTTCTGTGTAATCACTGACACTAAAAACTCAGTCAGTAACAGAGAAGTGTCCCTGTCTGCTCGGTGAAAGAAGCTCACTAATGACCTGAATGTTGGCCACAGACTCTGCCTTACTGGTTTTGCGTGACGTGAACCAATAAATGGGTGTTACTGTGATGTGGAGATTAGTAAACAAAGGAAGAGAAAGACGACCCTCCGTCAAACACAAAGTGTTTCAGTGAAGCATGTTTGCAGGAAACCTCAGAGCAGAAACTCAGTGAAAGAGTCAGAGACTAACTCCATGCTCTCCTCCTTCTCCTTGTCTCTGCAGTGGCTCTGGTCTCTGTGGCAGCGCGTGAGTCCCAGCTGACAAAAAGAGATCTATTTGAGCTGGCAGAGACCATCGAGTGCAGCACAGGGAAATCTGCTCTTCCATACACCGTGTATGGATGCTACTGTGGGCAGGGGGGCCAAGGCAAGCCCCTGGATGATACAGACTGGTGAGACCCAGAGAAACCACTCTGTCAGGGCTGTTTCCGTTTCAGAAAACCACCTTATTACAGGCTGCAGCAAAAAGAAATCACTTATGTGACACTGTCCACACCCCGTTTATAGATTATACACTGTAAAGTTTTACTAAAGCTGTAAATTTGGATGTTTAACCACTACTTTTATTTACTCTGGGATGCCTTTGGTTCCTCTCAGCTTTAATGTCTTACTTATGGCAACACACTCTGAATTATCTGCACATTTGCAGCTTTTTTCAAGTGCAAAAAAACAAAACTGAAGTAAAAACTTAAACTAAGATTTATTCAAACTGGTACGGAAGCATAAAAATAACAACTCAGGTTTTTCAGAGTAATTTATTCTTCTTCTTTTTTGTGGTAATTAATTTTGTTTTTCCAATTGAATTTTTTTCATTGGTTTGTCTTTTGTTGTAATTATTATATTGGTTTGTTTTTTGTTATAATTATTTCTGGTTTTATGAGTAATTTTTTTGTGGTAATTAATTTTGTTTTTCTGATTAATATTTTTTATTGTTTTTTTTTTTGTTATAATTATTAAATTGGTTTGTTTTTGTTATAGTTACTTCTGTTTTTATTAGCATTTTTTTGTGGTAATTAATTTTGTTTTTCTATGCAATATTTTTTTTATTGGTCTGTTTTTTGTTATAATTATTTCTGTTTTTATGAGTAATTTTTTGTGGTATTTCAGATTACTTTTTTCCTGTTTTTCTGAGTAAATTTTCCTGAAGTATCGAGCTACTTAGAAATCCCACAAGAACCTCAACCTGCTGTTTTTTGTGGTAATTTTTTCCTCCTGTTTTTAGGAGTAATTTTTATCTCGATACTTCAGGAAAAAAAATACTCAGAAAAACAGGAAAAAGTAATATGAAAACAGAAAAAAAAATTACTCAGATGAACAGAAATAATTATAACAAAAAAAAACCCAATAAGAAAATATTAATCAGAAAAACAAAATTAATAACCCCCCCCAAATTACTTATAAAAACAGAAATAATTATAACAAAAAACAAACCAATAAAAAATTTAATCAGAAAACAAAACTAATTACCACAAAAAATTACTCATAAAAACAGAAATAATTGTAACAAAAAACAAAAACTATAATAATCAAACAAAAAACAAAACAATAAAAAATATTAATCAGAAAAACAAAATTAATTACCACAAAAAAACAAACCAAAGAATAGATTACTCTGAAATACCTGAGTTGTTGTGTTTTTCTTTAAGTGAATGCAATATGCTTCCGTAAACTGGTTTACTAGAATATTATAGAATAGAATAGAATAGAATAGAATAGAATAGAATAGAATAGAATAGAATAGAACTTTATTGTCATTGTAACATTGTAGCATGATGCTACTCTTCCCTCTGGTATTCCCTCTGTTGCTGGGTTAGCACAGCTAGCTTGTCCATCTTATTGGAGATAGATCTTACGTTCCCAATAACGATGGATGGAAGGACAGGTCCATGTCGTCACTTCTTAACTCACACCAGAGAACCAGCACGTCATCCTCACCTCCTTCTCCTCACCTTGTGGGAAACATCTGGCCTAGCACCATTTAGCATTAACATGCTACAGGCTGCTAACAGCTGATTTCTCATGTAAACAATGCAGCCATGGTTACATGTAGGATCTCCAGACAAACACAGGAGAAAAAATAGTAAAAATATCACTGAAGACACAAAAAGTTTGGTGTCCATGACCAACAAATGAGCCAAACAGAGTAATAATCCACTCGAAATACAAAGATTACGAAATCTTATTAAGTGTAAATGAGGTCTGAATTGTTTGTGACATGTAAATAATTGTATCAGCTAATGGAACAAGAGGAAAGTTACTTGTATTAAAACATTATTCTTGTTTTAAGCAGATCGTGACGTCATACGCCACAAAATCCCAGCGCCCTGTTTCACTCTGTGTCGACACACTGAGTCTTTAACCTGCTGTTAACCTGTTTGTGTTTCTGTAGGTGTTGCTTCAGACATGATTGCTGTTATGGAGAAGCTGAACGTCTGGGATGTAAAACCAAAACAGACTCGTATCACTGGCTGTGTAAAGACCACACACCTGAATGTGGTACGGCTCTGGGTTTTTATGCGTGTGTGTGAGATGTGCTGAATATTTGCTCGTTCAGAGGTGGGGCTGGTGTTAAATCAGCTTTTTGGCCTGTGTCGGGCCATGAGCTGTTTGCTTTGTGCCTTAATGTTGACCATGCTTTGAGTCATGAGTTAAACTTCAAACATCTGATCAGGAGAAAGGTGCATGGGACAGCACTGCAAAAACTGAAATCTTATCAACTGTTTTTGTCTCACCTTAAATAAAAATTGTCTTTTTTTGCTTGATATGAGCCACATCAAGCCACTCCTTGTTTCTAAAATGAACTGTGTGTTTTTCTGCAGAGGACCTGGAGGACCAGTGCAAAAAGCTGATCTGCGAGTGTGACAGGGACATCGCTGAGTGTTTGAAAAAAGCAGAGTACCACATAACATATGCTTTGTATCCGAATGTTTTCTGCGAGGATGACCCACCGCCATGCCAGAAAAAAACTGAAACTCAAGATTCTTCGTAGCATGGCTTCTGTAAATAAAACATTTAGCTCAGTATTGTTGATGATTTTAACCCCATCTTAAAGAAAAAAGCTCTTTAATTGGAAAAGGACACTATATATAGCCTGTGGTGTAATTCATCATGTTTTTGTATTTATCAAATCAAACTGTTTGATTAAAGAAAGGTTCAAGAAACTATGTGTTGTGTTTTTTCCTTATTTGTTTTGCTGATAATCTGGGTTATTTTATGGATTGTACAGGGAAGCAGAAAAAAAGCCTCAGTTACTGAGTTTGTTTTTTTAATTTATTCATTTATTTTTTTATATTTATTTAATTTTTATGCAAAAATGATTTTTGTAAGCGTGTATATACTATATACACATATATATACACAATATATTTAGTTTAATTTAATAATTTATTAATATTTATCTATCAATTAATTTATTTATTTATTCATTTTTTATTTACTTATTTGTGTATTATAATTTTTTTATTGTGAACATGTTTTGTGTAAGCAAGTTTTTTAATAATTTATTTATTAACTTATTTATTTATTTTTTTCTTTGTCAGTAATTTTTTTCTTATTTATTTATTTATTTTTATTTTTCTTTGAAAAAAAATGTTTTGTGTAAGCGTATATATAAAATCTTAGTTTAATTTATTAATTATATATAAATTGGTTAATTTATTTATTTTATTATTTTTCATTGTTTACTTATTTGTGTTTTATTAATTTATTAACTGTGAAAATGTTTTGTGTAAGCACGTTAATACATTTTTTATTTTATTTATTTTATTAATCTTTTTTTTCTTAGTTATTTATTTTTTTCTTAGTTATTTTCTTACTCATTTATTTATTTATTTATTTTTATTTGTTTTTTATTTTTTTGCAAAAAATGTTTTGTGTATGCGTGTAAATCCTTTTTTTTACTTAAATTTATGAATTTATCTATTTATTTATTGATTAATTAAATAATTAATTAGTTTATTATTTAACTATTATTTACTTTTTTAATTATTATTTATTTATTTATTTATTTGTGAAAAATGTTTGGCGTAAGCATGTATAAACATTTTTATTTATTTATTTGTCTGTCTATTTTATAAAGTGATAGCACATACTTCAGTCTTGTACTGGAGATTGTAACTGGAGTGAAACACTCTATCTGAGTCCAGGCTCAGTCCTGAGTTCAGCTCTCACTCAGGGAAAGGTCTCATAGCCACTCCTTACATCAGAGTCTTTCTTTGCTCCATTCTGATCATACTGAAGTGGACTCTCTGTGCAGCTTCAGGAATGTGTTTGTCTCTGTCTCTGAGGTAAGAAATTCAGGGTTCATAAGGTTTACCTGTTTTACAGCTGCAGTGACACACCTCTCTGTCATTTCCTCTTAGAGCTGAAATGTTCACGTCTGGGCAAACGCACTCATGTAGATGTTGTTTTTACTGCTTAAAACTGAAATCTTATCAACTGTTTTTGTCTTGTTTTTAGTAAAAATTGTCTTGTACAAAAATCTGCAAATGAAACAAGAAAAATTTATCAATACAGCTCTTTTCTTGTTTCATTTGCAGATTTATTTATTTTTACTTGTTACAGCAATTCAGACCTCATTTAGTCTTTAAATAACTTGAAACAAGACATTTTTCTGGACTGATCAGGTGAATGTGGCTCAGATTAAGTCTAAAAAGACATTTTCTACTGAAAATAAAACAAAAACAGCTTGATAAGGTTTCAGTTTTTTCAGTGTTGGGTAAATCACACCACGGTGACAGACGGTAAAAACAGATTTTTCCACGAGAGCTGCAGAAACATTTGTCTTAAAATAGATTTAAAGTGACGCCATATAACCCCCCCTCACTATAACACCTCTCTGTTTGCTCCTATAGTGGAAAAGTCTGTTTTTAGTCAGAATACAACCTTCCCACACAAACCAGGAAATCAATGTGTGAGGAGCCAGGAGCAGGTCTTCCACTTTCTGCTTTTTTTTTCTGTGAGAGTGTTTACTGGAAGCCCTTTCTTCTGCAGGTATGAAAAATTGAAATGACAGAAGTGAGTAAACACTCATTTTCAAACAAACATTGACTAAAGCTTGAAGATAAGGTAATCATGGAGCTTTAGGAGTTTCAACACTTCAATCACAAGAGAATAAAGGAAAACAGTTTCTGTTGGAACAGGACAGACCCAAAGAAATTAGATGTAAAAAAAAAAAAAAAAAGTTTGTGTTAACACTTTTGTTCGTTTTGTTGAAAACATTTTTCACAACCTTCAGCTTAAATCCTGCTGTTTGTTTCCAAAGTTAAACTGCACAAAATGTCTTTTTTGTTTTGAGTTGAGTGTTTGCGGTGCAAATAGTAGAGTGATGCATGATGGGATTGCTTTCTTAACTGTGCACTTTTCTTTTTCTTTAGAGCGACAGTTTTTTCATTTATTTTAAAATATCTGGACGTGAAGATGTTTCCTGCAGCCTGTGGAGTAAAACACTGTCACTGTGGAGCAGGAGGAGCACTTCCCGGCTTTCCCCTCTAGGGGGCGTACAGGTTGATAAACACTGGATTAACCTCTGTCCAATGGTGATGCTCAGAGGATTACTCAGACAGCCTCTAAAAAAAGCTCTCCACTCAAAGCTGCACCCTGAGAGTAAAAGTGAGGGTCAGACGGTGCAGCGGTGAGCCATGGCTGCGTTTCTCCGGATCCTTCTGCTGCTTTCAGGTGAGATGACGGCTTCTTTGTGGTTCAGGTGGAGTTAGAGAAATGGGGAAAAGCAGCTTTGAGAAAGGGGGAGTGAAGGTTAGTGCTGAGAAAAGTCGAGTTACTCTGAGATATTTACAGAGAAAGAGCAAACAAACTGAAGTTATTCATGTGTTTAAAGACAAACTGAAGTCTGACTCAGGTGTGTCTTTGAGGAATTCACCTCCACTGTGGTTTTTAATTCAAAGGTAAATATAAAGTTGTGGTTTGAAGTCTTTCAGACGAGTTGATTGAGCTTTATTTGTGCAGAAATCATGAATCACAGTGAGTTGGTTTTTCCTCCTTGCGTCTCTCTGCAGTGGCTCTGCTCTCTGTCGCCGCCCGTAAGTCCCAGAGGACCAGGAGAGGTCTACTGGAGCTGGCCGGGGCCATCAGGTGCAGCACGGGGAAGTCCGCCCTGGCCTACATGATGTACGGATGCTACTGCGGGCTGGGGGGTCAAGGCTGGCCCCGGGACAAAGCAGACTGGTGAGGCCAGGAGAAACCACATCGTCAGGGCTGGGAGCATGCACAGACAGCCAAACCCTGACCCTCACTCCATGTGCTCCTCCACCTCATTATTACAGCATGGAAACATATCATTCAGCATGCAAAGGTGATATTTAACCCATAACTCTCCAGCACTCGCTGTTTCCGCTCAGCCTGAACCACAGGCGCTGTGTGACGGGACGGACGGGAGGATTCAGCACATTCACACGCTCCAGTGCTCTAAAACAGGACCCAGAATTCCACACCCAGGTCTTAATTGGAGTCTGCTGCTTTCCCTTCCTCGCCGCAGCACGTTGAACCCCTTTCTCACTGGTTAACTACCAGTGGTGAGAGTGGTGAGAGTGGTGTGGTGATCCAGCTCTGCCTTTAAAATAGACGGGGTGGGATGCAAACTCGAGCTGGGACTACGCTTCCTCTGCTGCACCCTGAGCTGACAAAGCTCAGCCTGAACGTTCAGTAAACTTAATCCACTCATCTCTCTGTGTCTGTGTCTGTAGGTGTTGCTTCAGACATGATTGCTGTTATGGAGAAGCTGAACGTCTGGGATGCCACACTAAAACCAAGCAGTACGACTGGACGTGTGAGGACAGGACGGCTGAGTGTGGTAAGACCTTTGGGATGATGCTAACTGCTTAAATATCCCTGTCTCAGTGATTAAACCTGAGAAATTGCAGCGAATATGTTGAAATGCTAAAGCTAAAGAAGTAAAATGGTGAAAAAAAATGCTAAAAGCTGTGAAACAGCTGAAAATGTGGAATGGAGAGAAAGAAGAAGCAGCTAAAATAGTAAAATCGGGTAGTCTAAGCTGAGAGTATCAGTATATCAGTGAGTATTAACAGCTGTGTGAGAAGAAAGGTTTCCATGGTAACCTGCTCATTAGGCTGTGGAGAGCAGCAGCTGTTTGATTCCCGTCTGAGACAGAGGATTCACAAGCAAAAAGTAGTGTCTGAATGTCCTGCCACTGTGCCAAAACAAAAAAAGTTATCAGAAAAAGTTACATCGTAAGAATGTGGAGACTCTGATGAACACAGTGATGTGTTTCTCATGTCTGTAGAGCCAGAAATGAGGGCAGGACGGCGAGCTACAAGTGTAGTTATGAATGGAGCTGAGCTGAAGATGTAAGTCAGAAATAACATTGCAGCAGGTTATGGAAAAATGAGGTTCTGTCTCACATTTGGACATCTTGTGGCCAAACAGTACAATCTTTTGCTAAGATACTCCCTTTGTTAGAAGCAGGAGACGCCAGGGAATGTTTTGATATACGTTTTATGTCTCCAGAGTGAAGATTCTGAAAATTATGACTGTTTGTTTGAGAAAGTTGTAACGTCTTGTAACACTGCTGATATCACACACTCTAAGAGCAGCAATTTTCGTAAAAAGTTTTTGTTGCTCAAACAGTGGAATCTCAAAAACTGCTAAAGAAATCTAAAAGTTACATTATACATGAAGCGCTGAAAGATTCATGAACATTTTAAAGCAAAAATGGAGTCTGTAGGTGGAAGTATGCTGAAGTTATAGCATCTCAAAGTTTAGGCAGATTTAGGCGGAAGAGCTGAAGTTCCCATTCATTTGAATGGGGCAAATTTTGCCAGAAAAAGCTGAATAAATCAAAAAGTTTAAGGGTTAGAGATAAGAAAAATCACAGCAATCTTCTCCTGAAGGAGCTGAATTGTTTGAAATGTGAAAGGTGAAAATCAGACAAAATCTAAAAAAGAAGCACAACAAGAGGAAAAAAAAAACAAATCTGATAATTACTCAAATATGTGGAACTGAGTTGAAAAACATGTTTACTGTTAAATCTTGTGTGTGTTTGCAGATGATCTCGAGGACAAATGTGAGAAGCTGCTGTGCAAGTGCGACAGGAACGCCGCCAAATGTTTGAGGAAAGCCCCGTTCATCTCAAAGTATTCTGTTTGGCCGGATTTCCTGTGTGGTCACGAGCATCCGATGTGTAGTATTTTCTCTTAAATGATGTTTCCGTGCCTCTTTTTTATATTACACCCTATAGTGATGACGTTATCGCTGACATATGTCGTGTTTTTCCTTTTATTGAAATATTAGCGAGCTCTTGTAGTGAGAACATTTGTGTTTTTGTATCTGTTGAATGACGTTTATGAACAGTTTCTCAGGTCTGTGGGGATTTGCAGGGGGATGCTCTTCCTGTTTGCCTCTGTAGCTGCCTCCCTGTGCTGTTTTAGGAGTGAGGAAGGAAACTTAGAGAGTGAATGTGCACGCTGAGGTTTACCTGCTTCTATTTTAAAGCCGCGGTGACACAGCTCTCTTTCATTCATTCGGACTGATTCAGACCTCACTTTAAACTGAAATGTTCACACGTGTGTGGAAACTCGCTCAAGTAAATGACCTTGTTTGGTTTTGACTAAATCACACCACAGTGCTTACAGCAGCTTATCAGAGAAGGCCACAGAGACCGTCACTGTGATGGTATGTGCCCTTGGTATTATTGGTGCTGTGCAGACAGTCTCTGGACCCGCTCTGAGATAAGGGCTGCTGAGTTTATCCCCTGATCATCCTGAAACAAAACGCCTGTTATTGAACCAAGATGTTTTTCTTGCAGTAAACGTCTCTATTCTGGTCGACCACAGCTGGTTTGGGGTTTTACTCGAGGAACCTCCCTCAGATCATTTTGGTTTCAGTGCCACGGTCAGGCCAGAGCTTTAATTCCCCCCTCACAGCTAGTAAACAGTCGAACTGTACATAACGTCCTCCCAGATGTTCCTGCTGATCCACGTCTCAGAGCGTGCACAGGAAACACAGTGTCTTTGTTTAGACCGGTGCACCCTGAATAAGTGTGGACTGAAACGGGAGATGCAGGGTCCACAATCCGGGACTGAAAAAAAGAATCTGGGTCATGGCCCACAAACACTTGCCCAATTGTGTCCAACCTTCAGCCGGAGTAAGCTTCACCCGATACCAACAGGGGGCTCAGAGTCTCTCCTCTCCTGTTGGTGTTCGACTCACTTGGATCTGTCAGGCCGACAAAGGGACTGATGCTGATCTCTGAACTGATCCGTACAGTATGTACCTGACTCCTGTAAAAACATGATTTACATTCTTTGAAGAGGCGTCTCCAGACTTTGCACAGGGGGAGTCTGCACAAACATGTTTCTGTTGACAGTGATTTCATTTTACATTTCTCCTCCAGTTTATCTTCATTTATTTCTTTTGTATAAAGGAGTAAACAGAAGTTTCTTTAATGTGTGTGAATCAGTTTGAGATAATGAGCTGTGTGTTCTAACGATCTACCGAACCTTCCCAGGTCAGGTCTTCAGGTGTGAAACATCAGTGTTTCCTCTGATGTAGCTGTAACTCAGGTGCAGTTTGATAATCTCAGTAATCCACTGATAATCTGTCAAACAGTTATCTTGCATTATGAGATTTGTGTTGTAATCCCAGCTCCAAACATCCCAGCGGCTCTCTGGCTGACACGTGTTGAGCTGTGCGGTGCTCTTGAAGAAATCCTGCGGCTGCATGACAGCGTGGTGTCACACTGAATGAGCACATTCTTTCCTCCTGCCGGCTGAGCCCACAGAACCTGTTCCACGCTAATTGCGTTCTTTAATCAACTGTTTGGCTCCCCGGTCAGGAGCCAGATGGCGCGCAGTGAATTCTTGGCTTTAACTGCTCGACTCGTAAACAATGACAACTACGGGTGGAACAAAGTACGACTTCTTACCAGAACATGATCTGCTCTGCTCAGGCAGAAAAAAAAACACTCTTTCCAACTCACAAAGTCATCTTAGCTAACCGTGCTACATTCTTCACTCAGTCAGTCAATGGGCTGTGCTCCTTCTTGCATGTGATGTGTAAAAATCTGAACTGAGCTCAGGATGAAACCCTCCCACACCACCGAGGAAATCAATGTGTGTGCAGCCAAAAGCAGATCTGGACCTGCTGCCAACTCTCTGTAACAGATCTTCTTTTGTCCTCCTCTCATTCTGTCTCTTTCATTGTGTGACAATCTTCACAGGCTGTTTCTCTTTTGCAGACAATTAAAATAAAACAACATGAAAACCCACATTTTCATTTACACTTTTTTTTCTTTCAGATTATCCAGATTTTTTTTTCTGAATCCTGTAAATATGTGCGATATCTGCAGTATTTTCCTTATAAATACACATTTTTATTCAAATCTAACACCTCAGTATTCAATTTTAACTTAACCCAACCCATTCTGTATACCATATATAGAATAGAATAGAAAAGACCTTAATTGTCATTGTAACAAATACAACAAAATTGAGTAGAATAGAAATGAAAAAAAAATAGAAATACATGATATAAAAATAGAATAATAAATAATAATATAATAATAATATATAAATATTAAATACATAAATATTATATATAAAAATAATGTATAAATATTAAATATAAATAAATAATATAAATAATAGAATAATAGCTTATTATGATAAATATAATAAATAATAATATAAAAAATATTAAATGAATAAAAATATGTAAATAAATAATATATAAATATTATAATATAAATAATAGAATGAAAGATAATAATAATAAATAGAAATAATAATCAATAGAAATAAAAATAATATAAAAGTATTAAATGAATACAAATATATATATAAATAATATATAAATTTTAAATATACAAATAAATAATATAAATAATATAAATAATATGAATAATATAAATAATAGAATAATAGATTATGATAATAAATAGAAAAAAAATAATATTGAAAGAATAGAATAGAATAGAATAGAATAGAATAGAATAGAATAGAATAGAATAGAATATACTTTTTTTATCCTAGAGGGGAAATTCATCATATTTTTTATAATATTTCCATATTTATATGTCTTTAGTTGTTTACATTGTCTAAAAACAGTCAAGAAGCCGGGCAATGAAATTTTATTTTTGAAATGACGATAAAAGGAAGTCAAAGTCGAAAAAAAAAAAAAGTGAGAACCAGCATTAAGAGGTTTTAAAAAGCGTCAGTGTAAACTTATTTTCTGAGCCTGATAAAACTCCTTTTGTTCAGCATTTCTTCATATTTTAGCTTCTACTTAAACCTCATAGTGCTGAACATTTTCAGTACTCTCTAGTAATACCCAGAATTTCCACCAGGGGGCAGGATTATAACACTGTATGAGATTTAAGGGTACCAGACGCTTAAAAAATGCCCTGAAGGGTTATGGGAAAATATAGGGAATATGTCACAAATTTCAGAATAAAACCTGAGGTGAAGAAGCTCCAACTTCTGCATTTAGCCAATTATCTCCTCTCTTTCTCCCAGTGTGTGTGTAAGAGAGAGAGTGTGTGTGAGTGTGTGAGAGTGTGTGTGTTTTGCCTAGGACTGCACATTTACTGCATTGTTTTGTTCCCTAATTGGAAGGGCAGTTCTGACAGTCTCAGCAGAGGATCTGCGTTTAGTTTCTGCAGGAGTCTGACCTCCTGGAGAAAAACTGCTGAGAAAAGCTCGTAAAAGTTTGATCATTAAAACACGAGGATTGCAGAAAATTATTCTGATGCTGTCTGGAATTTAAAAAGAAGCTACTGTGAAGGATGAAACAACCTGAGTTATCAGTCGTTTTCCCACCTGTGTGGTAAAAACAGTCACGTGATGTTTTTATTTTCATCAATAAGAGATGGTGGAATAAGCTCTGTGGGTATATAAACACCTTTATCATGATAATTCCTGTTCTGATTTCATTTTTCATTCTTATCACACTTGTCTTGGGAAAAACATGCAAGTTGCCATGGAAACAAGCTACCAGCACTGCAGTATGAGTGTGTGATGAAAAGCCAGTCTCTGCGGCCTTGACTGCACAATGCACACCGGCCTTTTCGAGTGCTGATATTATTATTTTTGCTCTTCAGAGCTCTAAATGTGCATCAAACCTGGCTTTATTGTGTTTGTTTTACATGCTTAGACCTTCTCATAATGTCAACACCATTTTGCACCATCATGAATGACACTCAGAAGCAGCAGTTTCACCATCAGGATCTTATTTTCAATCACAAAGGTGCTAAACACAGCTTTTCACTCTACAGTGACAATAGTTAGAGGTTATTCTCCAGTGATGTGCTTTGGATGTTCCTGCATCCTCATGTTGTTTCCTTCATAACATCATGTGACATCTGAATAAGAGCCACTTCAGCAGATGGGATGTAATGATGCTGCTGCAGAATGAACCACATCTGAATTATTATGGTTACAACACGGGGAGTAATACCTGTCAGCTGGTAATAAACATGGTGTGAGGGTTAAAATGAAACACATGCAGACGTATAAGTATAATCCACTGTATCTGTATATTTCATCTGCACTAGGCATGTGTTTATTTTTTATTTTGTCAGACTGCTCGTACCCACAGTTAAGGATCTTTTTTCAGACCAGTGTTATAAATGTCTCTGTTAGCTGCTATCTAAACATGCCATTTAAGTCAGATGCACCTTTAAATATTTGGCTGTTTTTTCTTTTTTTCAAGATGGTCAAAAAATAAATTTTCTTTGATTTTTTTCAGGATTTTTTTTTCAAGATGGTCAAAATAGATTTTTTCTATGATTTTTTTTTCTCTCTCTTTGTTGCCATTACAAGCAGAGTCTAAGGATTAGACCACCAGATTAATGTTTTGTAATCAATATCACTATTGTTTTGACATTTTCGCAGCATCTCAGAATAGCTAATAGCCCTACATTCAGTATTTCGTACAACGGGTGAATGATCAAAAGGCACGGACGGGGTTCGAACCCGCGATCTTCGGTTTACGAGACCGACGCCTTACCACTTGGCCACCGCGCCTGCGCCAACTCCGTTCTGCCTGGCCTTTTTATAGCTGATATAGCTACGCATTAATTACTGTTGAGCCGAATGTTTTATACGTCCGTGTGTTGTCCTTGTTCTCTGGTAAGACTCGAGCAGGTATGGAAGCCCATTTCACCAAACGCGAATAAAACGAGCGACTTTGCGTCAAGCTTAACCGTGTTGTTGCGGTTTGACCACAAGAGGGAGCTGCTCACTTCCGAGTCCGTTTGTGTCTGCAGTAGAGTTTAGCTAACAAAGGTCTCTGCTCACACCAAACCCTGTTAACCCAGTCTGTGGCTCAAATACTTCAGGTAAAAACATCAAACCAACTCCAGAAAGGTGAGAGACTGAGAGCTCATCCTGTACACTTACCTCCTGTTTGTTATCAGGTCGTGTTTACTGTGAATCTGGATTAGTGAAGGTCCAGGTTTAAACTTATAGCACTTAGCTAGCACTACCTGGATGGCTGAACTCAGAATGAAACAGTGATAGGTGTGTGTGATGGATGGACAACATTTCAAACCTCTGTGCTGGTCCTTCCAGGACTATTTCCTGTAGCTGTCTTTCAAATTAAAAGCCCTTTAAGCAGAGGCTCACTCCTGCTCATGTTAAACTGAATTAGCTGTTTTATTGGGATCCCCTGAAAGCCTTAAACTGTGTATTAGATATGTTTTCAGGTTATTCTTGTTGGAATTTGGACTGTGATGTTTTCATTGAAAAGGTCAGGAGGTCACAGTGATCTCAGGGAATAGACTAAGGAGAATTATCTGGGCATTAATAATGATTTTATGATCAGTATTAACAGACTAGAGTTGAGTTTACGCAGCAGATAGCTGAGAACTAGTCGGCTTCTTGTAATTCCTTTCCCAGGTAATACAATATGCATGAGGCTCGACTGCAACTATTCACTGTCTGTCTTTTGGAAACATCAAAGATGAATGCTCTCCTGCAGGGTGCTTTCCCCCTTTTTGGATCAGATCTCCTAGAGGCTGTGTGAAAAATGAATAAGACTCGTTTCCATTGGGAGTTCGTTAGCAGGGAAAGTCAAAGATGTGGAGCGCTCACCTTGACCTGCTTATAGCAAACAGGGCAGAGTCAAAGAAAGGGTTCGTCTTTTCAAAACAGCACACAGTACATCAGTGTCTGTCTCAGTTACCAATGCTGATAATATTTGAAAATGTATCTTAAGGTAAATTACAACCTTAAAGAAGCAGAAACTAATTTGGTAAATTGTCTCAGACGCAGGTTAATGCAGCTCTGCGAACACAGGGCACTTCCGGGGCTGAGTCTGAGAAACAAAAGGTTTCTGAGGGGGTGGAGCTTGTTTCATGGATTCTGCAGCAGTCTTCCTCTCTATCATAAACCTCAGCAATATCCTTCTTTATAACATGTTTCAGTCAGAGACCGTGAGGATCTGGGGCGTTCGTGTTCATGTGGGAAACACCAAGCAGCTCCCTCCCTCAGAGAATAACAAGTATCACTGCACCAATCTATTTAATTATTTATAGCAGTATCGCTTTGAAAAATCATCTTATTTCTTGCTCTGCTTGTGCAGGAATACTCCTGTGTCCTGATTCTGTGGGAACATGTTTTTACATAGACATGATTTTCTGTCTTGCTGTAAAGCTCACTGTTTGTTATGGAAAGAAGAATCCAACTGAGGAACATTTTCTCCTCAGAATTTGAGAAACTAACTCACAAAATGACTTCCTGCACTCGCCTGGCAGGTTCTCTTTGTCTGCTTTGTCTTTATCTGTGGACGCTTTGATTTTATCTGAAAGGACTTTGATGCAGTTGAGATTCCTTCATTTGATTTTGTCTCTTGAACTCAGAAAGTTGATGTCAGGTCAAGATTTTACAGATTCTACAAAGTCCTGCAGGCAAACTTAACCTCACAATTCATAGATAGATCAGACACGTGTTATTGTTTTTAAATTGATGTTAATTTGTTGATTTTTGCTTAAAATCAAAAGTATTTAGTGAAAATGAAGAGCTGTAATGAATAGCGAACAGGGGGCTATGCAAACTGAGGCCCTGACAGGGTGAGCACGACCCTGACACAAACAGGCCTTATCAGCAAACTGAACATTTCTGTTACAATGGAAAAAAAACTTCAATGTTATCAAGTGTTTTTGTCTTATTTTCTGAATAAAAAGTCTTTTTAGATTTAATATGAGCCACATTCACCAGACCAGTCCAGAAAAACATCTTGTTTCAAGTACTTTAAGACAATGAGGTGTGATTAGTTAAAGAAAAAAACAAGTTTTAATGGGAAAAGAGAAAAGTGACTTGTAATCAGACATTTTTCTAGTTTCAAATTTTCGGGCAAAGTTTTCTGGCAAGACACCTGCTTGAGACAAAAAATTGATAAGTTGAGTGATAAAATTATTATATGTTATCAAATACAAGTATTCCTTAAGATTTTTTTTTAATATTTACGTAATTTCATTTTTTTTATCTTTTTAAATTTTTTAAATATCTTTTTTTTTGCATTTTGCTTTTTTAAAAATCTTTTTTATTTCTCTTTTTTTTAAATGATAGAATTGAGAGAAAAGATTTTTTTTTGCAATTTTTATGCATTTAATTTCTTTATTTTGGAAATTACATTTAATTTGGAAAATTTAGTACATTTAAATTTTTGGTGAAATTTTTGCTAATGTGCTGAAAAAGTAAAATTTTTGCAATTTTTAAAAATTCAAAATTGTTTGATCATTTGCTAATGTATTAAATTTATTTTTTCTTATGTTTTGCACATTTTATGCATTTAATTTTTTTATTTTGGAAATTTAATTTTATATTGGAAAATTTATTATATTTTAATTTTTGGTGATTTTTTTGGTAATGTGCTGAAAAAGTAAAAGTTTTGCAATTTTTAAAAATTCAAAAATTTTGGAATATTTTGCTAATTTATTTAATTTATTTTCCTTTCTTATTTTCTTCAATTTCGAAATTGTTGGGAATTCTTGCTATTTTTCAAAATTGCATTTTTTTTTAGAAAGTCTTACAATTAATTTTATTTATTTATTTTTTTGCATTTTTTTTTACATCTCCTGTACAATTTCATCAATTCAAAAACTTATAATTTAATAGTGAAGATAAAGTAGATTTTGCAGCTCAGGAATGACTTTAATTCAGTGAAGTGAAACAGCTCCTATGAAAGTAAAGGTTGCTGATCCCTGGTCTAGCTAAAGTTTAGAAACAGGAAAATGGGACTGACCCCTAGCGGCACAGCGCAGTATAATACAATACGTTGCTAGATTTTCTGTTTATCATTAACCATGTTTTTACAAATAACTATGAGTCAAACCCTTAAAAAAGTGTGTTCCTGTTTTGATAGAGTCCAGACTCAGTGTCGGCCGACACACTGGGATCTTACTGGTGCAGAGAAAATTGGCCATTGTGGAGGAGCGGTGCTGGATCTGACCCCGGCTGCAGCGCGACGTGTGAGTGTGAAATCCATCTGAAAGGTGAGCAGCTGATACAGCTCCATAACAAAGGAATATCATCTCTGCCTCTTTCTCAAAATGTTTCTCTACATCTCTTTCTGAACTCCTCCTCGTCCTCACGGCTCAATCAGACGATGTGTTTAAGTTTCTTAAATCATCAGGTTACAGTTTACAGGAGTCCCTCAGGGCTGTGCTGCTTCACGCTGGAGGAGCCGGTTTTATTTGTCTCCAAACAGCTTCGTTATGTCGTCTCTCTTGGCCCCATGCGTGAAGTAATTGGGGGCACATCACTCATGCCTGTTGGGTCTGTTACCATAGCTACGACGCGATTGTGCAGACAATCATCTGGTCCCTCTTTCCTCCAATAGGGTGGCACGGCTGGAGCTGCATTATAAAGTAAAGATGCTCATCTTTCAGCAACACAGAAGTAAGAGTCAGAAACAGGTTTATGAGAAAGTGTCTGAGAGTGGCGGGCAGGGGACTGCGCCCAGTCATGGCGGACCACAGAAACCAGATCCAGCGAGCCCCACAGCAGGAGAAGGAGGTGAGAGCATCTACCATTTTGAAATTCAGCTCGTCTCATTGTTCGCTGGAAGAGTTTGACCGAGCAAAACAGTGATAATCAAGGCTTTGGGTGTAAGGAGAGGGCAGAGGGACAAAAAGAATCTGACCAATCATCATTAACACGCCACTAATCAGGATGAGTTTCAGGTTTCCGGCGTGGGGGGAAGATTTTCTTTGAACTTCCCGTGATGAAACACCAACAAATGATGGAAATAGTTCAAACTTTTTTTTTTTTTTTTTTGGTGAAACTCAGAGAATCCACACGCTGAGCGCTCCCACAGATGTGGCCTCATCAAAGAGAGCTCTAAATCTCATTATTAAGAGCATCTGAGGGAAACGATGCATTCAGGGACCATCACGGGAAGTCTCTGAGGCCAGGTTTGTTTGAATCAAAGGCCTGGGAGCTGAAATGGGCTATCTGTAGCATTTTTAGAGAAATAAACCTGCTCAGATATTCTGCGGCTTTGAAAAGGACATCAGCCAATGCAGCTTGTTGAAGCTGCTCCCCTACTGGGCGGCCCATGAGCCCGTCGATAGCGTGGTTTGATGTTAGATAGAAAATAAGAGCCCCCCACAACAAACAGAGAGGGCTGGAACAGAGGAAGAGGGGCTAGAAAGGGAAGAAGCATCGACAGATGGACTCTGTTGTGATTAAAGATGGCGGCAGTCTTCGCTGCAGACTACGAAGGACTAAACTGGATCCATAGAAAAGCAGTGGGAGTATCCTGCAATCCAGCTCAGCAGAATGAAGAAGAAGACAGAGAGGTAACCCAGCAGGTATGATGTCTGATTTTCAGCCTCTGAGGAGGAAAACCAGGGTTTCCTCTAACTTTCACTTTGCTGATGAGGCTCTCATCGTTTGTCATGACAGGATGATATCTTTTGTTGTGTCCTCCCTCGCATCAAACCTGAAGCACATCATTTGATTTGACCAGTCAATGTGCATCCCATGACCAGACGACCGAGGACGAGGACCGCGACGGACCGGCTGCGTAGATTAATGTGAATTTATTTCATCCAGCAGATGTCTGTCGATGTACTTTGGCCACTTCATGCCAGCGGTGTGTGTCTTTGGGCTTACATCACCAGAGGAAACATGGCTCTTTTAATCAGATTTACCCTCTGTGAGGATCTTCTGCTCCGAGAGCTCGAATATCCAGCAAAATAAACTCAAGTCTGCAAATTGCTCAATCCTCTGTGGCTAATCCACTCTGAGGCTTGTTAGCCATGACACATTCAGCCAGGACAAAGAGAATCAGCAGGACTCCACACGCCTCTGATATGACTCCCTCCATCATTCTCATCACACAGCTCTGATGGTCCTGACACACTCTGAGTCCAACTTTCTCATCGGTGATTTCTTTAATTTCCCCAAAAACTGAGTCTCAGCTCAGCCGATTGGGTAATGAAGGGTTTGTTCCTCTCTTTGTCTGAAAAACTCCTCCGTACGTTTGTTTCTCAGCAGCAAACTGGAGGATGGAGGCTCTCATTGTCAGGCTCAGTGTGGGGGTATCCTTAAAAAACGCTTTAATGGGCTTTTGTTCATCAGTGGGTCTTCTAAAGAGATCAGCCTCTCTCAGCCGAGGCCTAGGAGCAGGTTTAAATCCACACTGACAGACGGGACAAAGGAGACGTGAAAGGACTGGACTGTGGGACATGAAGTTGTCCTCTGGTGACACTTCAGCTACAGCTGGACGTTTAATGTTTGCAAAATGTGTGACAGACGATGGCTGGGGTCCAAACAAAGAGGCTGGGAAAGCTTTCCCCTCGTGAATCCAGGCGGGTTTTTCAGATAAGGCGTAAAAAATGACAGGATTATTGTTGTTCACTCATAAACACTGGAAAAACTGAGATCTTAGCAAGTGTTTTTGTCTTATTTTCAGTAGAAAATGTCTTTTTAGACTTGATATGAGCCATATTCACCTGACCAGTCCAGAAAAATATCTTGTCTTAGGTTATTTAAAGATAAAATGAGATCTGAATTTCTTATAATAAGTTAAAAAAATATCTGGAACAAGAAAAAAGTTAATTTATTAAGACATTATTCTAGTTTTGAGCAAATTTTTGTGCAGGTTTTTCTGACAGGACATTAGCAGAAGACAAAAAATAATGAGTAAAGTGAGATAATAAATTGAAATATTTCGAAATTAGATTTATTTATTAAGTTGATAATTTTTTTAAATAAATTTTGCACATTTTTAGATTTGATTTTTTTTGTGAATTTGTTCATTTTTTTATTTTTTTTTTTCAAATTTGCAAATATAATTTTTATTTGTTTATTTATTTTTTGCAATCTTTAAATATTATTATTATTATTATTATTATTATTTTTATAATTTGAAATTTCAATTTTTTTTAAGTTAGAAAAATCTACCAATGGAGCCAGTAAATAGTTTCTTGTATTTCAGGAAAAAGTCTCATTTTAAGTTATTTAAAGACTAAAATGTGGTCTGAATTTCTTATGATAAGTTAAAAAAAAAAATCTGCAAATTGAACAAGAAAAAAGTTTCTTGTACTTTATTCTAGTTTTGCGCATTTTTTAAGCAAATTTTTGAGCAAATTTTTCTGGCAACCCATCAGCAGAAGACAAAATATGACGAGTGGAATGATATAATAAATATATGTTATCAAATTCGAGTATTTATTCAGAAAATTTTTTTTTTAATAAATTTGATTTATTTAAAATTTTAAATATTTTTTTTTCAAAATTTTTGGATTTTTATGTTTGTGAAATCTTACATTTTTTTATTCTTGCAAGTATAATTTGAAAAAAATGCAAAAATGTGAATTAAAAGACTAAAAAAATCCTTTGCAATTTTTTTTTAACATTTAAATTTTTGTTTTTTTCTTTTACAATTTGAAACTGAAATTTTTTAAGTTAAAGAAAAATTTCTTGTACTGAGAGATTATTCCTAGTTCAAGAAAATATAGAGCATTTTTTTTTGTTCCATCGGCTGGTTTTTAATTTTACTTGTTGTAGCAATTCAGACCTCAATTCAGTCCTTAAATAACTTAAAATCAGACATTTTTCTGGACTGGTCAGGTGAATGTGGCTTAGATTAAGTCTAAAAGACATTTTCTACTGAAACTCAGACTTTTAGTTTTAGTTTTTTGCTTTTAATATCTAGCCATGTTTGTTTGTGCTCCCGCAGCTGTTCTCAGGCTTCTTGCTGTTTCTGCTTCATAATCCAGAACAGTGATTTATTAAATTATCACACAAACACGGCTCCTAAATGAGCTGAAATGATTGTAAAGAGCTGGTTGTTGTTTCTGCTCCTGTTGTCTCAGTGTCAAACACTCAAACACTCAAACTGTGCTGCAGAATCCACAGTGAGCAGAAAACGCTCCCAAAGTTTAAAGTCCAGATGTTTCCAGCCGTGTTTGACAGATCTGTCCTCTCCTTCAGGATCCAATGGATGGCAGAGACAAACTGACATGGCGTCGTTCTGCTTCAGCCAGTCCGGCTCATATCGAGTTGATGAAGAGGACTTCAGCATCTCTGCAGCTCGTTTTGTTGAATGACCCTACCATGGACTCAGTGTATGGATTAACGAAAGGAGGACGTGTGAGGTCGACAATCAAACTCAAGGTAAAACTAACTGACCTGTATGTAGATCAGCTTTTTCTGCATGTGTGAGACGTTCTCAGTGAGATTTATGCTCCTGCTTTTCCTCCGGCTCCTTTCTGCGTCGTCACAGGTGTGTAGTTTTGTTCATTATCACTCTGAGAAAAACATAAACGCATCTTAAAAGCTGTGGCAGAGTGTGATGCACCCTGGATGTGTGTGTGATCACCAATAAATTATGAGTTATTAAAGCTGAGATAGATGCTGTAAGTGGTGCATGATGCTTCAGAGAGTCATAAACAGGTCACAGAGTCAGCTGTGATGGACTTTCCCTGAGTTTATCAGGAGTGTAACAGCTTATCAGCTCTTCCTGTGAACCTCCGGGTGGTGAAAACATCTGAAGGAGAGATACAACCTGTGCTTGGCGTGCTGATTAAACTGATGAAAGCACCTTATCATTCATCAGAGGAGAGGAAACCTGCAGACTTTCTGCCTCCAAAGAGCAACAGGTGGCTCGACCGGACAGGTGAACCTGTGAGGATCCAGGTGTATCTGTAACAAACAGCAGATCTGCTTTAATCTCTCACACCGTGTCTGAGAGGAGAGAGGAGAGGTTTGCTGACGAGATGTGCCGTCAGTCTCTGGTCGCTTTAGACGAACTTTGGCAGAATGTGTAGGTAAGAAAGTTAAGATTTAGTGATTAATATGTGAAGTTTTAAAAAAGAAGGATTAATGATTAACTGAATCTTCTACCTTAATTTCAGTCTCTAAAGTAAACTGCAGCGTGTCTCAGTCCAGTAACGGTTGATATCAGTGTTTTCCAGCTGTTTAATCCTGGGGTGTCATTTTTACTGGTTTCCTTTTTTACATCTTGCTTTAACAGCCTGTTTTCTTTGCCAGAGTCTGAGCCCAGACTAACTGTTGTTGGGCAAAAAAAAATCCAGAATAAATCCCTGATAGACAGTAAAGTAAATCACCAAACACAGGGTGTATGTACTCGGTTTTTGCTAACGACTCAGGATGTAGCATTGCAGAATCCACTGCTCCCAGTTTGAGCATATGGAAGCCCAGTGCTGCCAGTAAAATAAAAAAAAATTACTAAAAAAAAAAAATCAGGTCGAATTGAGTCATAATAATGAGATAAAAAGTTGAAATTAAGAGATAAAAAGTCATATTTATGAGATAGAAAAAAATTACAAAAATTATGAGAATCAAAGTTGAATTTTTATGATAAAAGAATAAAGTTGTGATAATAAAAAAATCAATATCATGAGATAATAGAGTCCAAATTATGACACAAAAAGTCATTTGGTTAAAAAAAATAATTGATAAAAAGTTGAATTTTTATGGCATAATTAACCAGATGTATGGGACTAGACAATCAATTTTATGAGATAAAATGTGCAAATTATGAGATAAAAAGCCATACAAATAAGATGAAAAAAATAAATTTCGAGATAAAAAGTTGAAATTATGAGATTAAAAAGTCCTTATTAAGACATAAATAAAATCATGAGATTAGAGATAAAGAGATAAAGAGATAAAGTCATAATTATGGTATGATCAAACAGCAGCTAGAGCAAATTTTAGAGTAAAGCCACTGCTTTGTTTGAGGTAAGGTTTCTTCCTGTTCACTATCTCATAATTATTACTTTATGTCATAACTCTGACTTTTTAATCCCATTATTTGGCCTTTTTTTTCATTTTTTAATTTGTATTTCTTTTTTATTAAAAGAATCTGCCAATGGAGCCAGAACAAAAGTTTCTTATATTAAGACATTATTCTGGTTTTGTTCAAACCTTTTAAGCAAATTTTTTGAGCAATTTTTTCTGGCAACACATCAGCAGAAGACAAAATATGACAAGTGGAGTGAAATAGTAAATATATGTTATCGTATTCAAGTATTTACTTAAAAAATAGAATTTTTTATACCTTTGATTTATTTAAATTTTAAAATCTATTTTTTTAAATATTTTTTTATTTTAATTTTTTGTGAAATCTTACATCTTTTTTAATTTTGCAAATATAATTTGAAAAAAAAAAAGAATAAAAAAATTTCTTTGCAATTTTTATCCATTTAAATTAATTTTAATCCCATAAAATTGATCCCATTAATTTTACTTTTTATTTCAGTTTTTTTTTTATTTTTTTGCAATAATTACTTTAAATCTAAAAAAATAACTTTTATCTCAATAATAACTTTGCAATCTCAATATATTTTTTTATCATTATTATGAATAATTATCTAATAATTTTACATTTTTATCCAACAATAGTTCTAAATCTCATAATATTGATTTTTTTATCACATAGTTATGATTTTTAATCTAATAGTTTTGATTTTTTATCTGTGATCTCATTATTATGATTTTTTTTCTTATAATTTGACTTTTCAATCAATTCAAACTTCAATAATTTTAATTTTTTCTTGTAATTATGGCTTTATTTTTTTCATATTTTCCTCTCTTTTATTTTTTATTTATGTATTTATTTTTTTCTGGCGGAAACACTAGGCTCCCGTAGCACCCCGTGTGTTAAAGGAGCATTTAAAGTTTAAAGAGAGCCACTCTGTGCCTGACGTGCAGGAGCAGGAGTAATGTGTGTAGTGAACGGGCGAGGCGCTGTGCATCCTCCTCTGCTGTGAGCAGCCTGGGCTGGCTCCGCACAGACACAGAGACAGAGACAGCCATGGAGAGGAGCACCGCGGACTGTTTTCTTTGTTAATTTTAAAGTCATGCATTTCGCAGCTGTGTCACAGCCCACGGGGACCCGTCCCGGTCCACGCGTCCGATGCAGCCCACAGCAGCAGGAAGATTTCCACGGGTGAAGTATCTGTCACTTTTTCCTCTCCGGCTCAGATTGGGATTGCGGTAGTCGGGAGATCGGTGCCATCGCTGTGCTGGTTGTAAATGTGTTCGGTTATTGATGTGGGGTTCCCTCCGTGTCCTCTGACGGGGGGAACAGGTCTGCGCTCGTCCTGCCGTGGGTTTGTCTCAGCGGCTGTTCGCGCACATAGAAAGGATATTAATAGGAGAGGAGTGTGACAAAGTTGTGCACTTGTCGGTGGGCTGCTGAGAGGCCTGGCTGTGAGTGTGTGTGTGTGTGTGTGTGTGTGTGAGTGTGTGTGTGTGTAGGGAGTTTGTTTCTGGCTCCCCTCCCCCACAGCCGCTGCTGTTCGGCTCATTCTGGAGGCCAAGACATGAATGTGATGAGAGGCTCACTTCAGAGGAGCACACGGTGCAGTGTGAGGACAGAAAGGAGCGGAACCGAGCCTGACCCAGTCACAGCCGAGCTCCAGAATGTTCCGGTGGCACGCGCGCGCACACACCTGTGCGCACAGTAACGCTAATTGAATTGCGCACGCGTAAACCGAAGACTTTAAAGATGCTTGTGCAGACAGGTAGGTCAGCACACCTAGCTTCATTTAAAAGGCACGTGTTAAGGATGCTCTGTTCTGATAACCACACCTGGAGGACAGGTGACCATCAGCAGGCTCTCTCTGTTTTGATTGGCTGCTCTGTCAGAGAGATTTAAGAAGAGCAGGAGCTTAATCCTGAGCTGAGCGTAGAGGTGGATGATCTGGCACCTCTGTGTCTGCGCTCAGCAACATTTCATCAGGAACAGGTTGTGTCCTTGAACTAGACATCCAATCCCCTAAAATCACCCAGCATGCCGTTCTGCAGCTCTGGAAGCAGGAAGCAGCAGAGAATCTGAGCTGAGGATGCTAATATCAGATTTAAAGAGGAGGAAGCTCAGGCTTGCATTGTTAATGAGTTCACATCGTAAACCTCATGTGGATTCACCCCGTGATGAAACACTCCTCAGGATGAACGTGGAGTAACGCTGTGTTGATGCATATAAAGGAGGAGAGATTCACGCTCCTGCCTGATGGAGAACAGCTTCACAGCCAGACTGCACCGGAGCCACGACTCCTGGCCTGGATTAGCACAGCACGCCCACAGAACTGTGAATGTGACTCAGTGCTGCACAATTATAGTCCATAAAACCGCTTTATATGCCTAATGACTGCAGCGCTGCTCAATATGCAGTCACATGCTGTCAGACACATGGAGTGATTGTGTTTCTGTGGCATTTACTCATCAGGTGAGTGGTTCGATGATTATAATAAGCAATTTTTCAGTGGGTCATTTGGCTGATATTTCACTTTTATTTAATACTGGAAGTTAACAGGTTCATCATTTATTGATTGTTTATTACTTTCAGTATTATTTTTTTCAAAATAATCAAAAACACTGAAAAAGCTGCTTTAAAAACCATAAAAAAAAACCTATAAATCATCAATGGTTTGCTCCAAAGTCACATGACCCAATCAGCTGAGGTCCATCCTTTTTGGTGTGAACCTTGAAGAAAGTGTGTCATGTTTCAGCTCCTCCTCATCAATATTTCATCAGAATGATTGTCTGTACATGGGGCGCATTAACTGCTCATCAACTGTGTTACCAACATTTTCTTACCAGGGGCGGCTTCATGGGTGGGCCCAAGGGTCCCACGCCCACTTTCTGACTTTTCTTTGAAAAACAAAAATCTTTCTTTTTAAAAAAAAAACTGTTTTAAAGAGTAATATTATAAAATTTTGCCACTTAACGCTCATTTTGTTATTGTAAGACGCCCTTGTCTTTATAATACGAGTTTGGCGATATTTTCGCCTGTTGGTAAAAAAGTTATGACTCATTCAGCCTCATGTTAAACTGTTAGGACTAGAGGATGATTTTGGTAAAGTCTGTAGATTTTTGTCTTTTATTTAACTGTGGTTGATGTTGCTGCTCTTACAGACTATGATACATGGGAAGTTGAGGCGGCGCAGCTCATTGGTGCGTTAGAGCGCCACTCTTTGGTCGTTACCATACACTGAAATTTGATCAAATATTAAAAACATTAAAAGCAGCCAAATCTGCTTTAAAACATACAAAATAACTATACTATAGATGTTATAAAGACCAAACTGTGAAGATAAGGAGCAGAAATATGAGCTGATGGAGGTCAGGTGGTGCCATGTTCTTTTTTTTGGAAGAGGTGTCTGCAACTTTTACTTTAATAGGAGACATTTTTTCATCAGCTCACTTGGATTAACGTCATTCAGGAGCCACAAAATCTACTTTATCTTCACAATAAAGACTTTAAAGTGTATAAAATTCTTTGCAAAGTTAAAATCTAGTGAATAATTATCAAAACAAGAAGTTTCTTTAAATTTACAAAATAATATATGTAATTTGATTTTTAATTTTCCAAAATTTGCAAAAAAAATAAAATAAATAAGATAAAATCCTAAATAAAAAAAATCCAAAAATGTGCAAAAACAGAATAAAAATATTTCCAAAAATTAAAAAATATAATTTTTTTAAAAAA
The DNA here is from genome assembly GCF_033239565.1 of Halichoeres trimaculatus. Taxonomy (NCBI): domain Eukaryota; kingdom Metazoa; phylum Chordata; class Actinopteri; order Labriformes; family Labridae; genus Halichoeres; species Halichoeres trimaculatus. The sequence goes on along the minus strand of NW_027437198.1, from coordinate 27,537,716 downwards.
ATTATACAAGAAAAAAGGTCAAAAAATGTCTTTAAATTTACAAAATTATACCTTTTTAAAAAAAATCCGAAATTTGCAAAAAATAAACAAATAAAATAAAATCCTAAATTAAAATAAAAATCCAAAAATGTGCAAAAACAGAATAAAAGTATTTCCAAAAATTAAAAAATATTTAAAAAATTGAAAAATTATACAAGAAAAGTTTCAAGAATTTTCATAATTTAGAAAATTTGACCTTTTTTTTTTTTTTTTTTTAAATATTTGTGATTTTAAAAATTTTACAAAAAATAAAAAAGTCTGCGGTTTGCACGAGGGCCAAAAAATGGAGGAAATGTCGACTGTGGTAGCATCACTAAATGTGGTTGTTACCGGGATTTTTGAGCCATAATTCTTTACATTTTGTCTAAACTGTGATATAAAATATGAGGAACATTTCTAGGGAGCCTAGTCTGACAGAGAAATGTTGAATAACAGTGTTGAACTTAAATCTACAATCTAATTTCAGCGCTCAGCAGTGGCTTGGATCGTATTCTTTAAATCCTGTTTTTCATGAAATCTGATCAAACTGTGAAAAGTCTGATGATCTCCCAGGCGGCTGCGGTTCTCGCGTGACGGAGCGTACGGCACATATGGCACGAAATCAGTCTCCCGCTGCCAGAATCCTCTGTTTCCCCTCCATGTTTCTGTTTATCACTGCATTTTCTGATCTGTATCTGGGAGTGAACAGTTTTCATGGTGGTGCTCTATCAAAGCCAGCTCTCCTCACTGATGAAGTGATGAAGCTGCGTCTCATCATCTCTTCTCCCTCCTTGCAGGAGTTTTTGTGCAGCGGAGTAAGTAGAGGTCTGGATCTCGTAGCGTTGCGGCGTGGGCTCTACGGGGACGTGGTTTGTGGATGCTGCGACTATGAGCATAAGCGACAAAAGGGACTATTTAGAAGAAGGAGGCAGCTTCACTGAGGATGCGCCCAGGCCTCCAGTGCCGGGGGAGGAGGGTGAGCTGGTGCGCGGCAGTGGCGGACGCCTGTACGGCCACCCCGGCTTTTCCTCCAAGACAGAGAGCCTCAAATGCGAGGCCTCTGTGGCGACGCCCAGGCGACCTGACTTAGACCTGGGCTACGAGCCGGAGGGGAGCGCCTCCCCGACGCCTCCCTACCTGAAATGGGCGGAGTCTCTGCACTCCCTCCTGGACGACCAGGACGGGATCCTTCTCTTCAGGACGTTCCTGAAGCAGGAGGAGTGTGCGGACATGTTGGACTTCTGGTTTGCGTGCAGCGGCTTTCGCAAACTGGAAGCTAACGAGAACAACGAGGAGAGGAAGCTGAAACTGGCGAAAGCGATCTACAGGAAGTACATCCTGGACAACAACGGGATCGTCTCCAGACAGATCAAACCTGCGACCAAGTCCTTCATCAAAGACTGCGTCCTGAAGCTGCAGATCGATCCCGCCATGTTCGACCAGGCTCAGACTGAGATACAGACCATCCTGGAGGAAACCACCTACCCCTCGTTTCTAAAGTCGGACATCTATTTGGAATATACACGGACAGGAGGAGAAAGCCCCAAACTCTACAGCAACCAGAGCCCCGACTCAGGAAACAGGAAGGGGCTGTCGGGTTATCTGCCGCCTTTGGATGAAGCGAAGGAACTGAGCTACGAGGACGAGACGGAAGAGCTGCCCAAGTGCGACCCCTCAACGATCCACCGACCGCCCCAGAGGCTGCTGACGGAGGCGGCCCCGCAACACGTGGCCAACAGCCCCAGATACCAGGACAGCCCTGAGTACAGGTAAACCCTCCTCCTCCTCTTAGAGCGCACATTTCTCTGCAGACTGCTGCTGAATTAAAAATAAACCTCAAACCCGACAATGCCAAGAAGCTGCATCAGGTTTGATGTGAGAACAGAGTCTGGGGGTAGCACCAGAGACAGGCAGAGATGAGAGGGAAGCGGTGCATTGACACCTGGCGGAGAGGAAATGTCAGAGGCTGCAGGAGTTAACGCGTGTTTGAAGGAAGAGAGGTTTTCTCTTGTGCAGGTGGTGCGGGTTCAGGTTCCCGTCTGACAGGGTTCAGCAATAAAAGAATTCACTGATTTTTATCTTCAAGGGAGCTCGACGATAAACCGCTGAGCTGTAATCTAACCTCACCTCTGCTGAGTGTCAGGGCTGCATTTAGAGGCGAACGGTCTCATTGCTGCGATGGCGTGTAGAGATCCCACAGATTGACTTTAGTAACAGATGTTGTTCTCAATTTGTGAGATCTCAGCACTCTTTGTTTTCTGGATCAACACAAAGAAATGTTTGACGTTTCCTTAGATTGATCTCGACTTGACAACGAGGTGAAGGTTGTCACACGTAGGAGGCCTCAGAGCCTGAAACGCTGACACCACGATGCAGGGGTCGACTGCAGAGGGCAGATCAGATCAATGTTTGTTTGGTTCGGATCATTTCGTTGAAGTTTTTTATTCTGAAGATGAAATAATAAAGTGTGTTAGTTCAGGCTGGATAAGCTTTGTGGTGTTTATAGTAACTGCACTTGGATCTACTGTTTTTTTTCTGTCAGCTCTGTATTTCATTAGATCATAGCCGTCAATGACGCTATCGTCCAAAGCGACAAATGACAAAAAGGAAAACCTTAGTTTGGCTTCAGGTGCTGCCATAAAGAGCAAGAAGACATGCTTTTTTCATGTTGAATAAAGTAGCCATAACTAACCACGATTAATCACTGCAACGATATCATTTAAACCTCAACAACATTCAGTGATCAGTGTTTAAAAGACCTGGGTCTGAGACCTTCTGACTCCTCCCCCTGAGGACAAAGAGGAGCAGGCTCAGATTAAGGGTCTTAGTGTTCCCTGAACAGATGAGTCTTCAGACGTCTCTTAAAGTAGAAAGGGACTCTGTGGATCGTATAGAGTTTGGTAATTCATTCACTGTTTGGGAACAACAGAGGAGGAGAGTCTGGCTAGAGATTTGGAGCCGTGCTGGGCTGGGAGCACCAGGTGTCTTTCACAAGCAGAGTGTAGAGGACCAGAAGGAGTGTAGACCTGGATGAGGGACCCCAGGTAGGCAGAAGCCATTCCTGTCAATGGCTACGTCATTAACGCTTTTACATTCAGAATATTAGCTTTAACCCAGTTGTGCATGGCCATGTAAACACCAATAACACTTTTCAAAAACTGGAATATGCTCATATTCTGGTTTGTAAAAACCTGGGTTCCTCCTCTTTTAACCTGAATATTTAGTCATGTACACGCCCTGTTGGCAAGGAATCTTGGTCTTTAGAGTGCAGGAAGTCCGCCGTGCTGCTGATGTTGTTGCTGCGGTTGCTATGGATACAGGAAGAAGAAGCAGAAATGATATGCATTGCATCAAGGGATGGGTACCACATTTGGTACTTTTATAGGTACTGACCAAATCCTGTCTGTGGTACCGATTCACGTAAAATGAAACGGTACCATGTTGTGTTATTTTATGACTTTTGTGGTGCTGATTTGATTTAAATTGCGATTCTTCGATAGGTCAGACTTTAAGTTTTTTGTTTACTTTTTTTTATCACTGGACCATTTAAAAAAGTTGAATGATGATGATGTTTACAGACTACATCTGGGGCCATGTTTCCTAAAAAATGCTCATCACATGTGAGTCAGTATTTAGGATTTATTCAGGGGATCTGACATTGCATCATTTTCCAGCCCAGCTCATAAACAAAGACTAAAATGAAGGATTTTTATTTGAAAAAAAAAAAAGACTTTTGAACAAAAAAGTCACAAATTTTACATTGTTAAACAAAAAAACCTGGTACTTAGGGATGGGTACCAAATTAGGTACTCTTATAGGTACTGACTTAATTCTGTCAAAAGTTCACATAAAACCAAAAGTACCATGTTTAGGTCCCTAAATGCATCCTTGTGACTGTGGGGGAGTGGAAGAGTAGGAGATTTTCCATGCCAGACATGAACGTTGCATTACAAGGTTATACGTTGAAGAATAAATATGTTAAATTAAAAAACGTTGAGATTTCATTATTAAACAAATTAGCATTTTTTACCACATGAACACTCAAAAGTACTGAAAATTGGTACCATTGAGTGCCGATACCAATTACTAGTTAACAGATATGTATTAAATGTAAAAAGTACCCATCCCTACTGATACTATGATATGTTGTTTTTTTTTTTTCCACCCATATCAGGTCCCTAAATGCATCCTTGTGACTGTGAGAGTGGAAGAATAGGCGATTTTCCATACTGGACTTGAACACAGCATTGCAAAGTTATATACTGAAGAATAAATATGGTAAATTAAAAAACCTTGAGATTTTATTTTTAAATAAATTAGTATGTATTACCACATAAAAGCACTAAATCACTGAAAATTGGTACCAATTGTCAGGTACCAAATGTTGTTTCAGATGTGAAAGGTACCCATCCCTAAGTGGGTCATGACATTCTCTGTGTGTTGCTGTTTTGATAGGGATACCGCGTAATCAGGAATAACCCTGTTTGCTTACACATGTAAACTGGTTATCCCCAATGTTTCCAGAGTTCAGAATCAGGAATATTGACATTTACCTGAATATTGACTGCACATTAACGTAGCTAAAGTGTGTTAGCTCAGTTTGGATAGCTTTGTGGAGTTTAGAGCTCTGCACTGGGATCTGTCAGCTCTATGTGTTATCAGATCTGAACACCTGAACAACCATCATCGATCTCACTTCCTGACTGATTTCCTTGAAGGATGCTTTGGCTTGTTTTACTGTAAGGAAGTCAGAAGTCTCATGAAAGTTGGACGTATAGATATTTTTCAGATTTCTCACAAAAAGCATGTGATAGCAATGATCTCCTTAATTAGAGAGGCAATATGTGGCTTGTTTGAACCAAAAAGTTGTCTTTGCAGAGTATGTCCAAAGACCGTGTGTGATTTTTGGACTTGTTGACTTGAAACCTCTCCGAGATGAGCAGGAGGAGGAAAAGTCGACCCAGAGAGGAACCTGGGGCTCTGCGTCCGTGTGGAGGATAGAAATTGAGTCTGAGAGCAGTAAACAGAGAGTTCTCACATCATCATTTCATCAGCAATCAAACATTTGGCTGGAACCACAAACGGGCTGAAAGCAGCGTTGTGCGGCGCCCGTTGGGTTTGTGTGACAGTAAATTTGACATCAAATGTGCCTGATCTCTGCGGAGACGGAGAACAGAGGCGTTAAACTGACTTTCAGATCAGCTCAAAGGTAAAATGACTCAAACGCTCAGGAGCGACAGGGGATATTCCTGGAATATGAACAGCTCTGTTTGTCCTCAGCGCTGCTTTCAGACGTCACTGTTTATGAAATTTTAATGAAAGTTTGTTGCTTTAAGTGTTTTTATCATCTGCAGGGTGGGAACATAGAAAGAGTAAAAGCTGTAATCAGGAGGGAGAGACCGTCGTTTGGTTTCTGATTCTCTCAGTGTGGATGCTCTAACGTCTTCTTATTTCTGTCACCACGTCCGATAACTGCTGAAAACTCAGCCTTTATTTGTTCCAGCTCTCTCCGACCTGGATCCTGAATTATTCACTGCTGTTTAGCGGAGATGCTAATGAAAATCAGTCGGTCACGAAGGCTTCATCCTGAACTCTGCCTGGGCTCTTCTGCAATCCACACGAGGGGGGATCTGCACTTCAGGGGATTCTCATTTGAATAAAAAAGATGATGCCCAGCATCTTTAATTCATGTGTGAGAGGTGTGCTCAGCAGAGTCGGTGATTGGGGATGTAAGTGGAGTCAAATGAAGCGTCTCTGTTCGTCCTCAGAGGTTCGTAAAGAGTTGGATCAAAAGGTGCAGTTTGACGCTAGCGCTCGATACTCAGCTGGAGAATTAGGAAACAATTAAACACGTGCGACCTCTGGTTTCTGTTGTTGTTGGCTTAAAATTGTCTATTATACTCGATATAAGCCACGTTCAACTAGTCAGTCCAGAAAAACGTCTTATTTCAAGTTGTTTAAAGACAAAATGAGGTCTGAATTCCTGTAAACAAGAAAAAAATCCTTAAAACTAAATTAATGTCTCAATGCAAGAAACTTTTATTTTGTTCCATTGGCTGATATTTATTTTTTTACTTGTTACAGCAATTCAGACCTCATTTTGTCTCTGAATAACTTGAAATCAGACATTTTTTGTACTGGTCAGGTGAATGTGGCTCATATTAAGTCTAAAAAGACGTTTTCTAATGAAAAAAAGACAAAAACACTTGATAAGATTTCCGTTTTTCCAAGTGTGGGAAATATCTTACAAAGAAACATTGCAAAGACTTATTTCCCTATCATTAACCCTCATTCAAATCTTTCTTCCTTTCCTTTTTTCAAGCTTCTGAGATGACAAACAGTCTTCCTTTCCATGGGAAAGTACGGTGGCAAAGAGGTGGAAATGTTCAGTAACTTTCAGAAACTTTCTGGGGGAAGTTCATCTTGCAAAATCTGAAAATATTCAGAATTATTTTATGAAAACTTCCTCGAGTTTACGTCATCCTCAAGTGGTGCCTTCAATGATTCTGTGCTGTGGAAATCAAGGCTGTGACGATACATTTTCTCTCCATCTGATTCTTTAACGATGTTTGGGATGTAGATTCAATTTAAACTGGTATTCTTTGATATTTCTGGTTTTTGGGATTTTAAGTTTGCTTTTTATCACCAGACCAAGTAAAAAAGTTGAATGATGATAACATCTACAGACTGTATCAGGAGCCATATTTTCCCAAAATGCACATCATGTGTGAGTCAGTTTTTAAGATTTATTCAGGGAATCTGACATCTCAATTTTTTTCCAACCCAGCTAAGAAGCAAGAATAAAATTAAGCACTTATATTTAAAAAGAAAAAAAATCAAAAGGTACCATAGGCTGTATATACAGTGGACAGCGTACAGTTTTGAAGCCAAAATTCCCCCGTCACAGACGCAGCCATTGGCAGCCAGAGTCTGTGCAGTAGAGACGATGAGGGATTCTGGGAGAATCTGGGTGGAGCTGGGTGACAAAAATAATATATATTTTTTTCTTTCTAGAGTCTAATCTCTTCTTTACTCTACCTCCCGACATATTTTACAATCCCCGAAAAAAATACACGAGAACGTCAGCTGTCAATCATCATTAAATGTGACGCAAAACCTCATTTTTAACCTCGTATAACTAATGAAAATGAAACTTTTCAGGAAAAAAGAGGACTTGGATACAAGACAGACAAATGATATCTTCAAATCACCACAACAATCAGACGTGAGAAACATTTCTATGAGGCTTATTAACTTTTAAAGTTTGACCACAGCCCATCTGGAATGACTGGGGAGATGATTTTTTTTTTTAACCTATACTGCACCCAGCCACCAGGGGGAGCAGTTTTCATCGCGACCTCACTTTGAGCCGAGCAAGATAACGTCCATTTTTTTTTTTTACAGTCTATGAAAGCTACCATGTTGAAGTACCTAAACCCATCATGTGACTGTGAGGGAGTGGAAGAGTAGGAGATTTTCCATGCTGGACATAAACACAGCACTGCAAGGTTATATATAGAAGAATAAATATGTAAAATTAAAAAATAAATAAATAAATTAAAAAAAAAACCATTTTATTATTAAACTAATTGATATTTTTTTACCCCATAAAAGGGCTGAACAATTCTGGAAAATAATCTAATTGTGATTTTTTTTTGTACCAATATTCTAATTGCAATTTAGCATGTGATTTTTTGGAGGGTGATTATCTTCTACATTATTCACTGAACACAGGCAATAAACCGTTCTATAGTATGACCAACACAACAAAGGATGCTGTCATCACATAAACAAGTCTTTCCTCTTGGCCAGGCCTACATGTTATGATGAAATGAGATGAATTGAAGCATAAATTGATAAAATTAACATGTTTTGATTTAACTATGACAATCACAGTAGAATATTGACTGGTTGATTTAACTTCAAACCTGTAGATGTGTAAAAATGATCATTAATGACCTTAAATAAAATCGGAGAAAGGAACAAAGCACTGCAGAACAAGAGGCCTGGTATGAACAATACATATGAATCCTCTCGTCTATGAATATCACACCAAATATAGTGCAGAAATGTAAATAAGACCAAATCTCTGGCTCAACCACTGAAATATGCCAACATGTTGAATGCACTTTTCTATAAAATGAAAAAGAAACACAATAGGGACATGAATATAAATATTAATAGTATAAAAATCGTACTGATCTCTCATCAGTAACAAAACACAAACTAGAGTAAATGCACTTTAATTTTTTTTATTTATTTACTTTTTTTTTTTTAATTAATTGCAGCCTGTGCGATTTGAAATTGCACCCTATTACATTGCAATGTCGGTTAAAATTCGATTAATTGTTCAGCCCTACCCCATAAACACAAAAAGTACCAAAAATTGGTACCGTTGAGTACCAATACTGATACCAATTGCCAGGTACTGGGCATCCGTATCGTATCTTTTCAAAAGTGAAAAGTACCCATTGTTTTTTTCTCCTAGCCTCTATAAAGCACTATCAAACACTGTTTGGAAAAGTGCTGTGTAAATTTAGTTTGTTATTATTATTATATTATGGAAGGGCAGGGAGCTCCAAGATCAAACCACCATATTTAATTTTTACCATCTCAAATCAGTGAGCGATCCTGACTGAAATAAACTCTGGTGTAGGAACATTAGATCAAATTAGCACCTGGAGTGTTTAAAGGAGGTTTCATTGGTGTGTGTTTGGGACAGGTGTGTTTCTGTCCATCCAGATGATGTTGGAGCCAATGTCCAAAAAGCATCAAATGGTGAAAAACGATCTATAGGCAGCCCAGAGTGATTTCTGTCTAACTGTGACATGTTTCATCTACTTTAAAACTCTACGAACCCATCCCTCATGTCCGGCTTTCCGACTCTTTTTCTCAGCGTTTCCTCTTTTTCTCCTCCTTTTCTCAGGCTCACGTCGTGCCACGAGCCCATCAACCCACACCCCATCAAGTTTGTTTATGACATGGCTCCTGCAACCAGCGCCGTCGACAGCGAGCAGCAGAGTATGTCCAGTGACCCAGACACGGTTTCTCTCACCGACGGCAGCGTGTGAGTATTTCCTGCTGGCTAACGCGTAGACGTACCCGTTCTGCAGGAACATAAACTCTTCCTTTTTCCAGCCGTGAGAAAAAATGTGACTGATGCGTCCTCGGACGGTCTTTACCGTCAGCGCTGTCAGGAAAACAAAGCAGATTCTGTCTCTTGTTTTGGCGCAGAGATGAGACAGAGCTCTGAGATCCACCTGGGATCTGAGTCCAGTGCTGGTTTAAAAACCAACGTTTCATAGGTGGAGACGGCACGGGGGATTATCCTGCACCGTCTTCAAAGCTCACCCCAACGGACGCTGACGTGTTTGAAGCATGAGAGATTATTTCAGATGATTGGTGCAGAGATTTAAGCATAGGAGAGTGTAAACCCAGCAGGACCAGAACCACATGGTGCTGTGTGTGAGTGTGTGTAATCTGCCAGACCACTTGTGGTGCAGCAGAGACAATGAACCTGTGAGAGCGGCCGAGCTGATTCATCAGCCTGATCCGTTTGAGAGAAACTGCAGAAACTCCAAAGCTGCTGTGTTGTTTATTCATGAGGATGTTTTATGAAAATGTCTTTGTTGTTGCTTCCAGAGATGGGGTCCCACCCTGCAGATACCGCAAGCTGGATCGCCGGGAGATGCAGGAAAGTGCCAAAGTGAACGGCCGATTGTCACTACCTCACATCCCAGTGAGTTTTTCACGGCTTACCTCCCTTTCCTCCTTCCTCCCAACATTTGAGATGTGCATATTTAAGCCGGGCTGTGTCGCAGGGCTGTGATGGAGTGTAAGAATAGCTGATGGTGAAGAAGAGCGCTGTCTAAATGCAGCTTGATGCTTTGCTAAGCTGTACGCGCTGAAGCCGAGCAGACATGATTCCTCCCCTGTGACAGCCCGATGCCTCCCTCTGCAGCGCGCGCTGTCTCCCCGCGAGGAAACCCGGCTCTAATTAGGCCTCAGAGTAAAGAGAGGAATTAAAACTCCACACGTAGCGCCCCGTTAGCATGCAGGAGCTGTCGACAAATTCATGAGGAGGGTTAGAAATGTCACTTTGTTTATGTTCAGATTTCTTATTGTCAGTCAAAGTGACTCAGAGAGGAAATGAAAGCAGGTTGGACTTTATTTTAGAGCTGAAACGATTCCTCGAATGATTCGAGGTACTCGATTACAAAAAATACTTGAGTAATTTTCTCTGCCTCCAGGAATCGTTTAATTTTAAAAAAGATCAAAGAATGGTACTTCAGAGAGTTTTCAGACCCCTCAAGCTACCTCTTATACAAAATAGCAACTAGCAACAAATTTAGCTTCTTTTCTGGAGTTTGGGTCCGCAACATTTAATGATGATGTACAAGGCACAAAAAATGTGTCACAGTGTGTTTACAAATTATGGAGCTACCAAAGCAAGTGCTCTTATTGACATGCTGTATCAGAAAATTCTCTTTCTTAAAGAGAAAAGTTTTCATTTGAAAAATAACTGCTCTTTAACTAAACAAAAATGTATTTTATCCGATTACTCGATTAATCGATTAATCGAGTAATCGATTAATCGATTAATCGAGTAATCGATTAATCGATGGGATTTTCAGTAGAATACTCGAATACTAAAATATTCAATAGCTGCAGCCCTACTTTATTTCATTGAAAACTTGAGGAGCACAAACATCAGCAGCCATCAGCTCCTGAGTCTGCGCATGTTTTCATCAGGGTGGTTAAACGTTCCCGGTCAGAGCGCTCACTCCTTGACGTTTCTCCCCTCAGCGCACAAACCGGATCCTGAAGGACATCCACGTGGAGCCGGAGCGGTTCGCCGCAGAGCTGATCCGGCGGCTGGAGGGCGTGCTGAGGGACAGAGAGGCTCAGGAGAAGCTGGAGGAGCGGCTGAAGAGAGTACGCCTGGTATGTTCACTTTATCGCGCTGTTGTCTCGTTCCTGAGCACAAACACGCTCTGTTTGTCAGTTCACGTGTGTGTGAATGAGCAGCGATGTTTCAGGCGCTGACGCAGAGCTTCACGCTGCAGCGCTGTCTGTGGACTAAATGAGCTCTTGAGGGAGTTCAGGGAGAGGACAGGAACAGGAATGTTTTGACTCAGAGACGGTGTGTGCTGCTTTCACTGAGGAAGTGGATAACGGCAGTGGCCAGAGGGAGGAATAAAACTGAAGGATGGATCCCTGAAGAAGAGCTGCAGCTAACATTTATCTCTGTGTTGTGGGTTTAATCTGCCTAATATCTTCAGATAAGTGGAAAAATAACAGAGGAGAGTGGAGGAGTTTTTTTAAACCCTCAGAGGAAAAGTCAGACTCAAACATACATCTCTCTTCTCTCTGCTAAACTAAAGCGTAGCGTCTTCAAAGTGTCGTCCATGGATACTGAGAAAAAGCAAAGAGTTTAAAAAGCAGCAGATTTTGGTCGCAGATAACTCGGGGATGTAAGAAAATATGATTCATTTTATTTAGTTCAAATAAAAATCCTTCATTTTAGTCTTTTGGTGCGTTCCACACCACCCCGGAGTTTACAATCAAAGATGGCTGCCCTGGGTGTAAACAGGAATTGAGCTCATGTTATATTCCATTTATTTTAGACTTTCTGAATAGTGTTTGTCGCAATAAGTCAGCCGTATACCTGGTTTTATTCAATGTTTCTTCACAGAAACAATGCTGTTATGGGATGTAGAGATGCACGATATATCGGTATCAACATCAGTTTCGGCCCATATTTACTCATTAGCTGCCAGCATTCTCAGAGCATCTTAAACGATCTTTCAAGACCCAAATTTCATGTATTTGGTGCGTTCTATGATGATGATGTCACAGTGATTGACAGTTCAGTGCAGCTAGTCATGTGACTCACTGAAGGCGGGAAAATGGAACACACACATTATAAAGGGTTGGAACCTTGACAGTGGAAGTGAAAACAGACTGAGGGACGGGGGCCTCTACAAAAGTTATCTCCTCCTTCGCCATAAATGGTATCAGCTTGAAACTTGCTCAGATAACAGAGTGGACCCTGCTTTACAAAAGCTCTTAATGAATTTGTTGTTTCTCAAACAGTTTTTGAATAACTAGCCATCAAAGTCAGTGAACCCCAAAGAAGATGTTTTCGGCTCCCCCTATTAGAATGAATGGGAGAGAAGGATCCAGCTCTTCACAGTTTGCTGCAGTTAGGCCTCTGCACAAAAAAAGTAAAGTGGTACAGCTTTGAAAATGATATGAATGGATTCCTGATAAAATTTACTGCAAAAGTATCTGATTTCAGAGAGATTTGGTTAAAATTGTGGCAGCTATAAGGAGACATTCCAAAACTTTGGTCAGTTTCACTCCTGAGAGGGCAGCAGTTGGTGATGATGTCACAATGATTGAGAGTTCCGTGCAGCTGGTCATGTGATTCACCAAAGGTGGGAAAATGGAATGTTTAACGCACTCACATTATAAAGACTTGGAACCTTGACAGTGGAGGTGAAAACAGCACGAAGGGACCAGGGACAGGGCGAGGACCCGACCAACGCTGCTTGAAGTTTTAATTTGAGGATGAATCACTTAGAAAAGAGCAGCTCCTCAAAAAAAAGCCGAACAGTGTCAGAGAAATCTTGAAATCTTGAATCAGAGAAAGTTTCAAAAATCAAAAACATTGAGACCTTAAATCAAATCAGGCAAAAAAGCAGACCATCTTAACCTTCACTGATGATCTCATAATAGGTCGTGGTTTATGAATTGGTAAACTTATAAAATTGAGATTGTTTAAGATGATTTATAAACTCCTTAAAACAGGATTGTTTTCTAAGCGTGACAGTTTATCCTCCACCGCTCACTTCTGAAGCCTGGATGGAGATGTGTGTCTGGCCACCAGGCTAAAAGTTTTCAGGAACAAAGCAGACTTAAAACCGTCTGGCCTTAATAAAATTAATGAGGCTAGCCATTTGAACGGGGAACAGAGGCGCGTTATGAATCATTTGGAGATTTCAAGCGTTGGCCTGTCAGAGATCTGGCGTTGACCATGAATCGGATGGAGCACCTGCACACTCAGCCACTTGTAAGCCTGGAACAGCGTGCTGCCTGTTTGATGTCACTTGAACGACGATGAAATGGTTGCTGCCACCACAAAGGAGATCTCCCTCAGTACACAGAGCCAAGTATTAAGTCTCAAGGCAGACAATTTACGTGGTTTGGACCCGGAAGGAGAGAAGCTGCCATCACACGGCTGGAGGTTTTTTTATTAAACCTGGAGGCGAGTATGAAATGAGAGCCTTCATCTGCTGACGCTCTGTGCATCCAGAGACGGAGCTGATACCTTAAATATGAGCTCAGGCTGCTCAGGATGGAGGACAGGCTTCACTTCCTGTCATTAGGGTCCTAGCACTAAGGGAGAGGACACTTTCATATTTCGTCCATTTCTTTCTTCTCATTATTACGTCTGCTCTTTGAGTTCTAATTAGACCCCTTAAACGTGCTCAAAAACTCACCAAAATCAGCACACATCTCAGATTTGGTCAGAAATTCAATACAATGCAACAATTGACCCCCAACATAAGAAAATATGCTCTCTAGTGCTACCTAGGCACACTGAAACTGCTCTCAATGGCAGTAGGAATGTCATAGAGAAATGAAACCAGTGCCAAAATGTTCATCTCGTTAAAAAGCACAAATCATACATTGACACCCCTGACCTATCTCAATCAGGAAGCCAGCAATTTGCCTTTCAAAATAAAGTTATCCCAATTTTGGGCCCTCTACAAAAGTTATCTCCTCCCAGGCCATTAATGGTATCAGCCTGAAATTCGCTCAGATGACAGAGTCGGCCCCGCTTTACAAAAGCTCTTCATGAATTTATTGTTTCTTAAATGGTTTTTGAAAAACTAGCCATCAAAGTCAGTGAACCCCCAAAAAGCCCTTTCGAGGCCCCCTATTACAATGAATGGGAGAGTAGGATCCAGCTCTTCACAATTTGCGGCAGTTAGTCCTCTACACAAAAAAAGTAAAAGTGGTACAGCTTTGAAAATGACATGAATGGATTCCTGACAAAATGTAATACAAATTTGATTTTTAGAGAGGTTTGGTCAAAATTATGACAGCTATAAGGAGACATTCCAAAACTTTGGTCAGTTTCTCTCCTAAGAGGGCAGCAGTTGGTGATGATGTCACAGTGATTGAGAGTTCCGTGCAGCTGGTCATGTGACTCACCAAAGGCGGGAAAATGGAATGTTTAACACACTCACATTCTAAAGAGTTGGAACCTTGACAGTGGAGGTCAAAGCAGCATGAAGGGACCGACCAACGCTGTTTGCAGCTTTAATTTGAGGATGAATCACTTAAAAAAGAGCAGCTCCTCAAAAAAAGCCGATCAGTGTCAGAGAGATCTTGTATTTGGTGTTTGAAAGAAAACAACGCTCATCATTACACCCTGTCAGGAAGTCAAATATCTGATATCTGCTGGATCCAGAGTTAAATGATGCTCAAATGAAGATGTCACGGTCCCAGAAATAGCATCCAGTGGGCTCAGCCAACTCTGCTTTTTGGATCTCGAGCAGAGATAGAGATTTATGAAATGTTAAAACCACGCCAAGAAGAATTTGGCTGCGTGCAGAAGTCTTTACAGGATCGATGAATTGAAGAAAGCAGTGGGCGCAGTGGGTTGAGAGACTCTTCTCAGGCGTCTTTGATTCGTTTATAGCAAAGGGATGGCGAACACGGGGAGGCTCAGTCGGTATGGCGTTTCTCAGAGATGTTCATTGAAGGTTTATTAAATTATTTACAGCTCCGACATGAAAAGTTGAGCTGGCTCAAAAAGATAAAAGTAAAAGCTCGTTCTACTGTTGTCTTTCCACTCGCGTTGCTTTTTTCTCTCGCCTCCTTTTTCTCCCTCTGCCAAAGTGTTTCTAACTTTACGCAGGGAGAGGCTGAACACATCAGACGAAGCTTCATGTGAGCATCAGGCTGCGTTCAGGATGGGTTTGGGTTGAAGCAGCAGATTGTGGTGATGGTCAAACATCTTGATGTGATTCTGTTATGGCAAGAAGGAAAGAAAGAAGTGATTTTATTCCAACATATTGTGAATTCCTGCTCACTCACTCTCACATGGTTTCCTCAGTCTGTCAGAGAGGATTCTGTTAGTGCATGAAAATACCTGCATTAGTCTGACAAATAGTGTCTTATTTGTGCTTTCTGCACTGAATCTCTGCAGTAAGAGCGAGAAGACAGTGGAGAAATTCTGCCACCTGCTGGTTGAACTCATGTTTCCTCTGCACCTGAGCAGAAAAATCTTTACAGAGCTTCCGTCTTTGAAGGAACATCATTTATTGGCCCTGTTAAGACCTCTGGTACCTTGGTGTGACCATTTTTATCTTTTTATGAAGCAAATGGAAGAGTAATGTTGAGTTTGATAGAAATGCCAATACAGTCAGTGCTTGGCCGTGGAGATAAGGAGAGGGAAATGCCTTATACAGACAGTAGATGGTACATTTATTTGGGATGCACTGATGTGAAAATTTTGGTTGATACTGATATCTGATATTAATATTGGTAAAAAAAATATATGTATAAAAAAACAATCTGGGATTGTTGTATCGAGGTAGTTCATCGAGAAAGAGCAATCGTGAAAAAAGATGACCATGGAAAGGATTGTAGGATGGAGCGCACGGGATGGACGCGATCAAAAAAATATAGTTTTGTCTGTTTTTTTAATTAAAAAACAGAAAGAGAAACGTAAAATAAGAGAGTCCACTCTTCTTTGGTAGTTTTGGTGTTTACATAGTCAGAGAAAAGAAGATTATTTGGGTCTTGAAAGATCGTTCTAGATGCTCTGAAATTGGCTGGCAGCCAATGAGTAAATATCGGCCGATACTGGTATGTTAAAAAAATGACCAACACTGACCAATACCAATATCAATACCGATAAATTGTGCGACCCTAAAATTTATCTTCAAAAACTTGGTCAGGAGTGATTATACTGAAAAAACACTGAAATCTTATCAAGAGTTTTTGTCTTATTTTCATGAAGAAATTGTCTTATTACAGTTAGTATGAGTCACTTTCACCTGACCAGTCCAGAAAAATGTCTTATTTCAAGTTATTTGAAGACAAAATGAGGTCTGCATTTCTTTAAAAAAAAAAACACTTCCAATGGCATAAGGAAATAGTTGTATTTATTAACTTTCTAGCAATTTTTTCTTGTTCCACCTGCAGATAATTATTTTTGTTACATTTTTTGTTTTGTTTTGTTTGTCCTAAACGTTTTGCAGAAGGTAAATTAAAGCTTAGAATATGAAAATCCAACAAAAAGATTCAGGTTGAAATCCAACAGGCTGCTGAAAAAAAACAGAGAAAACTAAGAAGGGACAAAAATCCAAGAAATTCACTAGAAAAAACGGTAATCTTTTTGAGTGTTTTTGTCTTAATTTCGATAGAAAATGTCTTTTTAGACTTAATATGAACCACATTCACCTGGGTAGTCCAGAAAATATCTGATTTCAAGTTATTTAAAGACAAAATGAGGTCTGAATTTCTTGGGAAAAAAAAGCAACTTCCAGTGGAATAGGAAAAAAGTTACTTGTATTAAGACGTTATTCTAGTTTTAAGCAAATTTTGTAGCAAATTATTCTTGTTCCACTGACAGATTTTTTTTTATTTTTTTGTAACAAGCAATTCAGACCTCATTTTGTCTTTAAACAACTTTAAATAAGACATTTTTTCTGCAATGTTAAGTTAAGTAAATGCAGCTCATATTAAGTGTAACAAGACAAAATTTACTTCAAATAAGACAAAAACAAGCGATAAGATTTCAGTGCTGGTATTTTATTAATATTGTTAAACAATTACATCTACTAGAGCAAATTCATTTTTCCATAGGAGTCTGAAAAGAACTGGGAGAAAGACGATGGGAGAAATGGGGAATTTATTTATTTAGCCAGAGAAACGAAGATGTCAACTACATAACTAGGTTTCCATTTTGTGTGTAATGGATTTTGTAAATGCTTTTTTGTTCAGAGTAACCCATGACCTCTTGTTCTGGCGTCCTTTTGCGTGTTCCTTTTGTGAAAAATGGATAAAATAACAAGTTTATAAACTGTGAAGAAATGAGCTTTAACATGAAGATGTAGTTCCCCAGAGTTTTGATCCTGTCCCCTGAAGGCTGGCTCTGTGTTTGTGTGCTCTGCAGGAGGAGGAAGGAGATGAGTTCCCGTCCACAGCCGCAGCGTTACCCAGTCACAGGTTTCCCCCTGGTGCCTACTCCCAGAACTACAACTCCCGTTACGCCGACTTCACCTACGCCGCTCCTTCCATGGGCGACTCCCACGAGGAGAACCCTGAGAGCATCCTGGACGACCACGTGCAGCGCGTGATGAAGACTCCCGGCTGCCAGTCACCGGGCACAGGTCGGCACTCTCCCAAGTCACGCTCACCTGAAGGTTTCCCAGGAGGCCGAGGGGCCGTTCCGTCAGGTCAGGGTAAACATCCGTCCAGGCACGGCCCTAAGGCGGAGAACAGCCACCTGCACCACCACAAACACACCCACCACCTCCACCACGCGGGCGGCGGGAAGCCCCGAGAGCAGCTGGAGGCCGAGGCAGCCGCACGCGTGCATGGCGGCAGCTTCCCCTGGGGCGGGGAGGCCGGCGGATCAAAGTCTCGCAGCTACGCGGACGGCATGGGGTCGACCCCCGTGGAGTGCGGCGGGTATAGGTACGTACCAAACGGCGTCAGCGCTCTGAGTCACGCTGCTGCTCTGGTTCACAGCTGCGCTCCTCTGCCCCACAGCAGCAAGGGAAGCTCCCAGTGCAAAAGAGGGACGAAGAAAGGCGACGACACGCGGCCGCACGAGACGCCGGCGCCTGCAGACGACCTGGAGAAGAACCAGAAGATCCTCCTGTGGCTGATGGAGGGGCAGAAAGAGCTGGTCCACAAGAGGAGCCCGTACGGGTCAGTGAGGGCTTCAGGGTCGCAGCGGTGACGCGTGTTTGTGGTGTTTGAATATTTATGTGACATAACTTTGTTTCAGGAGCACCGCCGGGTCCAAGAGGACCGCCGGCCACGAGGGACCCCGTCTCAGCTCTGTGGAGCGCTCAGGGTCTGTGCACCCGTGCGTCAACTCCCAGTCACGCAACAATGTGCAGCCGTCGCACCCTTTCATCCAGGACCCAACCATGCCCCCCAACCCGGCGCCGAGCCCGCTCATCCAGCTGGAGGAGGTGCGGCGGCGGCTGGAGGAGGAGAAGCTGAAGACGGGGACGTTGCAGCCGAAGCAGAGGTCAGACGGGTTCACGTCAGAGTGGATCAGAGGGACAGGAAGCTGTTTGTGTCTCTGAGTAACGCTGGGTGTGTCGCTCCCTCAGGTACGTGATGGAGGTGATCCAGAGGGGTCGCACCGCCGTCCGGCCTGCACTGTTCCCCCCGCTCAGCGTGGTGCCCGCCGTCTCCGACAGCGAGTTCTCCGAGCTCGAGTATGTCCACCCTGACACACATTACAGCAATTCAGAGCTTATTTAGTCTTTAGATAACTTGAAATCAGACATTTTTCTGGACTAATCAGGTGAATGTGGCTCAGATTGAGTCTAAAAAGACATTTTCTACTGAAAAAAAAGAAAAAAACACTTGATGAGACTTCAGGTTTTTGCAGTGTTGATCCACGCTGTCATGTGTGAGCTCAACAGATAGAGTCTAAAGCCTCGTTTCCACCAGTTCAAGTGCAAGTCCACTTGACCCGTTTCATTCATCTGATGAACATCCGAGGACGCTCACACACTCAAACACACACACTCTTCTTCTTTTGTTGTGTTACTAAAACAAAACTAAAAACAGCTCCGCTCTCATCCGCAGCATGTTTGGATTGAAACATGTGGAAACGTTTAAAAGCTTCTGTGTTTTTCTGTCTGCAGACACAAAGCGGCTAAAAAGCTCCCGTGTGAGAACATCACGGTGGCGTATTACTTCTGCGAGGAGCTGATCCCGTACAGGACGTCTGTCAGAGGCAGGGTGGTGACGCTGGGCCAGTTCAAGGAGCTGCTCACAAAGAAAGGAAACTACAGGTAGGAGGGAAAGAGCTGCTTCACGTCTGTTCCCACAGATTCAGCCTCAGAGCCGCCGCCGTCCGCCGCATTAACCCCAACACTCTGCCCTCCGCTCATTTCACAGGTATTACTTCAAGAAGGTCAGCGATGAGTTCGACTGCGGCGTGGTGTTTGAGGAAATCCGTGAAGACGATGCCATCTTACCCATCTTTGAGGAGAAGATTATCGGCAAAGTGGAAAGAATCGATTGAAGCGTCGAGGAGAAGTCGGATTTGGAGGGTTCAGAGGAAGTGTTTCAGGATGGAGACCTGAGGAGGCGAAGAGGAAGTGATAACGGCGGAGAAGTCAAGTTGAAGAGCAGATTTGTGAGTTTGAGGCTCGGTAGCAGGATGACAGCGGCGGTGGCGGCGGTGATGTTAGACCAGAAGAAGATGGAGCTGGATCTCTTGGTGGGAGCGTAATGTAGCACGGTGTAAAGTGAAGTAGATTAACGAAGAACAAAAAAAGCTACTAAAGCAACATATTTTTCTATGATCTAACAGAGGCTGTCCTCTCGGAGTAACCACACCTAATTTTATACTTATTGGTACCAGACGTGTACAGTTTGTGCTAAAAGATAATACGTTTTATATCTATTTAAGTATTTAAGATGCTGGTTTTTATCCTGTGACGCAGGAGTTCCCCTGACGAATCAAATCCTTTATAGGGCTGAGCTTCTCTGGACTCTGATGTTTGTGACTCTGATGTTTGTGCTGTTTTGTGTTTTCATCCTCAGCCTGTGATCGGTCAGGCGCCGTCTCTTTGTTTCACGCCACTGAGCATCAAACCTGCCGAGCAGAGCAGGAAAACCCAAACCGTCTGCTGCAGCCCGCTTCGACAGCCTGATGCTGGGACCCTGAGGCTCTAACGGCTGAAATACACCAGATCTGTCTCCAGTCCGACTCTGCTCCGTCACGGCGCAGGATCAGATAGATTTCTGATTGGTCAGCGAGTCATAAAACACCAGATCTGCTTCATTATGGTCTGACTAATGCGCAGACATCCTGTTTCTGCTGGATGCTGGGGCTGTGACAGGAAGTAATAATAACGAAAATAATAATAATACTAATAACTTTATTTGTACAGCAGGTGCGGTGTCATGGGTGGCCCTAAAAGTCCCAGGCCCACCTCAAACTTTTCTTTGAATTTTTTATTTATTTATTTATTTATTGTTTTTCAATTTGGTTTTAAGAGAAATATAAATTATAAAGCTCTGTCACTTTACGCTTGTTTTGTTAGTTAGATGTCCAGTCTTTATAAAATGAGCCAAGTTTGTCATTTTTTTAGCCTGTTAGCAAAAAGTTGAGACTCATTCAGCATCATATTATACCTATGGGACCAGAGAAGGATTTTGGTAAAGTCTTTAGATTTTTTTTTACTATAGCTATATCTATGTAGTAATACTTATTTAATTACTTTTGTAATTTATGGCCCTCCTAAAATTGAAATCCTGGCTTCATCAGTGTTGTATAAAAACTTTTAAAAACAGAAGTTTACAAAGTGCATCAACAAACAGTCCGGATATAAAAACAAGAAACACAAGCTTCACCTCAAAAAAAATAAAACAAAAGGCTTCGTTCAGTTGAGACAAGAATTAGAAATACTGTAGTTTTATATGAACCCAGACGATACAAGAACCATTCATTATAAAAAAACTGAGAGCATGAGGAACAAATAAAAGCTTAAAACGTCAACAAGCAAAAGAAAGACAAGGAAATAAAAAGGGGGTCAGAGCTGGAAATAGGACAGCTACTTTATAATAAGAAAATATTAAAAGTGTTGAAAGAATAAGGTAATAAAATAATGTTAATAATAATTATAACTTTATTTGTACAGCAGGGGCGGCTTCATGGGTGGCCCCAACGGTCCCAGGCCCACCTCAAACTTTTCTTTGACAACATCATTTTTTTGTTTCCTTATTTTGTAAAAATTCGTTTTCTTCAGGAATATTATAAAATTTTGTCACTTTATGCTGAGGCGCAGGCTATACGTACGTATACGTATCCGTATACGTACGGTCCTGTTGCTAACAACAACTTAAAGTCGCAATAAGGTCTTAAGACTTTTTGAAAGTTTGATAAAAGCAACAATAAGATAATGAGCAAGAGATAAAACAATAAAAAAGTGAACAAGACAGTAAAACTAAAGGAAGATACAACCTAAAAACAGCCAGTGACTTTCAAAATAAAACAAACCAGATGGTTTTATCTGGACTACAACAACAAACGGACAAAATGGGCGGAGCCGGACCAGGACTCGACAGGTTTGAGGTTTTACAGCCCGTTACGTCCGTACGTCTGGAGCAGAGCCGGACTGCAGACGGATCTGGTGTATCTGAGGCGTAGGAGGGAGTCGGGTCCCTTTTCATCAACACTTGAGTAAATAATACGTTTGTTGGAAAAATTGAAGAATCAGCAAAGAAGACAATCTTATACAACAGCAAAAAAACATATATTTATTAGCCTTAAGAAAATGAAGGAGTAATCAGATTGTTTCCTGCCTGATGCCGTCTCTAAACCCATCAAACATCACGCGTGTTAAAAACTTCTATTCACCGTGTTTGGCCCCTTAAAGTGACGCTTTGATCTGAACTTATTTTTAAAGTCGTCTCACTCCAGGAGAAGCAATAAAAGTTTTTAGGAGAGATTAATTTAAATTAAAGGTGAATATCTATGCAGATTGGTTAGGAGTGTTTCCCTGCTGAGCATTAATGTTAATTAAGTCACTGAGCGTTTGACAGGCTAATAAACCCTGTTTGAGTTCATTTCTAAAAGTGTTTTTTAACTTTGATAATTAATCTTTAGCTTAACGACCTTTTGTAGGCGGTCGGTGCCAATGAAATGTGGGAAACAATTCCTCCAGAGTCGCTTTGCCAGTTTGCTTTCAGTTATTTCCACCAAATTAAAAAGTGTGGGCTGTTTTTCTACACGAGGCAGAAAACAGCGTCTGTGGTATCGCTGAATGTCTGATCAGACGATGAAACTGGAGATTTGAAAGTCGCGTCTTTACCCCTCCTTTAAGTGCTTTGTCTGTAGCTTCATCGTCGCCGTCGTGTACAGAAATCGTTTATTAGCTGAGGGCTAACAGACACAGACATGTTAAAGTCATGTGAAGATGTTTTTATTTATTCGAGCGCCGTGCATCCGGACGCCTGTAGCTCCATCCTGTGCCTGGCAGAAGAGAAATGTTAGAGCAAACGATCTACGCTGAATAGATCACGTTACACCAAAGACGTAAAGGTCGACGACTCGACGACTCGACGTAGGCGCACTCCTGAATCCCTCGGCACATTCATCCCCCTCTTATTTCGCAGCAGCACTTAATTTTCCTCGTTCTCGTCGTGTTTTTATTCTCTTGGTTTCTGCAGACGATTTCTTTTCCAATCAGCTCCGTCGAGACGCGTGATTGAGCTGAAGAAGCTGGAGAACAATCACAACTCAAGGCCTCTTGTTTTTCTTTGTGTGGTCTCATCGTGAAGGAGGACACACACACACACACACACACACACACACACACACACACACAGACAGAGGAGTGTTTGTTTTCATGCTGCCTTACTGTAGATCCCTGATTTAATCACTTTAAACTCTGCGTTAGCCTCCTGTGGTCCTGTTCATGTTAAATTATATTTTTGATTGAGTTATCGAGCTCGTTATGTTGTTGATTTCCTCTGAAACAGAGAATCAGTCGATGTTTCTGACTGTGAAGGCCGCTGACGGTCCCTTATTTAAGATGGATGAAATGTAAACGGACTATCCGAGTGCCTTTGTTACTGAGCTGATCAGTCTGCAGTGAGACTTCAGACCAACGTGGACGTCCTCTCCAGGGATCTGCTTTATTCACGTCTTTAGTTTTTTTATTATTATTCTTTTAAAGAGTCGTTCCTGTTTTAATATTTGTCACTTTTCCACCTTTTCTATGTAAATATGTAAAAGTTTCTCTGTCATCAGCCAGCAGCACAGTCAGTACCCTGGACCTGTTTCTGTTCACAGACTAGCATGGTTACCGTTTTAAGGTACCCGGACAATAAAAACATGCAATAAACCAGCTCACGACCTCTGACCTCTGATTTCAGGATCCTCTGACGACCTGGAGGATGGTGGACTTCACTTTCAGGGTCTAACAGGTTTTTTGATGAAATCTCAGGGTTGATCAGTCTGAGAGGGACAGCAGAGGGCGCTCTTGGGTTGCTCCTGCAGAGATTGGACGAACAGAGGATGAATTATAAATAAACTGATGAAGAATTTAAACAAAGGAGGTGAAAATCTGCGTCTTTAAGAGATTAATTGTTGTTTTAAAGTCTAGCTAATGAGTCCACATGGAGCTGAAACAGAGAAATCCTGCAGAGGCCTGAGGAGGATGTAGGGACGGTTACAGCTCCTCCTCCGATGCTGCTGCTCATCAACCAGCTCGTGTTAGAAAAAGAAACAATTTACCATCAATAAAGCATTTATTGATGATAAAAAAAAAGTATACTGTTGGATTTAGCTTGTTAAAGTCTATGTCTCCCTTCCTGTTAGCGAGGAGCACAGACTGTGACCTCGGTTTAATGAGGGAAGAGGTCGCTGTAAAGCCTCCGAGTTATCTGATTTAATAGAGCCGTACTTCAGTCAGTCAGGGACACACACACACACACACACGTTCCTCTGGGGATGGATCATAGACTGGATGTGGACTCATTCAGATAAGATGAGACATGATCAGATTACTTTATTGATCACTTGTCGTTGTTCAGCAACAGATGGCTCCTTAAAGATGACACCAGAAACACCGTGTGACGTCACGTCAGAGCCACGTACGGGGAAGTGAAGAGGCTCCTGAAGCGTGAACAATCAGTGGAGTGGACCACTTAGAGCTGGACTGCTCCCCCATAGAGAAAAACACATCTCAAACAAAATGACCTCCAACCTGAGAGAAGTCTCCTCTTCAGGGTTAGAGTTCACACAGAGGCCTGTTCATGTTTTAATGACAGGGTGAAAATGAATTCACCTCATCCCAGCACACACCAACCTGACTGTGGATGTTTCTACATCTGGATGCTGTGATAACAGAGATGCTGAAAGGTTCAGGGTTACGTAACGCTCACTCAAAGACCCGGATGGACTTCTAGTTCTGCAAAACCTTCATTTTCCACAAGTCTGACACAAACTGTGTGATTGTTGTTTAATAGAATGAGGCTAATCTCTGAGGGAAAGCTCCAAACTCAGTTTGTGTACCTTCATTTTCACCTTTTCGTTGCTAGGCGCTACCCAAGTAGCTGCCTGTTGCAGCAGCTCTCTCGTCTTTGTCTGTTTCTTGTAATTTTTTTGTCTCTTTTTCGTCATCTTTGTATTTGAAGTGAATCATCCCTTTGTATGGTTCATTGTCGGTCACGGACACCAAACTTTTTGTGGCTTCGGCGGTATTTTTTACTACTTTTCTCCTGTGTTTGTCTGGAGATCCTACATGTAACCATGGCTGCATTGTTTACATGTGAAATTAGCTGTTAGCAGCCTGTAGCATGTCAATGCTAACTAGTGTAGGACTTGATGATTTCCCTCGAGCTGAGGAGGAGGAGGTGAGGACGACGTGCTGGTTCTCGGATGTGAGCTGGGAGGTGACGATGTGGACCTGTCCTTCCATCCATCGTTGTTGTTGGGAACGTGGGATCTCGCTCCGGGGGATGGACGAGCTAGCTGTGCTAGCCCAGCAGCAGAGGGGCTGCCGGAGGGTAGAGTGGCATTGTGCTGTTCACGGACGTGGCTGACGGAGCTGACATCGGATGCCGGCGCCACATTGGAGGAGCTTCACCTGCTGTGAGCAGACAGGATCCAGGAGACAGAGACTGAACAGACTGCTGGGGAGGCTCAGTCCTGGACCCTGTGGAGGTGGAGACTGGCTGGGCTGGAGAGTGGTGGACGAGTGGTGGACGGGATGTCGTCATCTAATTTCTTATGGACTTTTTTGCACTTTCTATACTCTTTCTTACTTTTGTTTTCTTAAATGCTGCGGTGACTCCTGAATTTCCCCTCGGGGATAAATAAAGTATTTTCTATTTCTATTTCATACCAGGTGTGACCAGGAGGGGGCGCCTGCAAGGTAGCCCTAAGCTGCTGAGAAAGCAGAAAGCAGCCCAAAAAGAAGAGGTAAATCTGGGTTTCTTTAAAAGGTAGGGGAGACCGGGTGTAGTTGTAACACTTTTTGCTTCAGCACCTCAAACTTTAAAGCAGCGTTCCCACATTTGTTCCCTACAAATGGTGCTAATTCAAACCTCACCAGGTGATGTCAGATACACGGTGATCCTTTGTTACAACCATCCCCACTACCAGGGTAGGTTGTAACAGTTAGACCAGGCATGGGCAAACTACGGCCAGGGGGCCACATGCGGCCCGTTAAACGTTTTAATCCGGCCCGCCGAACTTGAAAAAATTAAATGAATAAACCTTATTTATGCTTCATTTTCCCTGCAATTCTGATGTTTTCTATATAGAGATTTCACATTCAATATCAAAATTTCAATTTTGACACAACATTTTTTTGTTTTTTTTGGTTTGTATTTTCATTTTTAAAACCAGGACAGAAAAAACACTTTTTTTCTGTTTTTCTGTGATTCCGTTTTGGTTTTAAAACAGAAAAACAAAAAAACAAGTCTGTTTTTTCTTTTCTTTTTAAATTTTGTTTTGAAACAGAATAACGAAAGAACGAACCACACACAGATTAAAAATCCCCTTATAATTCCATTTTCTCATATTCTAATTTTAGTTTCGAAACAAAATCAAAACAGCAAAAAGTAGACCGTTATGTGTCGTTATCCGTTTTCTGATTTTGGATTCTAAAACGGATATGGATATGAACGAATGATTCCCTGATAGTTACCAAAGCACTCCATCCATCTGCTCCTGGTCCCTTTGTCAAATGTTAGAACCCAGGAATCAAAAAGTTTGCCCACCCCGGAGTTAGACAAAAAAGCAAAAACAGAGGTCACGCCCCTCAAAAAGAGGTTTATTGAAATAGAACAATCCAGAACAATGTCTCTCTCTGTCACTGACCATAACTCACTTCCTGTTTGACTCAAGAGTTCATCCTTAACATTATGCTCAAACACTAACTGACTTCCTGTTTGTTGTGACTTCAGGCTCACCGCTCTCAGTCTTTCTTTAGCTGCACATAAGGGGATGTAATACTTTTTAGGATGTGTTACAACCCACCCCTGTTAGCCAGCATTAGCTAGCTGTATTAGCATAGTGGGTTAAAATTAGCATGAGAACAATGCATCACATTTTGCCTGAGAAACTACAGTTTACTCAAATCCAGTCAAATGGTTTTATCTGGAGTAGTATAAGTACTAAACAAATTTACTTTCTTACCTCAAAATCAGTTTTTCTCTATAGAATCTGCAACTCTCCCCATGTTACGACCATACCCAGTCTCCCCTACTTTGTTTTATGCTACCTTCAAAAAGTAGACCAAATTTACCTCTTTGTTTTGAGCTACTTTATAAATCCTGAAAATTACCACAAATAGACGTTTTTATTTTTGGCTACTTCTTTTTAATGTAGCTCAATTTAACCCATTCATTTTGTGCTACTTTTGGAATACCTTTTCAATTCGGAAGTTTTCATTTGCAGCTATTTCCTTCATCAAAAAAATGCCCCAAATTTCCTTTTCAGTACATAGCATTGTAAAAGTAAATTGAGACTTCATTCAAAATAAAAAGAGTAGCTCAAAATTACCTTTATATTTTGGGGTACTTCTAAAATTTTGATTTTTATTTATTATCATTTTTATTTATTTATTTATTTATTTTGGTTTTTATTTATTTATTTATTTATTTTAGTTTTTATTTATTTATTTATTTTGGTTTTTATTTTTTTGGTTTTTATTTTTTATTTTTTGTTTTTAATATCATAGGTCATATTAGCTTATGAAAATCAGATAAATTGATTTGATGGTCTTTATTTTGGGACTCAAGTTTTTCTTAAAGTACAGACTTGAATCCAGTAAAAAAAAAGCATCAACACTGGATTCATCAGTCGGCTCAGTGGCTCCAAAAACCTGTGGACGTGGACACACTGACAGTACATCTCTGATTATTTTATGTTTATAGTTTTTCTCTGCTTCACCTACAAAACCCT
Organism: Halichoeres trimaculatus; assembly: GCF_033239565.1. NCBI lineage: Eukaryota > Metazoa > Chordata > Actinopteri > Labriformes > Labridae > Halichoeres > Halichoeres trimaculatus. The sequence goes on along the minus strand of NW_027437198.1, from coordinate 27,510,499 downwards.
GATATGGACGTACGCCCCTGTTCAGAGTATGACCTTCATACTGTAATGTCAGCTCAGGTTTATTTGATATTAACAGGCTCTTGATCAACATTCAGAATCACAGCCTGGCCTCAGGTTTCTCTGAGGAGCTGCTCTCCTCTGAATTTTAATCCCAGCTCGTCGCTCCAGCAGATGGAAGCTATTTCTGATGTGTGAAAATCAGCAAACAGGCTGACAGTCCCTGATATGGACTGGAGTGGCACAAAAAACTGAAATCTTCTCAAGTGATTTTGTCTTATTTCCAGGAGGAAATGTCTTTTCAGGCTTAATATGAGCCACATTCACCTGAGCAGTCCAGGAAAATGTCTGATTTCAAGTTATTTAAAGACAAAAATGAGCTCTGAATTGGTTGAAACAAGTAAAAAAAAAGACACCTCCCAATGGAACCAGACATTTCAGGCTTTTTTTGATCTCCAGAAAACAGCTGAAACCAACTTTTGATCAGAGTAAAACTGAGTAAATGAGATGTATGAAGGCAGATTCATAGATTAGATAGAGAGCACAAACATTCGACTGAATCATGTGTAAGATGAGCCAATCTCAATCCATGTATCTGGAGCTGTGACTGTCCTGCAGAGAAAACAATTAGTGAAACACTTCAGGAGGCGAAGCTATAGCACCAAGACACTCTGCGTTTTTATTACAAGCCTCTAGTTATTTCCCCGAGTCGTAAACTGAGCATTAAAGAAACTGATCAGGGTGGGATGCTCCCCAGAGACAGGCGACACTCTCTCTGACTCTTCATCTCTGGGCTAAAAACAGCCTTCACTGCAGGAAACAGATTATTAAGCTGGTAAACAACGTGTTACATCATGTTTTCAACCCTCTGTTTAAAAATAACGTATATGAACACTGGACTGTACGGGCTGTGTGGTTTGAAAGCCAGCGTTATGAAAGAGAAAGGACAAAGACAGTTTGGAGCAAAGGGCAGATCATCAGGGATACGCTGGACGTGGATCGCTGAGAGGAAAGGAGGATGTTTTTTTTATCTGTCAGAGGGGGGGAAATTACAGCTTACACAACCTGAAGAGAACAACAGAAAAGAGGCAAGAAAAATGTTTATTTGTACGGCTCTGAGGTAGGACACAAGCTTACAGCCAAACACGGAGAGAAAGAAACACTGAGGCTCTGCTTCACGGAGAAACGCACAGGAAATACACGATTTCAACATATTCAGATAAATATAGAAGATCTGACACCAAACAGAAACATGCCATGAGTACATCCTCTGCAAAATACAGCAAAGCACTTTTTAATTACACATGGGTCCAGAAAGTTTTTATCAGATATGAAACGTTTGCCCTTTGACCCCTGATTCATGAGCTCTTTTCAGTTTTCAGATGCAGGGTTTGAGATTGGTGATGCAAAAACAGATCATTATGTTACAAACAAACAGTTTAAATTAATTTATAATGTGTGAGTTAAAAAATTCCATTTTCCCGCCTTTGGTGAGTCACATGACCAGCTCCACGGAACTTTCAATCACTGTGACATCATCACAACTGCTGCCCTCTCAGGAGTGAGATTGACTTTCTTAAAATGTCTCCTCCTGGATGCCACAATTTTGACCAAATCTCTCCAAAAATGAGATATTTTTGTTGTAAATTTTGTCAGGAGTCCATCCATGTCATTTTTGAAGCTGTACCACTTTGACTTTTTTGTGTAGAGGCCTAACTGCAGCAGCTTGTGTGGAGCTGGATCCTCCTCTCCCATTCATTTTAGCAGGGGGAGCTGAAATGGCTTCTTTGGGGTTCACTGACTTTGAGGGCTCACTATTCAAAAACCATTTGAGAAACAACAAATTCATAAATAGCTTTTGTAAAGCAGGACTCACTCTGTCATCTGAGTGAATTTCAAGCCAATACCATTTATGGCCTGGGAGTAGATCATTTTTGTTCAAGGCCCCAAAATTTGGCCAAAATTTATTTTGAAAGGCAAATTGCTGGCTTCTTGTTTGAGATAGGTCAGGAGTGTCTGCAGATAATTTGTGCAGCTCACTGAGACAAACATTTTGATGTTAGTTTGATTTTTCTATGACATTCCTACTGCCATTGAGAGTTGTTTTAGTGTGCCTAGGTGGCGCTAGAGAGCACATTTTGGTATGTTGAGGGTAAATTTTTCTATCATATTAAGTTTTTGGCTCAATTAGGGCCAATTAGGGCTCAAAGAGTGGACGGAATAATAAGAAAGAAACTGACGAAATACGAAGGTGTCCTCTCCCTTAGTGCGAGGACCAATAAGAACCAAGACTGAACAGCAGCAGCATGCACGACACAAAGAAACCAACCAAGTAACTGAAACTGCTCAAGATAGAAATAAGCACATTTAAAAGGTCCAGTCAGAGCGAAGCTGACTTTTTCTGCAGACTGCGTCAGTAAGCGTGTCGACCTTCAGTCGAACACAAATGGCTCAGGACGAGAAGCACCGCGTCCCAAAAGGCCAATCCTCCAGGATCTGAAGTCACACGGGCTCAGGAGCGTGACGAGACCTCTGAACGCCTTTGGGAAAGCTCGGGACAGTGAAACACGTTCGTACAGCAGACGACACATTCTGCGCCGCTCAAAGTGCTGGGGTAAAGCGCCGGGTCTGTGACAGGAAACGGAGGTCAAACACGCCAAAGTGCACGCCATGGTTAAGGCAAATGGTGGAGGGAGGAGACACTGAGAAGCTTTGTAGACCTTTCTGAATCAGAGTGTGTGTGTTAGAGGAGCAGACAGGAGCGTATATGACACACACACACACACACACACGTTTGATAAAAGCAGATCTCTGGCGCTGGGCTCCATGCACACACTCCAGTGCTCGGTGTTTGTGTGAACACATGAGTCCTTTCACCGCTCACCAAAGTGTGAACATCAAGATGACGAGTTTGCACGTTTTTTAGAAACATCCGCCGCCGCGTCTTTCACGGCTGGACGCGCGTCACGTCTGCTGCTGAAAGGGCAGGTTGAGAGTCACCGTGGGCTCTCTGGGCTCGATGACGGGCCTGTTCATCATCTCACACTCGTTCTGCCGCACATTCTCTTCGTTCATCTGGGACACCTCGGTGGAGCCGGCCTCGAACCCGGGGACGGTGTTGGCCATGTGGACCACGTGGACTTTATTCCGACCTTTTTTACTGAGGATGCAGCTGAACACCTTCTTGAAGCCTTTGCGGAAGTGTTTGGACACCAGAGCGTAGACGATGGGGTTGACGCAGGAGTTGGCGTAGGCCATGCAGTGGGACAGCAGCCTGAAGGCGTAGGTGGTCTGGTTGAAGGGGAAGTCCCCGTACAGGTAGCACAGGATCACCACGTGGTACGGGAGCCAGCAGATGCAGAACAGCACGGTGACGATGATGATCATTTTGGTGACTTTGCGCTTGGCCCTCTTGGACTCCGACATGCCGTCCAGAGGGTCCACGGCGGTCCACAGGTACTTGATGGTGCGGGTGTAGGAGAGGCTGACGATGAACACGGGGACCACGTAGCCGACCAGGAAGGTGCACGTGTCCAGCACCTTCCTGTTCTGCTCCTCCCAGCCGGGGATGCACACCGTGCTGTTGGCGTAATCGATCAGGTCGTAGTAGCTGAGGTAAGGGCCCGCGAAGACCAGAGAGAGACCCCAAATGATCACCATGGCGACTACAGCGTTGCATGGCGTTCGTAGCTCTCTGGAGCGCAGCGGGTAACGGATGGCCAGATATCTGCAGAGGAAACAAGAGGAACAAACCGCAGTGATTGGATAATTAGAGGGCATGCCGAGGACGATCAGAAATCTGCATAAACGCGTCGTCACTCAGAGCTGAGCTTCAGCGGCTCAGGATGTTAGAGCAGGAAGTTAATCATGTTAACAGGTCGTTTGTCAGTCACCCTCAGACAGATCCATGGCGGGTAGAGACAGACGACTGGGCAGAGGAGAATCAGACAGCTCCTGTGTGAAAACACGTCGCGTCACTGGATTTATTTATTTGCTTCACCGTGGCTCTCGGTGAAATATCACAGGTGATAAACTCATAATTAAATTCCCTGTGAGGCCGGCACAGATGGTCCTGTGATTAACTGAGAAGACCCACTCAGAGTGGACCATGACGGATTAGATGACTTGGTGCAGATTTATCAACCACTCATTTCTCAGTGTTTACAGTTTCATTTATCAGACGCTTTTGTCAGAAGTGAGTTACAACACAAGCAAGAATTCAGACAGAAGGAAAAACCTAGTTACTGACTCTTCCTCCCCCTGTGGACAAAGAGGAGAAGGCTCAGATTAAGGTCTAAGTGTTCCCTGAACAGATGAGTCTTCAGACTTCTCTTAAAGTAGAAAGGGACTCTGTGGATCGTATAGAGTTAGGGAACAACAGAGGAGAAGAGTCTGGCTAGAGATTTGGAGCCGCGCTGGGCTGGGAGCAACAGGTAGGAAGTCATTTTTCTGCATTAAAATCTCTGAAAACCTTGTTTTTTTTTTGCTGCATTCACCTGATTAAAAAGTGTTTATAGCTCAGATCATATCCACTGCATGGTGTATAGACCTAGCGTCTTAAAGCTGTGATGTGAAGCAGCGAGCACGTGAAAGTTAAGGAAAAGAAAAAAATAATAGTGCTGTCAAGTGATTTAAAAAATTAATCAAGTTAATTACATCTGTTCTATGATTAATCATGATTAATTATACATCTCCCTTGGGCGTCATAAAGTCTATATATAGAATCTGTCTATTATAACACTACAGCTGAGCTGAACTTTGTTTTGAGTGGAGCTGTCAAACATTTAAAGTATTAAATCAGGTTAATCTCAGGGTTGCTGTGGATATTAATCTTAATTTATTTTGCCTTAGCAACCAGACTCAAGAAACAAGGAAATATTTTTGCACTTAATGTGTTAATTGAACACCTTTCACAGTTCATGTTAATAAAAAAAAACAGCTTTGTGCTTCTTGATGAAGCCTGATTCAATTCATCTTGAGAGACAAACCTTTGTAAAAACCACATCCTCAAAGATATTAATGGGTCCTGAGTTTGTTGCAATCCACTTTGCAGTTGTGTCAGTTCGTCCAAACTAGATTTTGTGAAGCCTGAAGCAGAAAAGAAAGCTCCTTCCTGCAGAGTGTATGTGTTGGCCAACTATCCTTTTTTAATTCATTCATTTATTTATTTTTTATACTCAAATCAACTTGGACAAACTGCCCAAAATGTGTCGTCAGCGACACTTCAGGGATTTTTACTCATTCTGCTCAGCAGATGAGTTAATTGAGTTAAATTTTTTAATCAGATTAATCATTATGATGTGATTAATCTGATTAATTCTTTAATTTTGACAGCCTTAAGAAAAGTTTTCATTGATTTCATTTCTACACACTCTAACAATCATATTTTAGTTAAAGGGTGTTAGTTGGACAAGTAGAAGTTGACCTACGTTGACCGCTCGGTTTGTGGCTGAGCTCTTGTTGCTAATTTCTCATTTTGTGCCCATTTACAAACCATTGCTTGTCACTGAATTTTTAAGCTACACAGACATAACTTTATGAAAATGTTTGCCTACTTTTCAGCACATTAAACTATGTCTCCTGATTCAAATATGTAAATATCTAACCTGTAGCTTCCTTACCATTTCAGATAGAGCTGTCAGAAGCAGAATGGCCCCATTAATTTCACCACTGAGCGCTGTTGATGAAGAAATGTTATATTGAATACAGCTTTAATATTTTGTATGAATCTGTAAAACTGTGTGAACACTGACTTGTAAGCCAAAATGACCCTAAACTGGCAGCTCAAGCAGCTGGTTGAAGATCCACTTCCTGATTGGCTAATCTGACAAATTAGACCTAAATTGTTGTTTAAAAAAAAAAAAAGAAACACAATTTCACGTGATGATCTAGTTTGATGAGATCAGATCAGGATAGGATCTTGGTCTCTGCAGCCTCCTCCCCTCCTCCTGCTCTCCTGCAGACTTTCCCTCTGATAACAGCCTCTCCAACTCCACATTTTTGGCTCCTCTCCAGTTTCCACCTCAGGGAAATGATCCTCCATGCATCAGCAGGTAAATTAGAGACAAAAGCAGAGACCAAGTTTCTTATGTGGGTGTTTCTTTGATGTTTCCTCGACGGGCTCTGCACAGTACAGACATTAAATCCCATCGAGCACCCTGCGCAGTGATTCAGACACAGCCTGATGTGTTTATGGCTCTGTTTACTTGGATTAACCTGACAACACACTGCTTTCCTACAGTTACTGCTCAGGTTATCACTTCAGGGTTTGTTTTTCTCTAAATGATGCAGACGTACCTTCAGTCTGCCTGAACAGATGTTTTGTTTCTGCTGAAATGTGACAGACTGGTGGATCCTGAACAGACTCATTTCTGTGGAGCTGAAACTGAACTGAGCACAGAGACTGAGGACGTGTGTTTGGTGTTGTCATTTCTCTGATGTAGCCGTGCTTCTTCTGGTCTGGTCTAATGGGGCGTCCACTCTGAGGCCCATCTCTGACACACCGAGGAACCGGGCCTCCTCTTTAGAGATGTTGTAACTTCATTTGCAGAACAGTAGCTTAAGCCCCACATAGACTGGTTACGTCACAATGCTGTGCCAAAGGCTAGTCCTATTTCAAAGGCTCCTCCAAAATTGAGCCAATGCCGACAAATCAGACGCTGTGAAGGATGAAATTGGTAATTCCTCCTTAACTTCACATATCTCAAGACTCAAGATGATGAACACGGCCAAACCCCAGAAGGAGTCCGGTTTATCCAGGTGTGAATGATTTCTGGCAACAACTTTGCTATTTTATTTGTTTAACACTGAAATTTTTTTTTAATGTGTAAAATTGTGTTGTTTGAGCTTTTATTTTTCATTTTTTACAGAAAATTCAAACAATGAAAACAATTAAAACTATAACCGCTCGAGTTTTAAACATTTAGATTTTTTTTTGTTGCAAAATAAATAAATACATGAATAAGATAAAAAATTAAAATGGATAAGCAATAATAATAATAATAATAATAATAATAATAATAATAATAATAATAATAATAATAATAATAATAATAGTGATAAAGTAAGAGGAAAAAAGATAATATTAAAATTTACTTATTATTTATTTATTTTTACACAGAATTCAAACAATTACAATTAAACTTTAACTGCTCAAATTTTATACATTTTGATTTTGTTATATTTGTATAAAATAAATAAATAAATAAATAAATAAATAAATAAATAAATAAATAACAAAAAATAAAAATAAATTATGATAATTGTAATAATAATAAAAAAGTAAAAGATTTATAAAAATAATAATATAAAATTTTATTATTATTTTTTTTTTACAGGGAATTCAAACAATGAAAGCAATCAAAATTGTTACCGCTCAAATTTTATACATTTTGATTTTGTTTTTTTATTTGTAGAAAATAAATAAATAAAAATAAACATTATCATTATTATTATTATTATTAATAATGATAATAATAATAACAATAATAATAGTAATAATAATAATAAGTAAAATATTTAAAATACAACAAAAGGAAATTATTTCTATAATTGAAAGGTTTTTTTGTTTACGTGTTTGAAAAGTAATGTTAGTCTGACAGGTGAGGGTGGCGCTGCGCGACGCCAGGAGTGACAAACAGCAAATTCCCCATGGACCAGATCTTCTAAATCCAGTTTAACCCTTGCAGTCTACGCAGGCAACAAAGGCTGGATCCTCTGAAGGCTGATTGGCTGGCACGGGTTACATATCTGAAAAACACTGCCACCTATGGGTGTGGCATGCTTTGAGCGGCACTGGTCGGCGGATTTGCCCGGTGTGTGTGGATGAAGTTTTTTTTAAAAACGAAGAAGGGTGGATATAACTGCCTACTACACCAGCAGTGCCTACTATTTTGGTATTCAGTCTGTAGTAGTCAGTATGTGATAACTTGCAAACGTGGATTACATAATGTGTAGCAGAGCTCAGCTCACAGGTGCTGCCAATCAGGCTCCTGATTGGCTGCAGCAGAATGGGCTGTTTGGTTTGGGTGGAGAAGATTTGTTACATCACAGAAATGATCTCCCCAAACACACGTCTCTTTACTCCTTGTGCTCAGTGTGTGGCTCATAGGTCTGTGGTGGCAGGCGGGGGATCAGTGTTTGACCCCTCTTCAGGTGACTGCAGGAGCTGGACTCAAACCACCCTTCAGTTGAGACATGATCGACTCCCGCTGTGAGCCACAGCCACCTCGTTTCATTTCATGTTTCTGTCTAATTGTCACAAAGGAAATCCAGATGGGCACCAGTCGAAATTCATTAACCCCTGAGTTCAGGTAGCCGTGCTCTTTTCCTGTCAGAGGAGGAGGAGGAGGAGGAGGAGGTCTGTCTGGCAGGATGAGAAATCTATTGAACCCTGCGAGGTGTAAACACCACACAGGCACAGGCTCCGTCCTCTCTGAACAGCTGACGCTGCTGTTACTACAGCTCCAGCTCCGGCTCTGTGCTATCGTTTCCATCCAGGATGATGTGTGAGTCTCTCATAAGCGATTCAATTACAGAGAGGAGCACAGTCAGGGCGGACACGTCTGTTTGTGTAATTTCATTAATGTGCACCCTCAGGGTCTTTCCATTTGGAGAGGTTTGTTATCTTTGAGTAAGAAAAAACACATTTACACACCTCCATGTGAGACGGTAATAAGCTCAGAGTTCACACATTAGCAGGCAGAGAGTGGGTTTCCTGGATCCACTCAGACTGTGGATCATGAAGTCAGATCAGCCCCATGAAAGATGGGGATGTGATTCTTTCAGAGAATACAGATAAAGAGAGTCACGCTGAGAGGAGGCTGAAAGCTGCAGAGAAAGAGGAGTCTGATTTTTTTATTTCCTACATTTACCAAATCAAACACCTCAGATTGAGTCTGTTAGAAAGAAACACAGCGGGATTAAAAAGCATTAAAGGATGACTCACTGTTTGTCTGCGTCTCCTCTGCTCATTGTGTTTAATCCTCTCATTATCCAACTTTTCTTCAAAGTACTGAAATCTTATCAAGTATTTTTGTCCCATTTCAGTAAAAAATTGTCTTTTTATACTCAATATGCACCACATTCAGCTGGCCAGCCCAGAAAAATGTCTTATTTCAAGTTATTTCAAGACAAAATGAGGTCTGAATTGCTGTTACTAGTAAAAAAGTATCTGCCGATGGAACAGGAGAAAAGTGCTCGAAATTTGCTTTAAACTAGAATAAAGTCTTAAAGGTCCCATATTCTGCAAAAATCACTTTATTAAGTCTTGTAGTGAAATGTGTGGGTCTTTGTCTTTCCTCCCAGACCACAAAATGTGATATTTAATGACCAAACCTGTTCTTAGTAGAGCTTGTGAATGTAAAATCCTGACCTAAAACCAGCTGTTTGGAGAGAAATCTCTCCAGCAGCGGGGAGGAGAATGCCAAAGTCGAAGAGCCATCACTGCTCTGTTTTTGGCTGTAAACAGCCACATAGTTCCATGCTCAAGCTTCCCATCTCAGAAGAAGACAGACTAAGTGTCTAGAGTTCATTTATCAGGAAATGTTCCAGCTACACTCAGTAAAACTGAGCATGTGTGTGCTAGTCACTTCACGGCCGACTGCTTTTCCAACTTTGGACAGTCCAACAGAGGGCTAGCCAATAGACTGGTCCTGAATCCAGGCGCATTACCAACCATCCTCCAACAAACCTGGGACCCTGGAAATGTGAGTATTTTAAATGCTGTGTGCTGTGGAGCAGATGGAAGAGCTTTTCCTCAGTGTCCCCCCTGTCTCTGTGTTAGCTTCAGGATGCTAACTTTAGCTGCAGTTAGCCTGTTGTTTTAGCCTGTAATGTTACGGTAAACGAGCTTCTCTGTTTTCTAAACATTGTGCACTCGGAGCTCGTGGCGCCGCTCTCAGTGACGTGGAAGAGCGGGGCGGTATCAGCGGTGGCTCATTTACATATGAAGGCCACGCCCACTAAATCAGAGCGTTCTGAACAGAGGGGCTATGAGAGCCTGGAAACAATGCTGCTGTGCTTGATTTATTGGCTTTTTGGACCAAAACATGTTACTACCATTTCATGAAGACATCAATGATCCAGATTAAACTGCAGGAAAGGAGCAGGATGTGGGAGCTTTAAAACAAGAAACTTTTCTCTTCTTCTATTAGCTGATTTTTTTTAACTTGTTACAGCAATTCTGACCTGATTTTGTCTTTAAATAACTTGAAATCAGACATTTTTCTGGGCTGGTCAGGTGAATGTGGCTCAGATTGAGTCTAAAAAGACATTTTCTACTGAAAAGACAAATACAGTGGCGTGTTGCATTCACTAAAAAAAAAAATCCTTCTGTTTTTACCACATAACTGTCTCGTAAAAACAGGATTTCCAATTAGGGATGGGTACCAAATTAGGTACTTTTATAGGTATCGACTGAATTCTGTCAAAAGTAACGAGAACTGATTCACGTAAAATCAATCAAGTGGAGGAGTAGGCAGTTTTCCATGCAGGACATGAACACAACATTGCAAAGTAATATAATGTAGAATAAATTTGTTAAATTGAAAAAAAAAATCCTTTATAATTAAAGGAAATGATATTTCTAAGCATCAGTACCGTATCGTTTCAAGTGTGAAAGGTACCCATCCCTATTTCCCATGATGCTTTGCTGCATGACTCGTTGCTGCATATTTTTGTTGCTAATCAGAGGTGCGAGTTGATACAGGTAAAGTCGGCTTTTCGTGTTTCCTGTTTCTTCATCGAGACGACGATTAAAGATTTTCAGGAATTCTTTCACTTTCAGATTTCCGTATCTCGTAGAAACAGGAAGCTCAAAAATAAATAAAAACTCCTGTTTTTATGAGATAGTTATGTCATAAAAACAGGAGGGTTTTTTATTTATTTACGCCACCGTAGGTAAAAACACTGGTTGAGATTTAATTTGGGGATAAATTTGGTGGGGAGCAACCTTTATCAGGGAGCGATGTTCCAGCTCAGGTATTGCATCATGGATTGATTAAATCAGCTTCATGGGTGCATGAGTGAGTCATTAAAGAGAGTGGTTTTATATTAGAGACCTGAAGAGACCTGAAAGGATTAATTTATCAGATTTTTCCCTCAGGATGCACGACCACACGCCGAGCGTCGCCGGAGGCGGAAATGAAGACCAGAGCGGAGGAAACACGACAGCTTCTCCTCCACGCGTCAAACCTCAACTCTGACACCGTCTCAGAAAGTGTCTCAAAGTTTCAGCCTCTGATCATGTTATAATTTAAGTGACCAGACTATCAGCTCGTTAATTGACATAAATAGAATAAGATTAGCTGTTAGATGGAGAGTAATCACCGCTGCAGGCGCAGGCCTCGTGGCAACAACCTTTTACAGCCCTGAGGGGCTCCACGGGACGCAGCCATCGATCTGAGAGGAGGAACGACACAGCTCGCAGGAATCCAATTAAATCTTTGACAAGGTGCAGCGAACGCCTCGCTAACTCCAGGCGAGTTCAGGGACTCAGAATGAGACGCTCAGATTCTGTCAAAGGAAATCAAACACACAGGAACGTACCGGTCGACGGAGACGGCGGCGAGCGTGAAGCTGCTGGCGTACATGGTCAGGTTGATGAAGAAGTGGACCACTTTGCACATGAAGGAGCCGAACACCCAGCCCTCCAGAGAGTAGATGGTGGCTTGGAAAGGGACGCAGAAGATGATGAAGAAGAAGTCGGCCATGCTCAGGTTGAGGATGAAGAGGTTGGTGGTGTTGTAGCCCACCTGGCCGCTCCTCAGGAGCACGGCCAGCACCAGGCTGTTCCCCACCGTGCCCAGGAGGAAGATGAGCGAGAAGACCACCGACACGATCACGCTGGTCAGGTTGAGCTGGTGGCTGTCGGACGCGTTGGTCGCATCGCCCGGCTTGGTGAAGTCCTCAAAGTCCGACATTTTGGAAATCTAAAGAGACGACAGAGTCAGACCACAAAGCTCCTCATCTCTGAGTTTCCTCTGATACACAAAGGTAAACGGCTTCATGATGAAATAATCAGATTGTGATGCTATTAAAAAGTTTCCCTCAGAGGAAGTTTAATGAGGTTTTTGCCTCTGCAGCTTTAAAAACACACACAATAACTGAAAAGTGAAGACACTCCACAATTTTCCTCATCCAATTAAAGCCCAGCAGAGTCATTTCACACGCTAATGAGACAAGATGGAGAGGCTGCTTTTAATTGGCCGGGCATGAGGATGAGTTGTTCACACAAATTAAACCAACGGTTGTGCAGTTTATTTCTTCTTCTTCTTAAAAACCAGCACAAACCGGACGGAGGATGGAGGAGACAGGTTTTCTGGTTTAGTTCATTTTGCGGTGATCACGTCACGAGTCCTGCTGACGGTAGCCTGACAACAGTTTATTTATCTCCTCCAGCAGCTGTCTGTAGGTGGATTAATCACCTCCACTCAGCACCAGGTCTGCTCGTTGTACCTAGGGTCTCTAAAAGTAGTCTGGGAGGTGGAGCCTTTAGTTATCAGGCTCCTCTTCTTTGGAATAACTTACCGGTTGAGGTCTGGGGAGCAGACACGGTCTCAACCTTTAAGAGTAGACTTCAAACTTTCCTTTTTAATAAAGCTTACAGTTAGAGCTGGATCAGGTCTGAACCAGGTCTTAGTCATGCTGCTGTAGGTTTAGACTGAAACAGGGCTCCTGTTTCCCTCTTTTTCTGTCTGTCCAACTTCTAGTCTTACTGTCCTGTTATAGTTACTGACAAAGGTTTCTCTGGGTTGTTGCTGTGGTTGGTGTTGACTCTGGTTCTGTCCGAGGTTTCTGCCTGTTCAAGGGAAGTTGTTCCTCTCCATTGTAACTTGCTAAATGCTGCAGAGCTCTGTGCTCATGGTGGGTTCAGATGGGATCAAACTCCTTATCTGGTCTTCATGTTGGGCTTCTGATGATAAAGTTTTATTAATTTTAGGGATGTCCCGATATTACATTTTCACTTCCGATACGATACCAATACTGCAGCATTGAGTATTGGCCGATACGGATATTAATCGGATACGATATCAGCATTGAACATGCATACTTTTATTACTTATTTTGTTGTCTGTCATGTTAGAAAAGGTTTGATTAAGTGATATATTATTCAAACAAAGAACAGTAATCAGCAACAGTAGGTATGAGGAAAAACTGACCCATTTATCATTAACCAATGGGTAACAGAAATTTTACAATAAACATAAAAAATACTAGTAATTGAATAAAATAAAGGATAAATTAGAAAACCCAGAAAATAACCTAAATAAATCAAATAAAAACAGCAGGAGCGGAGTCTGGAATGGACTGCTTATATCGGAGATTTTAGTTGCATTCTGATACGATACCGATATTTGTTTTTTTGCTGATATCGGACCGATATCCGATATTAATATCGGACTGGGACACCTCTAATTAATTTAAACGGGTCTAGACCTGTTCATGTTTTTGGAAAGTGTCCTGAGATAATGCTTGTTTTGGTTTGGCATTTTTGAAATAAAGATTGATATTTACAGTGAAACTGAGACTCGTTGAAAGCAAGGGGTGACATCCACTTAGTAAAAATGATCTTTCTGGCTGCAGAAAGACCAGAAGTCACGAACACACCCAGCCATGAAAACAGACTTTTACAGCATTACAAACATATTTACAGCCTGGTTCAGAAAACAGTTTGGGTCTAGCTGCTTGAAGAAAAACTCACAGCCGGCGTCATCGTGAATGTGGCTGCGTCAGTGGATTGGCTTCATTTCACGGTTTCAGGAACAGACGGTGACGTCATCACGGCTACATCCATGTTTTATACAGTCTCTGTTTGAAACTGAAAACTGATGAATTCATCACTCCAGAGGATTTTGTAACCTACCAGCTGTTTACAGTGAAACTGAGACCCGCAGATGAATTTGCTTCTTTTAGGGAGGTAATGAATTGAGTCATGTCGTGTTCAGTTTTCTGGAAGGACCCATTTTGCACAGCTCCTGACCTAAATGCAGACTACTGGAAGTGTGACTGAAGACGTTTATCACTACCTGGTAATGACCCATGTGTTAGTTGTTTCATATTAAACAGTTTAAGTTGTGATTTTTTATTTTAGGTTATTTCCTTACCTTGGTTGTTTGTTCTTTTGTTGCAATATTGATGAAACAGAGTTGGGCTTTTATTTTGAAGGCGGAGTTCAGTGTACACAGGAAATGAGCTAAAAACAATGCTAGTAGGAGGTGAATATAGGTGAGCCAGGATAGCATTGTGCTAATCTGGGAATAACAAAAACATTTTATTGTTTTTTTTTTTGTGGTGTTAAATATTTATTGTTGTGACCAAGCTAACTGTGGAAGCCGCACAAGAGTAGCTTCTCTTTAGCTCGTACCATATGTCAGCTGGATTAGCTCTGTTTGTTTGTTTGTTTTTTGTTCATGGAGTACCCATCAAGTCATTTGTAATTTGAAGCATTAGCATTAATCATGAAGGGTTTGTTTGCTGGGTGTTTTAGTGTTTATGTGTGTGAAAGTGGAGGTTTCATTTCATTTTGGTCTTTGGTAACGGTTTATTTTGTTCAGTCTCATCCTGTAGCTCTTACGGTGTGTTTGTGAGTCGATGCTGCTTAAAGGAAGTAAATAAAAATCTTAAAGACACCTGTTGAGAGGTAAACCATGGGCTAATCTGGGGACGCTACGCTTCCTGATTCTGACAGACTGAGTATTTTCCAAGAGGCTGTATCACCATCAGACGCCGGGTTTCTGAGTGGAAGTCTGTGGATGTCACTCTGACGGATGTGGATAAGTGGAGCTTTCATGTCTCCATTCCCCTCAGCACCAAGGCCATCTTCAGGAAACAAAATGATTTCCAGGTAAGTGGATGGAGCCGCTCACGGCAGAGTTCAGCAGTTCATCTGTCTAATGTAAGGAGCCGTACGGCGTCCTGAGAGCCTGTTTGATTCGCTCTGACAAACAGAAACAGCAGAAACACTTCACAGCTGGGAGGAAAACATCAAGTGTTGATGGTCACGGCGGCAGAATGTCACATTAGAGATAATAACATGTAGTGATTTGGTAAAATAACACCTCCTGTGACGTCAGCTCGTCTCCGGGCCTCCAGGTTTCATCCAGGGGTTGTTATCTGAATCAGGGGTGTTCAACCTGTGGCTCTGGAGCCTCATGCGGCCCTTTGACTCCTTTAGAGTGGCTCCTTGTAGCTTTAGAATACTTTCTTGAAATAAAGATTATTTTCAAATTTTTCCTACAAGTATTAATGATGACAACAAAGACACAAAGTAAAATCATAATATAACATTTTGTACTAAAAATGCATCACCTCTTGGGATTGAGCTTTTAATTTTTGTGATTTTTTTGCTATTACTTGAGATTTTTGGAATTTCTTTATTTCATTTTTTTTTTTTTACATTTTTTCCAAATAAAAAAAAAAAGAATTCCATTTTTTTTAATTTAAGCAAATGTTTGAATTCTTTTAATATAAATCCCTCTCTTCTTTTTCTTTGCAATTTTAAGAAAATTTAACAATTTTTGGGAAATTAAACAAAATTTAGAAAATGCATTGTCAAGGTTTTGTGACATTTCAGCAAATTTTTTGAAATATCAAAAATTTTGCACATTTTTTAATTTAATTTATTTATTTATATTTTAAATTAAACAAATTTAGAAATTGCATTATCAAGGTTTTCTGACATTTCAGCAAATTTTTTTGAAATATCAAAAATTTTGCACATTTTTTAAGTCTTTTTTTTGACAATTTTGCAAATTAAGAAAAAAATTCAAATTATTTTTAAAATTTAGCCATTTTTGATTATTGTCATCTAAACCCCCCCCCCCCCCCCTTTTTTTTTTTTTTTTGCAATTTTTAAAAAGTTTTACATTTTGTTTGGAAATTAAGCAAATTTTTGAAATTGCATTTTAAAGGTCTGTTTGCAAATTTATGACGCAAGATATAAATTTTTGCACATTTTTTTGTTTAATTTTTTTTCATTTTGCTAATTTTTTCCCTAAATTTGCAATTTTTTTTTAAAATAAAAAACTAAGAAATTACATGGACAGTTTTATAGACATAAAAACCTCTCGTTTAGATACTTATTCACCAGATTATACACTCTTTTTGTCTTAATGTGAAGATAAAGTAGATTTTGTGGCTCCTGAATGACTTTAATCCAGGTGAGCTGAAGAAAAATGGCTCTTTTGGAGGTAAAGGTGAAGCAAAGATGAAAATTGGAGTAAAGGGGTGCTCTATGATTCACGCTGAGAGACACTGGATTGAATCAGCTCCACATGCTCCTGTCAGGATACGACTCAAAGGATCAGGAAACAGCCCCAGCTCTGTTTCCATCCATGCTCCTGTAACGATGCAGACGTAAACCCACGAGTTCGTTGACACCACGCCATGGCTGAAGCGCTGAGAAAGCCTGATCCACACTGAAGTGAGAGCGAAGTTTGCTAATTACCCATCAGACAGCCTGTGTTTACAGGAGAGGAGGGATGCATGATTAATTCATGACCAACATCTACGGCGGTGAGTGCTTATTTATCAAACACGTCGAGCTGAAAGAGCAGCACAGCTCAGGCTGAAAGGCAACACGTTGGTGGGAGGATTTATCGGATTTTGGCACTTGACTTATTATCAGACGGTGAGGAAACAAACAGAGGAGAATTTCTCATCGTAATCCTCATTCTGTGTCAGAAACATCTTCAAACTTTAAGATCTCTGATAATCCTCAAGATGGGAAGTGAGAGGTGATTTTTCAGCTCTTAATTGCCTTTTCTGTCCACACAGGAAGTTGTGCTGGATTCTTATTAGAGATCTGGCTGCAGAGGGTTTCAGGGCTAAACCTCCAACCTGCACAGAGCATGAGCAAAGAGTCTCAGGGGGATCAGACAAACAGAGTCGGTTACACAGCAGCTTTAACAGAGAGAGGGCTGGAGCTGAGCCCCGGCTTGGTTTGATTTAATTTTAAGGAGAGGAAACAGAGTTAAAACAGGCTGAGAGGAGGAGGAGGAGAGAGGAAGCAGCCCTCACACTCTCAGAGTCGTCAGCATAAAAAGATCTGATGAGCATGCAGAGATGGCTGCAGATTGCATCACTGCGCTCTGCAGAGGAGCAGGAATAAAACACATGATGTGCAGATATCTGTGAAACTCAGCTTCACATCTAAACTTAGCCCAACAGGACGGATCCCTGCACCTCCTCCTGGTGACTCCCAGCAGAAAGCAGATTCCTGACACACACTAATGACAGGCAGAGTGACAGATGCTGAGTGATAAACCTACCTGGCTGAGGACGGAGCTGCAGAGTCGGACGCTTCAGATGAGGAGGAGGAGGAGGAGGAGGAGGAGGAGATGCCAGCAGACCCTCTCTGTGGAGACGCTCATCCTCTGCTCTGCCTGTGAACATCGCTCTGCCCGTGCTGCTGCTCCTGCTCTCCCTTCCCTTACCCCTACCCCGCCTCCTCCTCCTCCTCTCCCCCTCTCCTTTCCCAGGGACGACTCCTCCTCCACGTTCACTTTAATGTCCTCACTTCACGGCAGGAAGGGAATGCAGAGCGGGAGGTGAAGAGGAGGCTGCGGCGTGCACAATCAGAGCATAATGACGAGGTCTCCCTGACAATAACCCTGAAGGAAAAACTGATTTTCTCTTAAAGAGGAGTCAAATCAGCGCTGTTCTAATGAATGCACCAGGCTCTAACACTGCCCAGTGTGTGTGTGTGTGTGTGTGTGTGTGTGTGTGTGTGTGTGTGTGTGTGTGTGTGTGTGTGTGTGTGTGTGTGTGTGTGTGTGTGTGTGTGTGTGTGATGGGCTGGTCTAATCTTCAGGTGAGGCAGGGGACGATTGATTTCCGTGTAGGAGTCAGAGCTGTTGTTGTTTTTAAATTAAAGCTGTGACGTCAGGACGGCGGGCCCCGGGGACCTCCTCTGTTATCACCTCCATGAGCCTTTGTTTCATGATGATTAATGAGTCAGGGGAGGTGTAACGTGATCAGGTGGTGATGTAAATGAGCCACGAGGTAAAGTATTTATCAACTGTTAGCTAGAGCTACGCTCTGAAACCTGACAACAAGCTAACGTTGTCAGTTTGTACCGTAGTTTAGTAGCCGGCTACATTTAGCTCAGCTAGCAGCCCGGTGCTCTGAGACGTGTCTGTAACGTGTAACACTCGTGTTTTAGCCTTAAAACAATGTTTTAGCTTTTAGCTGTGTTTTAGCCTTCATTCCCTATTGTTTTCTTTGCCCCTGTTTAAGTGCAGCCTGTTTTTTTTTAGCTTATAACTTGTGTATTAGTCTTAAGCTCATGTTTAAACCTTTTGCCGATGTTATAGCTTTTAGATCATGTTTGAGCATTTCGACTGTTTTTGAGTCTTTTGCTCGTGTTTTAGCTCAAATTTTATCCATTAGCTCACGTTTTAGCTTTTCACTTGTGTTTTAGACTTGAGCCAGTTTTGAACCTTTTGCTCGCGTTTTAGTCTTTAGCCTGTTTTTTAGCTAATGTATTAGGCTTTGGCTCATGTAATAGCTTAAATAACATGTTTTAGCATTTAGCCTGTATTTTTTTTAGCTTTTAGCTCATGTTTTAGCTTTAAGCTTGTGCTTCAGCCTTTAGCTTGTGTATTAGCCTTAAGCTCATGTTATAGCTTATAGATCATGTTTTTGCATTGAGCCTGTTTTTTTTTTTAGTTTTTTTACTTGTGTTTTAGCTCAAATTTTATCATTTAGCCCAATTTTTAGCCTTTCACTTCTGTTTTAGCACTGAGCTTGTGTTTTAGCATTGAGCCAGGGTTTTACTGTTTAGCTTGCGTTTTAGTCTTTAGTTTTTTGCTCAAATATAAGCCTTTAGTTTATGTTTTAGCTTTTAGTTCATGTTTTAACTTTTAGCCCCTGTTATAGCTTGTAGATCATATTTTAGCATTTAGCCATTTTTTTTTGCTTGTGATTTAGCTTTTAGCTTGTGTTTTAGCTTTTAACCCCTGTTCTATCTTGCCCCTGATTTTGTGTTTTGCCTATATATTTTTTCACTTATAATTTGCGTATTATTCTTTAGCCCATGTTATAGCGTTGAGATCATGTTTTAGCATTTAGACTGTTTTTTTTTTTTTTAGTTTTTTCGCTCGTGTTCCAGCTTAAATTTTATCCTTTAGCCCATGTTTTAGCCTTTCACTTTTGTTTTAGCATTCAGCTTGTGTTTTGGTCTTTAGCTCCTGTGTTAGCCTTTAGCTCGTGCTCTATCTGTCTCCTGTTTCTCTTTCTTCTGCTCTTCTGTCCTTTTTCTGTCTGACAGTTAGGCTCCAGTGTCCACCATCACTACAAAATTAATCACAGAAATCATTTTCAGCAGACAAAAACACAGACCTCTCTTCTCTCTGATAAACTCCATCAGCTGGCGTGGTGTTGTCATGGAGACTCGGACGACCAGCCCTATCAGGAAGCTCAGAATTAGCATTTAGGAATAACCTATTCTGGTGCTGATAATCTCATTGGATCACTTCGATGCTCCTCACAGGGACTTAAAGATGAAAGTCTTAAAATGACAACATAAAAGTCGTAACGTAAAAGTTATGGTTGAATAATTTCGAGGATAAATTAATAAGTTTAATTTTAAGTTGTATTAAACCTGTTTGCTTTTCCTGAAGGACAGAGTCTAAAAAGCAGCTTTTAAGAAGTTTTACTTTTATGTTAATTTCTCTGAAAGGATGAATTCTTTTATCACAGGAGCACTTTCACAATCAGCCTGAGGAAAAATGAATATTTCCAACGGCTCGCACAGAGTCCCTGCTCCTTTTCTAAAAGCTCATTTCCCGTCTTTGAGGAGGAAACAAAAACAACCGTTCTGAAGATTCGTTTTAGAGAAAACACATCGTCTCTGCAGACGTCTCATAAACTGAGTGACCATCAGTCGTCTGCTGTTGTTTTGTTCCTCGCTCTGAATCTGACAGCTCCTCTTCGACGTCTTTTATAACGGCACAAACATTTCTGACACACTCTGAAAAAATCAGTCTGCTGCAGATTCACAGATCAGATGAAATATTAACCCTGCTACAGAATCCCTCCTGTTCATCGGGGAACAAACCTACAATAACAACAAATAAAAGTTTGGTGTAGGTTTTTCTAATGTCATATTCTTCCGTTGTCTCTGATCAGAAAAATAACTCCAAACAGGCTGAAACCAGAAAGTGTGAAATACTCAGATCGACCGTGTGACTGGACTCTGAGAGGTGGAGGTTGTACACATTGTTTGTTACACACAACGCTTTTTTTGTGCTCTTGACAGGGTCAAAGGTCAATGTCAGCGTCTGAAAAGAATCACACGGCGTGCTCAGCGTGGAGAATAAGGAGGATCCTCTGTGGAGCTGTTACCTAAGAGTCAGGGAGACTGAAGGTGTGTCCCGGTTCAGGGGCTGCAGCTACAAAGGCTGGAGTTAAAGAGCGACTACATCATCAACGGCGACGTGAATAAACGACACAAAATTGTGAAAAATTTGGAGACGTCATATTCGATCTCTGCAGCTCTTCTCCTCCAAACAATGTCTTTGTAAATGTTTGTCTTTGTAGTTTGCTGGGACACAAACACATTCAATGTTGAAGGTTTTGGTGTGTGACTTGTGGGGCGTGTGACAACGAGTGTTTTGATTGGTCAGGTGTGTACTTGTAGCAAGCAAAACTTTGGAAGAATCAACCTCAGTCTGAAAAAATAAAAGCTGCAATTTTGCTCAGAGAAAGAATGTTGCTGGTGTTGCTGGTGTCGAAGCTTTCATTCACAGCTTGCAAAAAAAAAAATATTGGCGCTAACAAAAAAAAGCATCTGGTGTGCAAAGGGCTTACCACAAAGACTCCTTCAAAATTTGCCTGATGCAGCCGACGAATTCAGACAGATTCAGTGAATCCTCCTGAGCCTCACATTTCCCAGGATTCATTGCACTTGAGCGCCAAAGATGACTGACACGGCCAATACCCAGAAGTAGTCCTGTTTTATCCAGGTGTGAAGGATTTCTTACAAATGTGTGATTGTACTTGCAAAACACGAAATATTTTGCTTTACTATAGAGCAATGTGTTTTTTGAGGTTTTTTAAAATAATATTCTGAGGATTTTTTTTTTTATAAATCTTCTCATTATAGAAAAAAAGTTTTCATAAATGTAAATTCCCTGTGCGTGTATATATATATATATATATATATATATATATATATATATATATATATATATATATATAAAATGAAAAATTAATTTTTTACAGAGAACCTGAAAAATACCTTTAATCAATTTAGTAATTGAAAAAAAATAAAACTATAACAGCTTGCATTGATCTAACATCCCTCCTAGCGCTTGACAAATTTTAAAAATGTAGGTTGTTGCTGAACTCTTTCATAAAAATTGTGGTTCTATACTCTATTATTAAAAATAATAATAATAATATATATTTAAAATAATAATATTTTTTTGATAAATTATGATATTGTTATTATTTTTATTATTATTATTATTATTATTATTATTATAAGAAAAAAATAAATCATAACAATATTCACTATAATAACGACAATAATTATAATAATAATAATAAAATAATAATAATAATAATAATAATAATAATAATAATAATAATAATAATAATAATAATAATAATAAAAATATAATCCTAAAAAATAATAATAAAAACAACAACACTTAAAGAGTTAAATATTTTTAAAAAGTTATTGTGAAAAAAACCCTAATTTTAATGTAAGGTTTTGGTTTACATGTGTTTGAAATGTAATGTTAAGGCCTATTTCTCTGCCCTTTATGTACGAAAATAATAACTGATACATCCACCAGGGGGCAGCCCAGAGTCAAAAGTCTATGACAACAACAAACTAAAAGATAAACATGGCGACAGTGGACGGTGAAGTCTTGCTAATGTAGCTCTAACATTAAAAAGACAAAAACAGAGGCAGCGTTGTAGGAGGTGGTGGTGAAAAGTTGCTATGTTGTCATTTTTTTTTCGTGTCTCAGTAATCAGGAGGTAACAGCAACACTGCCCCCACAGTTTCCAGTGGTACTGCTCTGATTGGAGCATAACCATAAGCTTTCTGGGAGCATGAGGAAATACGGATGAAATGAACGCAGAGCACAGACAGAAAACTCCATCTGGATCTAGATCCGTAACTAAAGTCGAGCAGAAATGATCCTTTAGCATCCTGACCTCAGGGAGGTGAGCGGCCACTGACAGCAGCTCAATCAAACAATCAAATGATAAAACTGAGAGAATCGAACCCGCAGCGCGTCCAAGGTGAACACAAAGGGTCGGTTCAGGCACTGGTTGAGTTTCTGTCAGAGAGTAAATAACCAGAAGTGTGACTCAGCAGCAGACAGTAACAGACTCACAGGTTTTACCGACTGGATCTGAGTCATGACCAAACTCAGGAGCTGAATAGAAAGCTCTGAATGGGGAGCTGTGTGGGCGAGGAGAAACAATGAGTGAGGAGTCGTTGGGAGTAAAACACGTTGGTTTGTTTCTCATTGATGTGACTGGACTTATTTCACACTGAGGGACGCTCATTTATTCACTCACTCACACATCGCCCTCAGCCTCTCATGGAGAGATCTCTGTTAACTGACAGGAGGTGGCGTTTCCTGCTGGCTCCTGATTGGAGGAACGTGCAGGTGTGACCCTGTAACCTCCCTCCTGACGCGGCCCTCCTTGTTCCTGTGTAAAACTCAGTGGGTGTGTCAGGAGTCGTCCATCAGTAGACCTGTATCTGGTCTTGTTTTGACACCCTGGGTCCTCGTGGGAAAAGAGAAACATGTTTTTATCTTCACATTCCTCCTGACCCTGTCGCTCTGTCATCCCTCAGCGCTGACAGGTTTACAGATCCTCCTCCTGATGGAGAAAACTCATCCTCCACAATCCGCTCGTTGTTTTCTCTGCATTTCCTCTGATAATCTCTGGATTACAGCGTCAGCAGCTTCCTGTCTCGTCCTCGCGTCCTGGGGGGGGAGCAGGACCACCCTTTGTTTCAGACCTGGATGCTCCCAGCAGCCGTCGGAGCACATTGATGGATTTTGGCCCTCAGCGTACTGCAAATTAACATTCAGAAATAGGTTCGGGGTGTTGTTTCCTGTGGGCGTTTCCATGGCAACCTGAGGATGGATCACTTTGAAATAATGGCGAGAACACAGGAATTGATTTCCACAGCAAACACGGCGAGTGCTGTGACATTTCCCACAGCAGACGGGATGGATGATGTTCAAACAGGAGCACATCAGGAGGCGTCTCCTCCTCCCGTGGAGTCAGAGCTCAAAGATTTCTCCTCAGGACTCCTCCAGGGACGGCGTCTGGAGGTAGCCTCCGTCTATTGTTTCCCAGCAACAAGTTACTCAGAGGAAACTGATCTGATGAATTCACGCTCTGTGTGGATTAACAACATCGTTAATCTCCACTTAGTGTTCGTTACACACAGAGAAAACACACTACATCTCCCTGCAGATACCTCCAGACCAAAACCTGGAGACCAGAGGGAAAACAGAAAAAAACAAGAAAACAATTTATTAAAAACAACACTAACACTTTACTTAAGAGATCCGCAAACGTAGGTAATAATTAGACAACGTTTTTCTTATTTCTTTGAAATTATCCCTGAAATTTCATGAGAATCTGGTGAAAATGAGCTCATAACTTCTGTCCAGATTCTGTTTTGCAGTGCACCTGTACTCAAAGTGTCCATCACAATCAGGTAAGGCCAATTTCCAACCAAGTGTTGCCAAAACAACACTTAAAGGTAAGTTATCTGTTCATCAGCTGATCAAAAATTAAAGAGCTCAGCCTTTAAATTAAAACCAAATAGAAATTTACCATGAAGCATTTTTCATACATTAAAAATGTAGCATAAATGGCTTCACATGTTTGAAAACCAGCACAGAAAGCCCCCCTCTGAGGAAACATGGGAGAAATGAAATGGGCTAAAATGTAAATTGAGTAAATAAATAAATGGAGTAAATAAAAAGTAAAAAGTAAAATAAAATAAAAATAAGACATTAGTTAAAATCCAAATAAAATAAGTGGGTCTTGAGCCAATAAAAGATAAAATCTGCTGTAAAATGTAGATGTCATTTCCTGTCAGGTGTTCACCCTGTCATCACCTCCTGATGGCGAACGTGGTCGGATCGTTGAGCTGCATCAGCAAAACCTCTCACAACTCGCCATCTCTGCTGAGGCTGGACGCAGCCAGACGGCCATTTGGGATTTTTGGAAGATCAAATTAAGTGTCCGTCAAGGCACAAGATGATCCTGGACCCAAATGAAGTCTGTTACTGGAGCCGACTGCAGTCCAATAACCATCAGACACCGTCTGACAGAGAAGAGCTTTAAGAAGAAAACATGTCTTCAAAGGCCTCGTCTCCTTCACCGCCACAAACTCACTGTTTGGACTTTTTTAGAGAGCAGCAAACATGGGATAATGAAAGGTGAAGAAAGTTTGATTCTGAACTGTGACGTCCTGATCCCTTCAATGTTACCGCTATGACGAGGAGATCCCACTGGAAATGTTTACAAGGGGGCGCCATAAGGATGGATGTTCTATTGATAAACAAGGGGGGCATTAGCCAGTGAATTTGTTTTTTCATTATGTCAAGTTGTCTGGTAACCACTGTATCTACTGTATCTATCTATCTATCTATCTATCTATCTATCTATCTATCTATCTATCTATCTATCTATCTATCTATCTATCTATCTATCGATCTATCTATCTATCTATCTATCTATCTATCTATCTATCTATCTATCTATCTATCTATCTATCGATCTATCTATCTATCTATTGGTGTCTGGCTCTGTGGAGATGTTGCAGGGGACCTCCTTCATGACTGAGGGCCCTGGTCTGTGTGGGACTGGCTGGGTTTCTGGACTTCTTCTAGAGGAACCAGCTCACTGGTTGGACCATCCTGATGTTCCTTTGATCTAAATCATTCTGAGGACATTTGGGGACGGATGAAGAAGGACGTTAACAGAAACGTACATCAGGTCCAGACAGGGGATGATCCTCCCTATAGACATCTTCACCACTTTAAGCAACGTTCCCACAGAAACACTCGGAGCTCCTCATTAAGAAATGTTCTCATTAGTGTTCAGGACCACCCTGAGCTTTATAGACGAGCAACAAGACCAATCAATTCATGACAGAAATGAAACTTGTTTGACTCAGTGACCTCTCAACAATCAGCCCTCTGCTGCTGCTGCTGTGTGTATGAATCAAACAGTCCCTCTGTATCGATGTTTCACTGTACCAATCAATCCCAGCGTGGGCGGATGCTTTATGTGCTGCATGTGATCAGGTTTATTGGTTTCCTCCAAAGGAATCAGATTAATCAGACGCGCTCAGAGGAGAGCAGAGACGTGTTAACCTCAGGAAAGCCGCGGCTCGTCGGCTCTTGATCAGCAGACTGTTTCATTCCTCCACACCTGCTGTGCATCCACTGCTCTGACCGTAGATTCACGTCAACGCAACACATCCTGACAGGTACTAAAACATAATGTGAACAGAGCTAATCCAGGTTTTTCCCACTGAGAATTACTGAATCAACTAATTTTTCTGGTATTAAATGCGTTCGTTTTATCTCAGCAGACGTCAGAGAATCTGAGGCCTTGATTTTCTCTGATTATTCTTCACATTAAAAGTTCCCCACAAGAACAAAGTTAGAGACACACTGCGTACAGTGTGTGTGGGCAGCTGTCAAGGTTGTTTTTTTAGATTGAATCATGACTCAGTCGAGGAGGAATTAAAGTACGACTAAAACTACCTCAGTGAGACGTCCTGACATTTGAAGACAGTACGTTCAGTGAAAATAAAAGAACGATTGTTTGAAGAATGAGATAATGTCATGAAAAGAAGGTTTGAAGGTTTATAACAGAAACTTTTCGGTGGTGTTGTGGGAAAGTCTGTCCTAGTTAGGGGGTGGGCTATATGGCCCAAAATTTGTATCAGGGTAATTTTCCTTCATATTGCCATAACGGTATTATATACCTTTCCCATCAGCAGAAACACCTGCTGACATGACAGCGCCCACTCTACCTGGACGCACCGGAGCAGGCTGGCTATTTATGCCTAAACTCTGTCAAAGCTCGGCAAAACTCATATTTTTTGTTGGCACGTGTTTTATTGAAACCGAAACTAATCGGGACATTTATTGGTTTTATTAGTGCTGGGCAAGTTAACGCATTACTTTCGCGTTAACCCGTTAATCTATTAACGCCGTTGAATATTTTATCGCACATTAGTGCATGTTGCTCACGTGCTTTTATTTTGTAAATGTCTGTCGCTGACCGCTGTGGAACCGGAAGTGAAATTGGCGGAAAAACACGATGAGTAATCAAAACAAGCATGGAGAAGAGGGGCAACGCCACGGAACTTAAAGGCGCTCGCCGCTTAGTGCCAGATATAAACAAACGCAGGTAATCTGCCAGGACGAAGAGACATGATGAGAACTAGAGCCTTATTTAGCGGTGTTTTTGTGTGTTATCAGATTTTTTCAGTGGGAGTCCGTTTATTTGTGTTTTGGGTCAAGTAAAATATGGCCCCGTCTGAGTGCAGAGGAAACCTGCAGAGGAGCAGGGAGGGGGTGTTTGGTGCGAGCGCTCTGGACTTCTTCTACTGCACAAAAACACTGCTGTAGGGGTAATTTCTGCCCTAAACCTTGTGATAGGACCCAACTTGTTCCATCCCGGAGTATCACTTTAATGCCCTGACAGTGGCAATAAGCTTTAATTTTGTATTTACATTTTGTAAATTTAATTTGCACTAAATATGTGATTTAACTATTACTGTATAACGAGTACTGATTTAGTGTTTGCATGACAGATGTTATGGCACTTTCACAATGCGATTAATTATGATTAATCAGGGAAATCATGCGATTAATTACGATTAAAAATTTTAATCGTTGCCCAACCCTAGGTTTAATACAAGTAACTTTTCTCAAGTTTCATTGGCAGATTTTTTAAACTTGTTACAGCAATTCAGAACTTATTTTAGTCTTTAAATGACTTGATATCAGACATTTTTCTGGCCAGATCAAGTAAATGTGGCTCAAATTGAGTATAACAAGACTTTTTTTTTTACTGAAAATAAAACAAAAACACTTGATAAGATTTCAGTTTTTTGTTTGTGCTCAAATGAAATGCACATTTACACAATATTACTTTTCTGTGCGATAAATAATGTGGTTTGTATAAAAGCAGGCCTTACGACATGATTAGCTCCTCGCTAACACCGCATTTCAAACTCCTATAATCCACATCCACAGCCCGACTTTACTCTTTTTGTCTTTTGCATGAGGACAAATCAAATTGAAGCCTAAAAAAAGAAAGAATGAGAGGATGTGCTGTTAGATTTGAAGTGAACATGATCTCAGAGATCAATCATCAGTGGTTTGTCTAATTCATGAAAGCCGGCCCTGCAGGGAGCTCTGGGACCGAGCGTCTGATGAAACGTTGGATCAAAGAGCCATGCAGATTTCGCCTCACCGGTCACAGCTGACAAAAAAAAAAGATTGCTGATGAAATCCTGTCGTGGTCCAGGCCTCGGCCACCGGCTGTATGTCATTACCCCTCAACAACAGGTTCATGTCGGGGTGTGCTTTCTGCAGCGCTGCTTTCCCTGAGCCTTTGTCTTTTTCAGGGACAAAGAAATGTTGATGTGCAGAGTCCCTGTGAGAATAAAGCTTTCCCAGAGTGACGTCTGTTCCCGCTGCAGCCTCAGCTCTGCAGACATCCTGCAGGCGAGCACGCTGCGTGGAGCGTCGGTATCATCCAGCATCTGGAAACTCCGTCACCATCAGGACTATCAGTTTATTGATTCACAAAGTGTTTGAACACGCTGCAACAAAACACTCATTTCTTGCCCCTTACACACTTCCACCACATGCAATTTTCTTTTCCTGGACTCAGTTTGAGTCGATGACTCTGAAGCTATAATCACACAGATCCTGCAGCACGTTACCTTTGTCACAGGAAGGCCCACAGCGGGTTTTTCAATTTACTCTCATTACAGGTAGGAATTAGCTTCGATCTGAAATAATCACGCAGATCGTGAACAAATGATGCTCCACTTCAGGGGAATTCTGTGACAAACCTAATTGGCTGACTGGCTTGTTTCATCTGCGGGAAAATGGCGCGTTCATTAGCCTGAAACAGCACACAACACTTCAAACAAAACATCATTAAAACAACAGATGGAGAGCGCGCACCGTGCCCTGAATGTATGATTACTTATGCATAATTAACATGTGGGAGGAAGAGAGACGAGCTTCATCATCTGCAGGAGAATCAGCAACAGATACCTCTAACTCTGAAGAGGAGACCATGAGACTCTGAAAACACCTCAGGTTTTAATCCCAGCCCTGTAAATCATCAGATCTCTTCCTCAGAGCGATTTATTCGGGAGAGTTTCTGGACATCAGCAGCTGCTGAGAACATCATGCACCCAGAGACTCCTCTGAAGAAAATAAAGTCAGCCCTTGGCTTCAGATCAGAGTGTGCTGAAAAACTGAACTGAGTCATTATTTAAACAGTGGTGAGTCTGCAGCGCTGCAGTGGTCGAATGTGTGAACCAGAACAGATTTGCAGTGAAGAGACTGGATGTAAAGTAATGACACTGAAATGATGTGTTTTATTACTTTATACTTCTTTAAACTTTGTCTGATTTTCACTGTTCAAGTTCTAAACTCTTCAACTCCTTCAGGTAATGATTGCTATGACTTTTCTCATCTCTAGCTCTTAAACTTTTTGATTTATTCAGCCTTTTCTGACAAAATTCCCCCCATTAAAATGAATGGGAAACTTCAGCTCTTCCGCCTATATTTCCCTAAACTTTGAGATGCTATAACTTCAGCATACTTCCACTTACAGACTTCATTTTTGCTTTAAAATGTTCACAAATCTTTTGGCTATTTATTTATGATGTAACTTTTAGATATATGTTACAGTTATTGAGATTTTACAGTTTGAGCAACACAAACTTTTACAAAAATTGCTACTCTTAGAGTGCTTGACACCACCAGCCAGAGTGAAGATGTTACAACTTTCGCGAACGAACTGCCATAACTTCCAGACTATTCACTCTAGACACATAAAAATGCATTAACATGTTCCCTAGCTTCTCCTGCTTTTAATTTAAGAAGTGTATTAGCAAAATATTGTACCGTTTGGCCAAAAAAAGCCCAAATGTGAGACAAAACCTCATTTTCCCATAACCTGTTGCAATGTTAATTTTGACCTGCTTCTTCACCTCCGCGCCATTTGTAACTACATTTATAGCTCGCCGTCCTGGCCTCATTTCTGGCTCTACAGGCATAAGAAACACATCACTGTGTTCATCAGAGTCTCCAAATTCTCACGGTGTAACTTTTTTTCTGATAGCCCTCACCGTTTTGGCACAGTGGCAGGAAATTCAGACCCTTCTTTCCACTTGTTCATCCTTTGCCTCAGACAGAAGTCAAACAGCTGCAGCTCTCCAGCAGGTTACCATGGAAACCTTTCATCTCACACAGCTGTTTACACTAACTAATCAAAACATTCAGGAATAAAGACACACGTGTGTTTGCTCTTTCTGTAACTCACACACACTTGCACTTCACTTCATGTGCTAATACTCCCATCACTACTTCTTTGACGTACTCTACGTTTTCTACTATTTACACAACTTACAAACGACAGACTACTCCATCTTTCTTTCAGTTTTAGCTGATGCTCAATGAATCATGAGGAGCTTCATGTCAGAGCGTTCGTTTGCCGGGTCACTGCGACTGTGACTGTACACATGAAGTCACAGAGAGTGCTTTAACACAACCTGCAGTTTTCACACATCTGACTCAAAGGGTTCCCCTGGCTGGTCAGAGGTCTGAATGCTCGACTGAACCGTCTTTTAATAAAGAAACACACAAACACTTCACCTCTGCCTCCCACACCATCTCCTCACAAACACAGGAGTGAGTCCACTGAGGCTGAATGTGACAAAGCGGTGATGTGTTAAAGCTGTGGTAAATGTATTTCAGTGTATTTCTGTGGATCACAACAAGAGTCCAGGGTCAGTCCTGGGTCTCATCCTGACTCAGCCTGGCGTGGTCTGAAATGGCACCTTATTGATCGGGCTGCAGCGTCCTTGGGCCGCCTGCCGTTTGCATCTTGTGCTGATGAGATGGAGGCAGAGGTACTTACACACAGGAGCACAAAGACAGACGGGAAATAAAGACAGCTGGACTCATTGGATGTGAAGTGTCTCTGGGTTTGGTCTGATTCTGGTGCTCATCTGTATCCTGGGACTTGACCAAGAAACAGGTGTTCCTTTGTGAGCTGTGCCGTGCTCTGGCATTTGTCCCCCCCCTCTTCCTCTCTTTTGTAATTTTTTCACATCTAATAAAATGGGTCGCTACACACACTGGTGCCCCCCAGTTCTCCAGTTTTGCTGTTTCTTGTAATCTTTTCATCTCTTTTTCGACATTTTTGCATTTGGAGTGGATCAGTACTTTGTATGGCTCATTTGTTGGTCCTGGACACCAAAGTGTTTTTTTCTTCAGTGATATTTTTACTATTTATGCTCCTGTGTTTGTCTGGAGATCCTACCTGTAACCATGCCTGCATTGTTTACATGTAAAATCAGCTGTTAGCAGCCTGTAGCATGTCAATGCTAACTGGTGCTAGGCCAGATGTTTCCCCACAAGGTGAGGAGAAGGAAGTGAAGACGATGTGCTGGTTCTCAGGTGTGAAGTTCGGTTTCCTTTCCAAAATTTCTGTGTTGCACACATCAAAAAATTTAACCGCCAAACGCACGCACTAAGGCCCTGTTTACACGACGCCGAAAACGGTCGATTCCGCAAACATTTCGTTGCGTTTTGGCCTTCCGTTTAGACGAGACCACGTTGCGTTTTCAGTGAAAACGCAAACTTTTGAAAACGCTCCCCAGAGTGGAAAGATCTGAATCCGCTCCTCCATCCAGCTTCGTGTAAACACAGAGCGGAGCGTCTCAGGGTGAAACGCTGACGTCACCGCATGCGCACTCGCAGTTTTAGGTGAAGGCTCCGCGCTCAGCCACATTTCCAGTTGAGCCAGTAGTTGGCGGTAATGCGCGTTATGGTTGGATTGCCGACCGTCTCACACAACAAAACGGCAGAAAAAGAAAGAACAGAAGAGAAGACTTGTCCTCCTGGAGTCGTATGAACGTGGATCGTTTTCACGCCGTCCTCATGTAAACGCGGGTGGCTTTTGAAAACGCAAAGGAAGAATCGTTGCAGGAGTCTCCGTGTAAACGGGGCCTCAATGGACAGTGCGATGGACAATCCCTTGCGGCCAGACTTGGCAGGTAAGAGGAACGGCCGAAAAATCATAGTCTGTATGTTTAATGGACAAAGTCTCCCCGGTGTCACCCCTCTGTGACTGTAACAGATTTTTGAAGGGAATCAGTTATTGCGGCCATATTGGAAGTGATGGAGGCTTCAAGTACAACTATAGTGCGTGACCTGAGCCATGCCTTTGATTGGGCAAGCTCACGATCTTAACATCCTCTTAACATCCTCTATTGCTGCATCTCTGCACTTGGAGTGGATCATTCCTTTGTGCGGCTCATTTGTTGGTCATGGACACCAAACTGGTTTTATCTTCAGTGATATTTTTACTATTTATGCTTCTGTGTTTGTCTGGAGATCCTACATGTAACCATGGCTGCATTGTTTACATGTGAAATCAGCTGTTAGCAGCCTGTAGCATGTCAATGCTAACTGGTGCTAGGCCAGATGTTTCCCCATAAGGTGAGGATAATGTGCTGGTAGTGACAACATGGACTTGTCCTTCCATCCATCGTTGTTGGGAACGTAAGATCTATCTCCAATAAGATGGACGAGCTAGCTGTGCTAACCCAGCAACAGAGGGAATACCAGAAGGCAGAGTAGCACCATGCTATTCACAGACATGGCTAACAGAGCTAACACCAGACACCAAGGAGACAGGAAGGAGACTGAACAGACTGCTGAAGAAGCTCAGTCCTGGACCCTGTGGAGGTGGAGGCTGGCTGACTGGACAATGATGGACAAGCTGTCAGCATCTATTTTCTTATGGAGCTTTTTACACTTTCTATACACTTTCTAACTTTGGTTTTCTTGATTGCTGCTGTGACGCCTTCTGAATTTTCCCTCAGGGATAAATAAAGTATTTTCTTTTCTTTTCTTTTCTATTCCATTCTCCTGCTCCTGTTATATATCATTGTCTCTTTATGTTTCTTGGACAGAGTGAAACTGAAATGTAATTTCGTTGCTATGAAACGTGCAGTGACGAATCACATACCTTCTTTTTTTCTACATATATGTTATTCCACACATCCATTCATGCGTTGATTGTATATCTTTCACGGCTCCATCCTCTCAGGGTCACCGTCAGTGAGGAGCACGGGGCTCACATCACATGCAGACACAGACTCACACACCTCATTTTTATCGTCAAGTCAGTTGAAATAAGACGTTTTTTGGACTGATAAGTTGAATGTGGCTCATATCAAGAATAATGAGACAATTTTCTGCTGAAATAAGACAAAAACACTTGTTAAGATTTCAGTTTTCACAGTGAGGCTGTGCTGTGTTAAACCAAAGCTGGTCAGATTTGAAGTTGTTGCTTGTTTGCTCGTGAGCGTTGCTTTCTTTTCTATTCAGAGCTCTGAATTCCTGCCTCAATTTGGAGCAAAAAGATCTTTTATAAAAAATCTAACGTAATATTTGAGCACAAATTAAAGTGAAGAGATTCACTTAGAGAAAATGAGTCCTCGCTGGATAAATATGCCAGCCTTGGCTCATTCAAACTCTCTGTAAACGGCTTTATTTGTGTTTTCATTCAGCCTCAGTGAAGAGCGACGGACGTGCTCTTTCACACATCGCTCAGCCTTCGCAGAGCGCCACACACAGTCCACCTGATCTCCGCTTGTCTCCACTTGTTTGTTGATAGCTGAACACACTCGAGTGTAAAAAGCAAAGGAGTGCGCTCAGTGAGAGCTTTCCCTGACCATCCTGTCCCACTTCCATCCTCCTGTGAGCGTCAAGCCTGCTTAAAATCTAATCACACCTGTTGAGCTGCAGAGCTCTCACCGAGCCTCGGGCCTTCGCAGAATAAATGGCTGTGATTATATTTGCACTCTCTTCATCTGTAACACCATTCAGAGATATTAACAGCACTCTGCTCTTATGGATAGTGACTGAAAAACATCATTATTCACCATTCAGAGCAGAGAAAACAGCTTCTTTCTCCACAGATTTCTACTCAGGGCTCAACATGTCTGCGTCGTCAGCTCCGAGCTCAAGAGGAAATGGTCATAATGATGGTTTGTTAACGGTGGCTGAGACCCGCCACTGTAAACAAACAAAAGTACCTGCAAACAATAAAGATACACTGCAAATAAAATTACCTGCAAACAATGAAGAAATACTGCAAATAAAAAAAATGCTGTTAAAAGTTCAAAAAGAAACGCCACTGCAAATAAAAGAAACACCGCAGCAAATTAAAAAGTTAACGCTGCAAATGAAAAAGGCAGGCTGGAACGGAGGTGGATTACTGGGGACTATATTTGCTGACGCACCAGCGTTTCCTGAAAACAGACAAAGAAGAGGAAGAAGACGGAGAAATTGGTGAAGAAGAGGAAGTTGGAGAAGTTGGCGAAGAAGAAGAAGACAGAGAAGTTGGTGAAGAAGAAGAAGACGGAGAAGTTGGCGAAGAAGAAGAAGACAGAGAAGTTGGCGAAGGAGAAAATGACGGAGAAGTTGGCGAAGGAGAAAATGACGGAGAAGTTAGCGAAGAAGAAGACGGAGAAGTTGGCAAAGAAGAAGAAGACGGAGAAGTTGGCGAAGAAGAAGAAGACGGAGAAGTTGGCGAAGAAGAAGAAGACAGAGAAGTTGGCGAAGGAGAAAATGACGGAGAAGTTAGCGAAGAAGAAGACGGAGAAGTTGGCAAAGAAGAAGAAGACGGAGAAGTTGGCAAAGAAGAAGAAGACGGAGAAGTTGGCGAAGAAGAAGAAAGAGAAATTGGCGAAGGAGAAAATGACGGAGAAGTTGGCGAAGAAGAAGAAGACGGAGAAGTTGGCGAAGAAACAACAATAGTGGAGTGGAAATTGTTAAATGAAAGAGAAAGTAAGAGAGAATGCTAGTGTTTAATGTCACTGTGTGTACTTTCTACTGTGTTGTTTGGTTAGACCGTGTAGCCCCAGGTTTGACGGTTTGATGTCAAACTGGGGGAAGCCGGTGTACTGTTAGCTTCAGCTAACACAGTGTTTGGCTGTAGTATTCATACAACATCTATTGTTACCCAATCCTTATATTATTGATGGCGGGCTTATGAAACATAAAAACAACATCAACAATGGCAGTAATAAGTTATCAGAACTATGTAGTCGTCAGTTGTTTCCACTTGAATGTGTTTTTGTTCCAGGCTCTCTCTACCTGTTGCTAGCTGAGTTTGTGTGGGGTAGAGTCTGCCCTGGAGTGAGACTGTGCGGTGGTGCAAATTTGATTAAAGTTACCGAACTGGGTTCTCCTCTTTTTGGTAGTCTTTCTGCAGATGAACACTGTGTTTCCCTGTGTTAGCTGAAGCTAAAAGTACACCGGCATGTGAGATTTTTTTCCCTAGGATGAAATTGGGAAATCCAGGCCCCCTACCCAGTTGATTGGTTCCTGCAGCATCTCTTCTTCTTCTGTGTAATCCTGCTGATTTGACATCGAGTGCATTAAATGCGCCACCATCGGTCACCGAGGGAAATGAGGCGCCTCGCAGGTAGTTTACATTTCCCTATCAGAGAATGTTATGTAAAATCAGAACAACAAGAAGAAACGCGCTGATTTTGAATATTTTCCTGTTGCAATGGCTATCTTTTGTCAGCATTGCAAGCAGCCAGGAGACGAAGACTTAAAAGTCGGCTTTCGGAGGTTTGAAATTATGTTAAAGTAAAATATTCTGCTCTTAAATTACATTTGGTAACAGCATCATTTGTATGTATTTTGCATCTGGTGGAAATGCACGCCTACCTTCCAAAGCTGATGCGGTTTTTCTTCAAAACGTTTCGGCTACATATGGTCCTGACTGTGGAGTGTTGGTGGTCCAACTTCAAGGAAGCCATGTAGTATCCTATTCACTGAAGATCTATGCATTATTATCTAGTTATGCAATTTGGGTTAGTAGTTATGGTGGTGATAATCGTGATGATGAAGTGTACGTATTTATAATAAAACTAGGCCTGTTTGTAGAACACTGTTAATGCAGCTCAAAGTGCTTCAGAGTTTAACAGAAAAAAAGAAATGATTAACCAAGCTGATTTTTTTAAATGAAAAGTAAAAGCATCAAACTAAAAAAGCGTCAAAGATTAATAACATTTAAAATTTCACCTAAAGTACTATAGAATTACCATATGTTAAATTTCAATTCAAGAACTAAACACTTCCAACACAGCGTGGTGGGAGCGGCAATGTGATTGCAGTGAAAATTTAAAAACCATTCGAGCATTCGAGGTAGAGGCCTGTGGAAGTGAGAGACTTTGCAGGAACCAATCACATGGGTTGGGGAAGTGGATTTCCCGATTTCATCCTAGGAAAAAAAACTCGCCACCGGCTTCCCCCAGTTTGACATCAAACCGTCAAACCTGGGGCTACACGGTCTAACCAAACAACACAGTAGAAAGTACACACAGTGACATTAAACACTAGCATTCTCACTGACTTTCTCTTTCGTTAAACAATTTCCACTCCACTATTGTTGTTTCTTCGCCAACTTCTTCTTCTTCGTCTGTTCTCAGGAAACGCCGGTGCGTCGGCAACTATAGTCCCCGGTAATCCACTTCCGGTGCAGCGTGCCTTTTTTTATTTGCAGTGTTAACTTTTTAATTTGCTGCGGTGTTTCTTATTTGCAGTGGCGTTTTTTTTTTATTTCTAACAGCATTTTTTTTTTGTTTGTTTGCAGTGCTTCTTTATTGTTTGCAGGTACTTTTGTTTGCACTGGTGGCGGGTCTCAGCCACCGTATTCATTCCTGGCTCAGGTTGAAAAGAATCACCCTGACAACATTTATTGATCCATGGTCAAATTCCTCGGCTGCAGATCTGGATAATTTACTCCCCGCTCAGTAAATTGTTGCACTTTATTTAGACAATGACTGTTTCTCCTGCACGAAGCTGGAGTCAGGGAGACCGCCTTCAGGGTCACTGAAACAAAGGAGATCAAGCCCCCATTCATCACCCAAGATAACAAGACAGTAGTTTGGCTGGAGGAGTGGGCGCCGCCGTCTCTGGGATCAGCTGCTCCGAAGCTTCTGCATGAAGGAGCTTCACGACGGAGAGACGACTCAAGATGTGCCAGAGGCTGACAACTTCTCCTCCCTGACCTTCACACACATGATTTCTATTCTTATTCAGTCTGACTTCTCTATTCTTAGGCTCTGTCACAAACATGTTCCCCACCACAGAAGAAGACGGAGGACAGAGGAGGACTGGTTTGTTCTGTGGTGAAAAATAACTTCAAGTTCAACAATCTTACATTTCATTTTAGACACTCTGTGACTGAAAACCACCTCTGTGTGATTTTACGTAACACAATGTGGGAAAAGCCTCCCAGCTCTTCTGCTGGTGTCCACAAATGAGCCGATAAATTATGAATTTCTTGAAATAAAAGGCCTTCCTCTTCTATAGGAAGCTTCCAGCACTGGATGTGAATTACTTTCCTCATGAATATGCAAATCCATGCAGCAAGATGCCACAGCTGATGATCTGACACATCACAATGAAGCCCTCTGAAAATACTCCTGATGAATTCAAACAGGAAGTAAAAAGAAAAAGCACTCAAACATCAGAGGAGGATGCATCTGTTATTCTCTGATTCACACAAACCTCTGCAGATTGGAGAGGTCTGCTCAGCTGCTGCTGCTGCTGCTGCTGCTGCTGCTGCTGTCCTCTCTGGGCTCATTAACAATTTCATGTTAATGGATTTGGTCAGTTTGTGTCAGGGCACTCAGGTCCCCCTGCAACGTGTTCAAACAACCTTAAAAATACAAATAACTTTTGAGTTTTTGGGTGTATTGTAATTATTCTGATGACAGAATAGTTGGAAAAACTGTGGTTTGCTTTTACAAAAAAAAAAAAGAAAAAAGAAAGAGCCTGATGTGAAACATTCAGAATCAGTATGAAGTTTTGCTGCCCTCTGCTGGACAAACATGGAAACGCTTCAACAAGAAGATTTTAGAGCTTATCTTTGTATTTTTTAGTCGTGGGACTTGATTAAAAAAAATAATCGAATTAATTATGCCATTTGTAATTAATTAATCGTAATTAATCGCATTTTAATCACATCAGAAGCAACACTTTTCAATTCAAACAGATTTTGGTCGAAGACTAAATCATTGAATATTCTCATACACAAGTTTAAACAACAAAATCCTGTTTATTTTGTTCAGAAGATGTTTTTTTTAGTGTGTGGACACTACTTTCAAGTACATTCATCAGCTGTTATGTGGTAAATAGTGCTGTCAGGAGATTAAAAAATAATCTAATTAATTACAGGATTTATAATTAATTGATCTAATTAATCACATTTTAATCTTATATCACCTTAAGGTCCCCAGATAAAGAATTTGAATCCTAGGGCATTACAAAATTATAGTGCGTGACTAATCGAATGAATACACGAAAAAGAGAAGATTTGTCAACCCTTTTTTTTTTTTCAACTGGACAATATTAATTAAAATGTCCGTGTTCCCTGCCATTGACATTCCATTACTGTTTACTGCGTCTATAGAAGTAAATTATATTTTTCAGCGGAGGGAGGCGGGGTCTGGTGGAGCTTGTCAATCAAAATCCTGCTCGTTTACTTCTGTGGGTGAGAGCGGTGCGTTCTTTGGACGAGAGCTCAGCATGGATATGAGGAGAAGATGTGAGATGACAGAGACACAGAGAGACGCTACAAGTCAGAAAAGTTCAGGCAGCTCACGCTCCAACTGAGGATGTGTCGCCGTAGCTCAGAGAGAAAGAGCGGCGCCATCGTGAGGAAAGACGACGGAGATCATGGAGAGGAGCAAAGGATGGAGCGCCTGAGATGAACGCGATCAAAAAAAGTTTGATTTTTCTGTTTTTTGGATCAAAAATAGGAAGAGAGACATAAAAGAGGAGAGTCCACTCGTCTTAAGTAACTTTGGTGTTTACAGAGTCAGAGAAAACATTATTATTTGGGTCTTAAAAGATCGTTCAAGATGCTCTGAAAATGGCAGCCAATGAGTTAATCTTATAACGCGTTAATGTGCGGTGTAATTAATTAATCTAATAATTGCGTTAAAGTCACACCCCTAATATTTTTACATATAAATTTGAGTTTTTAAGTATGATTAATAATATAAATAAAATAATGAGCGTATAGACACATTATATTTAAAAATCTTATGTGACAAAGATTTTTTACCCACATGTTTATTTGCATCAGAATGAATGAAGTGATCCAAAAATCCGCATTTTTGAAATAATTTATTTAATATTCATAAATGTTAATATAATGCTGTCCTCATGATGAGCATATAAAATATATACAGAGCAAATCATCAGTAAAAATGACAGATATCCTGCTGGGAAAGTATGTGCTTGTATTGTAAAGGCGGTTACATCATCAGAGCAAACTTCACAGAGGACTCCTTCATTGAACAATCGTTGATCCTGCAGAGGGAAACTCCACATGTGCAATTTTCTAGAAGATAATTAGCTGAGCTGGAAGTCTGAACGGCGGTGGATTAAGAAAGGCAGCAGTTGGACTGTTTGGACTCTCTCCCCTGGACACAAAGAGAAAAACAAAATCAGGAACAGAAACTCTTTCATGAGAATTTATGATTGAAAATCAGTTTTTCATCTCCTGCCGATAGAGACAGATCGATGAGGACTGTTTGCTTGACAACAGTGTACCTACATGCATTCCTGTTAGCATGCTACAGACGCCTAAGCTTTCCGGGTACCTGTTGTCTCTGCTGCTGACGTCTGAACTCTTCCTCACTGGCTGCGAGAGCCTGAGCCAGAGCCAGATCCTCCTGCTCCTGAGGGCTGAGACACAGAAAACGACCACAGAGCAGAGTTAAAAATGTGTTCATACGACATATTAACCTGTTTCAGGATCAGAGTCAGAGACAAACACAGCAGCAAACTGATCCAGTGTTAGCCACAGCAGTGTGGAGCTGATTATAGGATACGTCAGGATTATAGGTGTTGATGACGTTTACTCACCTCAGAGCCGGCTGAACTGTCTGCCTGGACTCAGCCAGAGACATCTCCAGAGCTCTTTGTAAAGCCTGCTCCTCCGTCTGCAATTACATAACAGCAGCAGCAGCACGCCCATGTTTACTCATCCCTCTTATGGTTGTTTTTTAATCATGTGATCACATTTGAATAAAGAGGAACATACCAAGCCTGCCTGAAATGATGCTGATGGTGGTATTACATTCTGTGCTGATACTGAAGTAGGGATCCTCTGGGTGGAGCTTGAGAAAGAAAGAGAAAACACACTGGATGTCAAAGGGAAATGCCTCTGAATTTAACCATCCTGTTGCTCTCAATCATGAGCGAAAGCTCTTACCTGCTGTTACGGCCTGTGTTATTCACGCTGATGCCGTTAGAAACAGGTCGAGGGTTTCCTGAAGCAGAGGAGCTGGAACCGGAGGCAGAGGTGGAGGAAGCATTTTGTGCCCTTGCTACAGCAGCATGTCTGACACAGTAAAACAAAAAGAGTTTTACTTTGATACCTCAGATAAACTAATGGATTTATAAAGCCGTAGTGTGGCTGCACTCACCCTGATTTGGACAGAGGTTTCCCATCCGTCTTACAATCATGGTCTAGTGGATGCCGGTGTTTAAGACAATAGTTTAAGTGACACTGATCACATGTCACTCTGATCATTTCCTTCTGCTTACAGCCTCCTTTAGAACACTTGTTGGTAAATATCTGAAAGAAGATGAAAAAGTGAGTTATGGTGTTTGGATTTGAGCTCATTAAGACAAAAAACAGGCACGACTGACACTCACCTTTCTCTTTCTCTGCGCAGGATCTGATTTGCAATCACGATCAATGTGTTCACCAACTTTAATGTCGGGCATCTCTCCTCTCTTAATGGGGATGGGGATGTTACATAAAGGACAAACTGGAACCTGAACATCCTGAAAAGAAAAGATAAATATATTTTATATTATAAATTCATTAAAAAAAAAAGGAAAAACAAAATGTATTACCTGACAAAATATTGAATACAAATATGTATGTGGATGCTGTAAAACTTTTGTTTATGTTAGTTAACAGCCTGTGAGTATTATCAATATCTCCTCCCTTGATTGACAGTACATAACCTTAATCTTTCACAACTTTTTTCCACAGGATGTAAAGTAAAAGATGTACAAAACACAGCCATCAGTTACCTTTTTGTATGAAGACATGCATTTATGGTTTGCATAGGTAATGTGGTCCTTGCAGAAAATCTCTTGACAGGCATCACATCTCATGGGAAGAAAATCTACAACCCAAAATAAGAGTTTAAGTTCTGGTTATCTTCTCATGGTACAGGGAGATTTAGCATTACATAAGCATCTTAAAACTCACCTAAACGTTTGCAGGTCTTCTCAGAGCAGTGCTCTCCTAGATCTGGAAACTCCATGGCTCACAACTGACTGCTCTGTAAACTCTGCAAACTGTAAGAAAGAAAAGGTTTAAGAGTTTTTAATAAAACATGAAAAGTTTAGGATTAGTTCAGATGTTGTAAACAGCCAGGGTGGGCGGACTCACTGCATGCTAGCGAGGCAACAGTCAAGTCATCATGACTACAAAGATTTACTGCAGTCAATATGATATATAAAAACAAAGAATATTACAAATAAAAGTATCTAAAAATCACTTAAACTCTAAATGTAACTTTAAGAAGTCTAATTCTTTCCCAAAACCTCAGAAATGCCCAAAGAAAATGTTAGAAAGCAGATCTGAGGCTCCCCACAGGAGCTGCTCACTGGTTAGCATCCGTCAGCTAGGCCATGCTAAGTGCTAAGCTAAGCGTTTCGATCAGAAAGATGACATGGCAACGGCTCAGAGAGTTCATCATTTAACAGACAAACATAACAACAAGAAGAGGAACAACAGAAAAAGACTATTGTTAAAAAATAACGGGTTTTGTTTATTAAATCTGTATTTGAAGCGATAAAAATAGGAATTTGGCGATAGCAACAAACGAGCTAGCAGCTATTTTTAATGAGTTGCCTCTTTACGTCAGAAACAGATCGCTAGTTTTCCTTGTTAAATCCAGCATTTATGTGTGTAAAAACAAACATATGAGACAACTTTTTCCACCTCTGACTGTCAGAGCAGTTACTGTCATAAAACGCTTCAGTTGGTATGTTAGGCTGTTAAAGTGTTAAAGCTAAGTGTGCTAGCTGAGTCTCCAGTTTAATTTACTCACCAAACTCTTCTCCTCCTCTCAGTCTGTGCTGGAACCGTATAAATGAGAATGTGAAGATTGAAAAAGTCCAGGTTTGAGTCGATGTGACTGCTCCCTTCGCACAGATGTTCAGCCTCAGTCCCTGAGCTCTGCTGTCTGTTAGCCGCTGACCGAGCTGTCTGTTTTCATCAGGTTCTGATGCGTCACGCACGCTCCACCTACGGCTTTACGTCATCTGACGTCATACGCAGGAGTGGTTTCCTTATACAGTCTGTGGTGGTTACAGGATGAATGGAACATGAAGAAAACACAGGTGAAGTCTGGAACAATCCAGAACTTCAAAAAAGATCCAGAGCCTCAATTTCAAAGTTTTATCTGACTCCAACAAAAGCCCTCCTCATTTCTTCACTTTGTTACGTAAGATTTACGGGTTACTCCGTGAATGTAAAAGTATGTCAGTTTTAAAGGGTCATAATACAATAAAACAACACAATAACATGGCGAAACTCAAGTGCGGTTCAGATTTATGTTTAAGATATTAGACACGTGTCGCAAATATTTTTGAAACTCAAACAAATAACTATTTGTTTTATCTGTTAACGAAATAATTATATTTCCCCTGCTTGTTTCACCTGCTATCTAAAAGTATATCAGCCTGTGACGCAAGCATGCTGGCGAGGCTTGAACTACAGGCTATTTTATACTTTGCCTAAACAATTCATTTTCACTTACCCCAAACCAAGAAGTGCCTTAATTAATACATTCATTATGGAAAGTACATGTACTTATTTATTTTATTTCAACATGTATATTTTATTTTTCTTAATGTATTTTCTTTTTATTTCGCCCCAATACGTCTTCCTGAACAGTCTGATTGTCTGTTATATGTTATCTGTTCAATAAACATTGACAAAAAAATAAAAAATAAAAAAATGACCCTTTGTAAGCAAACGCAAAACAAACAAACAAACAAACAAACAAAACAAACAGGCTATTTTATACAGTCTATGGGCTCACACAGCCTTTTTTGTTTTTTGTTTTTTTGTAAAAAAATAAATAAAAAAAATAAAATGAATGAACACTAAAAGCATAGAGGAAACAAAACCATATAACTCAAGCCTTATGTAGATTGTAAAAGAAGAATTTAAAAAAACCCAAACTTTCCAAAAGAATACCTCAAACAAACAACAACATACAAATCATACAAATCTGGAGCAAAGCAAAAACAACGCCACTTTACTGTTTCATGGAGTTTATATCAGAGTACGTCCCTATTACAACGGTCTGTAAGCCTATGCAGTACCCATTTCAAACCAGAGGGTGGCGGTGATGATCCAAAATAATTTACTACCATCCTTAAAAGAAAAGAAGAAGAGTTATTAAAGGGCGCCAAAAACGGAGCTGACAGGAGGGAGATCGCCAGGGATAATTCACAAAGATGTGTGTCGATGGGAAAACAGGCGCATAAACGACCACATTATCAATTACAACAGTTTTACTTTTGTCATTCCTGACATTAGGGACAGTTTAAATAAAGTGAAAGTTTAGATTTATAAGAAGTGTCTGTTCAGACAACATTAGTTTGACACACACTCCTCGTTGTGCTAACCACCAGGCCTGTGTTTACCGAGGCTCTTTACACACACCGTGATGATCGCCTCATGTGTGAGCACAGAAACGTAAACTTACAAATTAATATCCAGATTGTTATTTCAGAAAGACAAGAAATGACTTACTCAGTGGAGCAGGAGCTGGCGCCTGTAGAGGGGGGAGTTAAGGAGGTCCCCACCAATAAAAAAACCATCAACACAGTGATTGCTGACCTCACATTATTACCTCCACCTGAGGTAACCTGTGACATACGACTGCAACAAAGAAAGATGAGGGTTTCTTCACAGCAGAGGGGATTTAAAGTGCGG
Source organism: Halichoeres trimaculatus (assembly GCF_033239565.1). Taxonomy (NCBI): domain Eukaryota; kingdom Metazoa; phylum Chordata; class Actinopteri; order Labriformes; family Labridae; genus Halichoeres; species Halichoeres trimaculatus. The sequence goes on along the minus strand of NW_027437198.1, from coordinate 27,467,164 downwards.
TTATCCAGGTGAAGAGAGGCCTGTGAGTTGGGATCAAAACAAAGATGATGGTTTTCCACTACCGTTGAATCCTGAAGCAGATCGGAAGTTTTCCTTTGCCACTGAGTGGATGAAGACCTCTGGGAAAGTCCTTTCACATCCACGAACGGTGTTAAGAAATCAGTTACAGAGAGGGTAAGTAGCCTCAAAGCTTCTTCACTTTTCCTGAACAGGACAAGTTTCAAAAAGTGTTTCACTATAAAAAAATTAAAAAAACAAAAACAAAAAAACAGCACGAAATGTCAAAAACTGGCTATTTCTGTAAGAACTACAGGTTACCTACCTGAGAGAGTCAATTTGAAGTTATCATTTAACACATTAAACAAGAACTACTGAGCTAGATGAATCTGATGAGATGTGTCAAATGTTGTAACACAAACAACTGATGGGGTAATGTATTTTTAGTTTAGCTTTTAACTGAGTTTTACACAACTTCTGATCTTGTTATGTTTAAAAACATACAAATGTAATCTTTCAGAGTTAAAATAAATTAATTTATCTTTTTATGTTTTATCTTAATCATGTATCTTTTTATTTACTTAATTGCTTCTATCAGCTTTGTTCTTCTGCACCTTTAAGTCTTAGTTTTACATCATTTTCTCTTTAGTACTGCTTTAGTCCTTTAGTATCTCATAATCTCATTAGTTTCTTATGATCTAGTTTTTTCATTTTCTTACTTGTGTTTTGAAGTAGTATTTTACTTTACCTTTAACTTTATTTGAGTTATATGGCACTTTTCCTGCAATTCAGCAACACAAAGCGCCTCATAGAGGATAAAAACAAAACAAAGCCAAACAGAAAAACAAAAAAGAAAAAAAAGAAACATAGGAAACCATAAAAACCCCCAACCCTCACAAACATACACACACCCTCACACATACACAGGCTATTGATGAGGAGACATGGCTGGGCACCAAGATCTGAGGTGAGGAAAAAGCCACCTTTGGGGGCCGCGCAGACCAGGAGGAGCCATGGCCCATGGCTGAAGGGGGCGCCACCACAGGGACCACCCCAGCCCAGGCAGACAGGAGGCTCCACACCAAGGTGTAGAGCTCTCTAGTCGCCAGGGCTGGAGCCATCCACGGGACAGCGCCCCAATCAGTGGACCAGAATCAGCTCCCAGTGTGGCAGGCCCCCAGGAGGAAACACTGGAAAACAGAGGGACTAAAATAGTAGAATGAGATAAAAGGTATAGAAGCTAAAACTGAGGGAATAAAACAGTAGAGATTAAATAGATCATGTGAAGTAAAATCAGGGTTCCTGCAGATCCTTGAAAAGTCTTAAAAGGCATAATTCTAAAAATAAGGTCTGAATTGGCTTTAAAAAGTCATAAATACAAATTTCAAAAGTCTTAAAAATTTAAACACATTGGTAAGATTTATGTTAGTTTGAAGTAAAAAATATTAAGTAACATTTGTCTATTTTTCTAAATAATTTCCTGATTTACTCTCATGGCAACATCGCATAATCACAATAGCTGAACTAACACAACGGTGATGTGGTTGCACCAGGAACTTTTAAAACAGACGCATGTCTTGGTTCTACCTAAGGTGCCTGGAGAGAAAAAAATGAAGAAAAGTTGGCAAAAATAATCCAAAAGTGGCTTAGGGAAACTGATTATAGCAGCAAAATTGAGAATTAAATTTGAAATTAAATTTCAAAAACCATGTAAAAATTTCAAAAATGTTTCTGACAGTGGCCGAAAAAGATGAATAGGGGCAAAATAGGCATAAAGTTGTAAAAATGGGGTTAAAAAAAGGTAAAAAGTGATGTTTTATGTAAAATAAACAAAGGGTTAAAATTGCCTCTAACCCAGGTAATTCATGTGGTGTTTTCGTTTGTTAGTTTTGTTTGTTTCAATTGTGGTTAGTTGTTGACTTGTTTTTAAATGTGATTTCTAACGTCATTAAAAAAGTCTTAAAAAGTCTTAAAATTAACTTGCCTTGAGCTGTAGGAACCCTGAAAATAAATCTGTATCCTGACTAAAACATCATAATAAAAAATTGAAATAAAACAATAACATTATAAAAAAGGATGGACTAAATAAATACATAAATATATAAACAAATGAATACATAAATAAAATAATGATACTAGTATAAAATAGAGTAATGATAAAAAGTGTAAAAATAGGGGTAAGCATAAAAAGGATTAAGAGGAGTTAAACTAGTCAGTTAAAAGCCTGATTAAAAAAAATGGGTCTTGAGTCTCTTTTCAAAAATATCAACATGCTCTGCGCCCCTGAGGCTCTCTGGGAGGCTGTTCCACAATCAGGGACCAATAATAATTATTATTTACTCAGCTTTTTACTTCTGCACTTTAAAGTCTTAATTTTACATCATTTTCTCTTTTAAGTACGGCTTTGGTCCTTTAGTATTTCATTGTCTTATTTGTTTCTTTTGAGCTGGTTGTTTTATTTTCTCATCTTGTGTTATTTTACCTTATGTGTTTCCACATTAAGGTTTTCACAGTTCCTCAGTTCATCTGCACAGATTTTAATTATGTTGTGTTCTCCTCGTATTTTCTTCATTATTTTTCTTTTTATCCACTTATTTCTCTCTGTGTTACCACTCGTGTGTCTGAAAAGTGCTTTATAAATGAAGTCTGATTGATTGATTGATTATTTCCTACAAACCAGGCAGTAAAAGAGAGAACCAATTTACTTTTTTCCCTCATTGATGCATCTAATACTAATATTTGTGATTGTTTACTTTTTAATAACATGTTTGCTTCCCTCTAGTGGTCACGTCATGGAACTGCACCACAATGAAAACAACTCTGAGTGAGTACTTTTACCTGAACTTACTCTTTCCTCACTAACACAGACACAAAGAGCACTGATCTGGTTCCAAACACTCTCTGGACCAGCTCAGGGTCCACCTTCCTGCTGTTGGTCCAGCTCTCAGTCATGATTCTCAAACAGAAGGAGCACAGATATCTCTGACAGCGTTGTTATCCAGTGATCCTCGGTGCAGCACCTGTGATATGAGTGTTTCTGGAGTCGCCCTGAACGGGTCACTGAGCACCCTGACACCTTCTTGATGTCAGTATTTAGTGCTTCCCTCCATGAGTGGTGGAGAAGCAGAGTTTCCCATCGAGCGGGCAGCGTGGCCGTGTCAAACTGCTGAGGTAGCTGCTCTGCAGACGGGCAGTTGGCAGCAGCAGGTTCTCCTGAGTTCCTGCTGCTTTTTCTGTGCATGTTTCTGGAGGAACATTTACCCACTGAGCCCTGCATCCTTTGTTTTTCTCATTATCATTAATTCACCGTGCAGGACTGCTGCATTGTGGGAGACACTGCTCATCTGTTTGCTTCTGCACCATCACAATCATTTCCTG
>NW_027437198.1:27383789-27458789 GCF_033239565.1 Halichoeres trimaculatus | reverse complement strand
AATAAATAATAAAAAATAATAAATAAATAATAAATAAATAAAATCTAGCATCAGAAAGTTACAGAAAAATACTCTGTATCTCAGAAAAATACGTATAAATGCACCTTTCCTGAATGGATGGATGGTTTTGTTCAACTAATGAAGCTTGAGATAAAGGTGAAGACTGTAGTTTGAGGTGTAAAAGAGACATAACTCAAAAACTTTCAGGTTGAAATGTTATAAAAGTGTTATTTTATAACATTTTTATGATGTTCCCTTTGAGGGGTCTGTCTCAGGTAGGGGTAGGCGTATCGATCTAAATAACTTAGGAAGGAGGGAACTTTTTGTTATTTTGCACTTGCGATTTTTTTCCCCCAAATAAATGTGATGGTAGAATAATAATTTTATTACTTTGAACAGTTAAAATATTGTTACATTGTTGTGGTTAGTTAAAAAAGCATTTTTATTGCCTAAAATCATCTTTATGTTGTGTTTTACTACAATCATAATCATAATCACAAAATTATTCAATGATCATCACATTTCATGTAAAAAGTCGCGGTATCGGCGATACTAGCCCTGTTTTTACTTGGTTTCAGATCGATACCAAAATTCCTGGTATCGCCCACCCCTAGTATCAGGGGCGTTGTCGTGGGTGAGCCCAGAGGTCCCAGGCCCACCTCAAACTTTTCTTTAAAAAAAGAATAAAAAATAAATTATATTTTTTTAATTCATTAAAAAAAAAAACAGTTTTAAGGTGGAATTTTATTTTTTTGTCACTTTACACTTGTTTTGTTAGTATTAGATGCCCCAGCCGTGATTGGCAGTTTTTTTTTGCCTTTTAGTTAAAAAAAAGTTATGACTCATCTGGCTTCCTGTTATACCAGTTGGACTCAGGGGCGTAGCTACAATTAGGCAAACACAGGCAGTTGCCTGGGGCCCCAAGATTCCCAGGGGCCCCCAAAGCATCTCTTAAAAACTGATTTATGAAGTTCTCTTCAATTGAAAGCATTTCTTTTTTCTAAATCTTACTTCACATGCTTCAAAATCCATCAAAGTCTTAATCTGTGATGATGGTTTTGGCTCCTCCCCCTCCCTTCTTATTCAATGGGCTATTCCATGTTACAACACATCTGAACATTTGATTCAGGAAGAAAGTGGGAAAAACACTTTTTACCATTTTTTTCTTATTTTCAACCAAGTGTGAAATAAAACCAATGTTGCTCTGAGATCTGAGATAAACATATCAGACTTTTAGGATTTTAAGGACTTTATCTAGCCCAGGAAACAGGATCATTTTCTCTAAATCAAACTTTTGGAGTTGGTGATAAACATTATTGTATAAATCTCTTTTTTGGAAACATAACTCACTGGACAGGGGGTCAAATAAAAATACATTCACTTTAAAATAATAGGACCAAAAAGTATGCTAACTGTAAATATCACCTCTTTCAGTAGATTTTTTTCCAGTTTGATGTTGTGCTTGATATTTACATATTTTTTCTTTACTAAATTATTTTTTTCAATATTTACCTATTGTAATGTTTTTCACTTCATCCTTTCTTGTTTGTTCCTGTTACTCTGTAAATTCCCCACTGTGGGACAAATAAGCTGTCAATGGACCATAAAAGATTTCAAATCCAGGACAAAGTGGACTAAATGATGGATTCACTTTTTTCTAAATCAAACTAAAGTACAGAACTTGAGGAAATGCATTTAGTTGTGTTAAGTTAGCATGTACAAGATTAGCACTGTGTCATGCCTTGATTCTGGGAAAGAGACAGTGGACCCAGGGAAGGCCAGTCTAGCTCTGAGGAAGAGGAGTTACAAGGACATGGAGGGCCCCATTGACTGGGTTTGCCCTGGGCCCCCAAACCACTAAATACGCCCCTGGTTGGACGAGAGCAGTGGTTCTCAAATGGGGGTACGCAAGATTCAAAGATGCATATTCACTCATTTATTTAATCAGTGTTTGACTCCAATATAAGTTTAAGTTCATAAATTTAATATCATATTCAATAGACACTAAGAGTAAAGTGCTTTGTTCCTTTTTTTCATCTAAAACTGCTCTGTGCTTGTTGGGGGTACATGGTGAAAAAAGATTGAGACCCACTCGACTTGAGGATGATTTGGAGAAAAGAAAGACTTAAATTTTTGTCTTTTATTTAACTGTGTTTAATGTTGCTGCTCTTACAGCCTGTAATACATGGGAAGTTGATGCGTTAGAGCGCCACCCTTTGGCCAATAGCCATAGCCGTGTGATACATTATAATTAGGGCTGAACGATTTTTTTGGGGGAACGTTATCTTCTGCATTGTTCACTTATCACAAGTTTTAAGTCATTTTATAGTATGACTAACCAACTAAAGATACTGTTAGCATTTTAAAATGTCTTTTTTTGCATTTCTTAATTGAAAAAAGAGAAGAAACACTGAAATTTTACCAACCTCCAGCCGTCAGAAAGAGTAACAAACCATACAGAAGAAAGTGATCAAGGGGTACGGCTCTACAATCTTCTGGATGGATCTTTGACGCTCACTGTTTTTTTGTTTTTTTTTTGTGAGACAAAAACAGCACTTTGACTTTTGCTTGTTTTTTTTTCAACATTTTTTCCAACATTTTTTTTTAATGGAATTTTTGGCACAAAGTTACCAGAAATTTACCATTTGTTACAATGAATGCGTGCATTATTGCATTGGAAAATCAAAACATTATGAAAATAAAGGTATGTGTATTTACAAACATACATAATCGCATATATACCCCCCCCTTCCAAAAAAGTTTTTCAGAATAAAAGAGAAAAATAAATAAATAAATAAAAATATATGTAAAATATATATATAATAAAAATAATAAAAATAATAATAATAAAAAATAAAAGACTTTTGCTGTTTTGTTTTTTTTTTTCATTCTTTTTTATTGAAGTTTTGGCACAAAGTTACCAGAAATTTACCGTTCGTTACAATGAGTGTGTGCAATTTTTGCATTGGAAAATCAAAACATTATGAAAAATAAAGGTATGCGTATTTACAAACATACATAATCATAGACATATACGCATATAACCCCCCCACCCCACCCCCCCTTCCAAAAAAAGGCCATATCTGCATAAAGTTTTTTCAGAATAAAAGAGAAAAAAATAAATAAATAAATAAAAATATTAAATAAAAAAAATAAAATAATAATAATAATAAAAATAAAAGACTTTTGCTGGTTTTAAGGTAGAACAAGTACAAGTTACTTTATTCCCTCCAGGTCTGTGTACATAATTTTTTTTTTTTTTTTTTTAAATGCAGCTTTTACGATTTGAAAATTGCACTCAATTACAACACAATGTTGCTGTACAATCGATTAATTTTTCAGCCCTAATATAAATGTTAGCAAATATTAAAGGATCAAATCAACCAAATCTGCTTTAAATCACACAGTAACAGTTTTTTTCTTAGTTTTTACTAATTTTTGTAATTTAAGGCCCACCCAGAAATGGTTCGGCCCACCCCAAATTGAGCACCTGGCTCCGGCCCTGGTCCGTCTATTGTTTGGGTATCAATGACGTGATCTGCTCCACTTTTCCCTGATTTCCTCTTGCTCTGAAAGTTAATCAGTGAGTCCACAGGCCCCGTGTCCTCATCGATCCACGGCAGACCCACAGCAGACCCACAGCAGACCCACAGCAGACCCACAGCAGACCCACAGCAGACCCACGTAGTAGAGCTGATGTTTCTCAGAAAAGGAAGAATATCATTTTTTACTCTCACTCCTCTCTCCGTGAACTTGTGCCAAAAGGGTCCAGTTGTAGAAAGGTAACAAGGCAGGCCTGAATGCTGGCCTTGTTCGCCTTATTATCGGGTTAATTAAAGCTCCAATCTGACAATGTCACCCGCTTGTAGAAAAACGGATTTAAATGCAATGTCTCAGGAGACTGTGTCAAGGGCTGCCTCCTTCCCTTTCTCTGAGCCCCCTGCGTGCTGCCCGAGCGTGCAGGGAGGGGGCCAGCCTCTCTGTGTGCTTGGAAACGACGAAAAGCAATTATTGAATTTTTAGATGTTCAAAAAGAAATGAATGGGGAGGAATTATTCATAAGATCTGGTCCGTGTGCGTCAAAAGTAAAGTTAAAATACAAAGAGGGGGACAGGCTTCAAAGCGCGGTGCTGGATGGATAAAGAGGGGAGATAATTTCTGAGGAGTTCATTAAAATGTAGGGCTACACGTCGCAATACGCAGGGTTGTTATTTGGGCTTGGGGGTCAAGTGACGAGCGGATTATATACTTGCTCATAATAATATTAATTAAACAATTTGCATGCTAATAGGGTAACAATTATCGCAGCTTCTGTTGAGAGATTCAGGTTATTACAACATGCCAATCCGGGTGCCAAGGGTCAGGGAATGAGTGGGGTGCGAAATTTCAACTCTGATTAACATTATGACAGCCAGACTTGGGATAAATAAAGTCGAATTAATTATTTGAAAAGCTAATGAGCAGACAGGATTTAAGCCGGGCTCCTGTAATGTATATCTCCTCCCCTGGTGTTGGATTCTATTGTCCCAGCCTTTATTTGCTCATATATTCTGTTCATAACGCAGCTTTTAGCTCCTAACTGAACCTCTCTGCTTGGAGCAGTAAAATATTATAGTTTCACTTTGTGCCTGCGGCTGTGTCTCAGTCCCCGGTTAGGAGCTCCAGTATTTCAGCGCTCAGCCTGTTTGTTTTACGCACGAACATGCAGGATTTGTAAAAGGTTTAATACACTGGATTGATGATCCATAACTAACATGAAGGGTTTGGGTGAACTCAGATGTGCACAATCTGAGGTTTAGGGGCAGAAATGTGGATTTTTTTGGATGCAATATTCTCAGTTAGCGCCACTTTTTCCAGTTTCAGGATCAATTTTCATCCCTCTTTCTCTCCAGATGAATTCCTTAGAATTAATATAAATTATTGGGATGTAACTTGAGAGGTGTAAAGTCATTTTTCGTGTCCACCTGCTCTGTAATTCGCGCCCTCGCAGCTCTCCAAAGTCGCGCAGCCTCTGGCCTAAGCTACCCGCGCGCAGCCTCTCCTCCCCGGGCTTCACCCAGCCCTTCCTCCCGGTGGGTCCCCCGTGTAGCTGCGATGTAGTTCTTATCAAAGCCCTCCTGTCTTGTTGTGACAGCTCTGATATTGTTTATTGAGGTGGATGTCAGCTTTAATTAGCAATCGATACGGGGAGCGTTTGCAGAGCGCGCCTCTGACGTCAGAGCCCATTACCGCTTCTCATTGGGCCTCATATTCCCCAAGCCTGGGCTAATTATTGGGAGGTTCATGTGGATAAAGTAGAGCTCATCCCTCCCTTCACATCATGTCCCCTGCTCGTTGGCCACACTCGCTGCATGCTTTTTAAATCGCCGTCACCGGCCTCCAGACGTCGTTTCCCTCTGCCTGCGGGATGATGGATAGCAGGATACTGGATCCACCTCACGCCCAGTTCGGAGGCTCTCTCGGCGGGATGGTTGGCTTCCCGTACCATCTGAGCCACCATCACGTTTACGAATTAGCCGGGCATCAACTTCAATCTGCGTCCGCGGTCCCCTTCTCGATAGACGGATTACTTAATGGCTCCTGCACGGCTTCCGTCGGTAATTCCAACCCCCTCTTGTCTTCGGGCTGCGGGATGAATGGAGATAATCAGCACTACAAACTGACAGGTGAGGCGCACAATAACATCTCCTGCTCCTACAAAGACAGAAAGAGAAAGAAACAAAGACAGGATGTTGCGATAGAAGTTGTCTGTTTAGCAAAACAAGCACACACACACACACAGGCACACACACACACACACACAGGCAGGAAGGCAGAGAGAGGAGCGATCCTCTCCTCCCATTTCCAGATGATGCTCCGAGCAGAAACAATGTTCCTGTCACTCACTAAAAACAAGAGCAGGGAGATGCTTGAGCCAACACCTGGAGGTTTTTCTTTAAAATCAGGAAATGTGTGTTTGAAAGCAGCTGCACACACACACACACTCACACACACTCACACACACACTCCTCCTCAGCCTGTAAAGTTTGCAGATTTCATGCACATGAACGGAGCCAGCCTCGGCGGTGTGCTGCTTTAATTTCACTTCTTCATATTTATTCCCCGTGCCTCCGCTGATTGCATGTGTTCTCGTTGTGCTGTCAGACTCGGGGGACCCGGACAAAGATAGTCCTGGTTGCAAGAGGCGGAGGACCCGCACTAATTTCACTGGCTGGCAGCTGGAGGAATTAGAAAAGGCTTTTAATGAGAGCCACTACCCGGACGTGTTCATGAGGGAGGCTCTGGCTCTGCGGCTGGACCTGATCGAGTCCAGGGTTCAGGTAAATATTTGTTCCTCTCAGAAACGCGCACGGCTGGCTGTGAGCGTCTCTTTGTTTATTATCCAGTCACTGGATCATTTCTTTTAACGGGGATTTAATGAAGTGTGATATAAAAAATAATTGAAATCAAAGCAGAGGGCTGCAGAGGTTACTTTAAGGTCATTACTGATGCTTTAAATAAATATTTTTAATGATGAAAACGGCCATAAAATTATTTTAATACCTCAGAAAATAAAAGAAATTCTCGCGTTGAATTTATCTTTGAAAATATTTTGTTTTTAATTTTTTTTCTCAGTTTTTAGTTCTAAAAAAAATTACAAAAAGCTCTAACCCATCGAAAAAAATATTTTTATTTTATTTTTATTAATTTATTTTCTTCATAATATGTATTTTTTTCTGTAAATAATTTTAGAATAATTTTTATTTTTTATTTTAAAATCAAATGAGACCTGAATTTGACCTTTACCTCTTTAAAATGCAAATTATCAATGAGGCTTTAAAATATTTTACAGCCTTTTATTTTGAAATAATTCCCCTTTATTTGTTTGAGTAATTATCAAATTAAATTTTCTGTGTGTAAGAACTAAAGAGATATTTTTTTCTGTGTTTGTTTCTTTATTTTTCTCGTGTTTGTGAAATAACTGACGCACTCCATCACCCCTCCGCTCCCTGCAGGTCTGGTTTCAGAACCGCAGAGCCAAGTGGAGGAAAAAGGAGAACACAAAGAAGGGTCCGGGTCGACCTGCCCATAACGCACACCCCACCTCCTGCAGCGGGGAGCCCATGGACCCGGAGGAGATCGCGCGCAGGGAGCTGGACCGTCTGGAGAAGAAGAAACGCAAACAGGAGCGCCGGCTGCTCAAGTCCCAGAACAAGCTGCTGAACGGGGATTTATTTCACACCCCGGGCTCGGACAGCGACAGCGGGGTGTCACATGTGACGGACAGTGACCACAACACGATCCCGCCTTTCGACACGACGACACCGAGCTGCGAGCAGACGCCTCACCTCCTCCAGACGCAGAGCCACAACCAAAGACACTTGGAGCAGGACGCTGGCGGGTCCGAGCTGGACTCGGCCGACGCCAGCCACCGGTCCAGCCTGTGCTCCAACAGCAGCAGCAACAACAGGGCCTCCGGGGTGCCGAAGCTCAACCCCTTCAGCGTGGAGAGCCTGCTGTCAGACGCCAGACCGAGGCGCACCCCCGCGGCCTTACCCTCCTCACGGCCTTTGATAGGGAAGGGACACTTCCTGCTCTATCCCATCACGCAGCCGCTTGGATTCATTGTTCCTCAGACTGCTCTGAAGACGACGAGCACACCCACGAACAGTGACAGTGACCCCCCGGCGGAGAGGAGCCACGCTCCAGGGTGTAGGAGCGGCTCCCCGGACTCTGCTCAGGTGGGCTCAGAGGACAAGGCGCGCTCCTCCCCGTCCTCATCCCTGTCCCCCCACAGCAGCCCGTCCACTCCCGCCTTCCCCTCTGCCAAAAGTACTCACACCTCTGTCATTTGCAGCGACCCCACTTTTGAACACAGCCCACAGCACGGCGCGCCCGTGGAGGCGGATTTAGAGAACTCGGACCAGCAGCCTGTGGACCCCGAGTGTGTCCTCGGTGAGAGTCCGGCTGAGACTAAAACAGACGTGGAGTAAATCAGAGAGAGAAACATGGTGACATTAGGCCAAAGCTTCATCCCAACATCTCGGTTCCGCCTCTGATGAGTTCACTGACAGTGGTGTGTGCGTCTCTTTCTTCCTCTCCCTCCTCTTCCTCTCTCTTTGCGAGCGTGTGTGTGAGCCTGTGCGTGTGTGTGTGTGAGGAGTTAGATATCCTTTAATGTGTGAAAACTTGTCAGAAAAAAACACAACACGACCACGAGACCAACAAAAATCCTCAAGAGCTGTAAAAAGGTATTACACTATTTATATATGTAAGTTTTTTCTTAAATAAATCTATTGTATACAATCACCTGGACGCGTCAGAGCTTAAATAGCTGCACATCCGGTGCAGGACGGGTGTACAGTAGGAAGGGCTTTCTTAAGAAATCTCATGTTGTACTTTGTATATTGCCTTAACAAATTTATTCATCTATAAGCCCCCACTGAAATGAGGTTACGAGCCCGAGGCGAAAAGGACCCGCTCGACTCCTGCAGAGTTTTGATATGAAAGTAATTATTTTCCCGGTGGCTACTGCAGGGGGATTCAGTTTATTTTAGCTCAAAGGGGGTTATAATACATTACCGATTTCTAGTGATATGAAATCACATAAACTTCCAAGAATAATAGAATTAGCATGAAAAGGCCTGGGTGTCAAATTGAAATAGGAAAATAATAGCCCCGGCAGCTGGGAGTGTGTGTGTTTGTGCATATTGGAAAGGAGATGGGGATTCGTGGGGAGGCATTTTCATGAGCTCCCTCTCCTCCTCTTCCTCCTCTCCTCCCTCTTTCTCTCCACTTTGTCAGACCCCCTTGTAGCAGGGGCTATATTAAGATAGATGTTCGATGATATCCCTCATTGTTCTGTCGCTTTACATTGATGTTTCGGTCTTATCAGCCTATTGATCACGCGTCGGCTGTAATGGCACCGGCTGAGGAAAACGTGCCTATTTACAATAGCAGAACACATTTGTTCTAATAGGGCTGCGGGTCCCCAGGGAGGCCGCGCAGGATCTGGGACATCTGCTCCCCCCTTTTTCCTCTGCTTTTTCTTTTTGCAATATTAGCAGAGTTGACCACAATATAGGAGGGAATGTGGAGGCTGGTGCATGCATCAAAAAATCTAACGCCAGAAGAAGAAGGAGAAGAAGGAGCAGGAGCAGTCCACGTCTTGTTAAAACCCTTTAGTGTTCTCTTTGGGTCTTGATTTGCAAATAAATTGGAAATAATCAGAGGGGCGAGCTTTACGTCTGAGCCGGCGCAAATGAATTTCTGAGCCAGTGTCCCTTTCACAATATTTACATAAATTTCCAGCCATGCAGCTGTTTGCTCTAGGAAGCAATGTCTTATTAGGTTGGAGGAGGAGGGAGGAGGAGGAAGGGGGCAGGGGTTGGACACAGCCAACATGGCACACGCAGGGAACATGCAGAAGATTAGGCCTGTATAGGCTGCTGCGCTTTGCAGGGTTAACCTCTGCGCAGCTCTTTGTGCGCAATCCTGCTTTCTTCTCCTCTCTGTGGCGCATTTTAAAAAATCACACAGATGAATCCAAACACTGCCTCATTCTTCACCTCTAAACTGCGTTAACTGTGAAATAACCTACAGGATTCCTCGCTGTACGTCTTCCCCGCTACTCTGAGGCTATTTGGGACGTATGCCCAGTTCATCCATAATTCATTAGCACCCTGAATGGGAGTATCGCTGGCTGCACATTGGTGGCCTTAAGGTGAAATTAGCGATTTGCTTAAGTAGTTAAGCTTTTCTTGCCTGAGAGCTGCACGCTGCATGATTCAAGACAAACTATCAATCGATATGCCCAGGCAGCCTCCAGGAGCTGTGTCGTCCATGAATCATACTTTATGAATTCAATTTATACCCGCAGAAATTTTCAATTTGAACGCCGGATCATTATGGGAGAGTGTAAATTGTTTTTGCTCTATTATGCATCGGACGCCATCATTTTTCTTTCTAATTACGGAGGTGTCAGGTCGGGCTGTCATGCAGACGCTGATTTTCAATTTAACTGATCATCATGCATTCATTTTCCCATTTGATAAATCTGCTATCTCGAAGCTTCTCCATGCCCGGAATGCTAAAAGAGAGGCACAGATTGGCAAAGTAATAGGGGCCTGTATGCGGCAATAAGTGCAGATCAGGCAGCTAATTTAGCACCTCCTGGTATTTCCATTTCCATTTCTCATTTCCAACTCTCAGAGGAGGAGAAGCAGCCCAAAGGCAAAAAGCTGGGAGGCTTTGCGCTATCGGAGGAAGACAGAGAAAAAAATCTACCAAAACGGCTTGTTTTCAGCCACACCATCCCTAAATTAGGATATCAAGCTTAATTAAGGCTAATAGAGTTTTCTCAGTGTGTGTTAGTTTTATTTAATAGAAACAAATTTGCACAATTAATTATGGCCATGATATTAGGGGTCTCATTTGCAGAACGCGAGCTGCAGCGGAAATCAGCCTGAGCGGAAATAAGCCTCTCATTTCCAAACCAAATGTTTTTACACCACCAGTTCTTTACTTTTTCATATCTAATAACACTATGTAGTTTATGATTTTATTTATCACAAAATATCTGGAATAAATTCTCCTCTTAAAGGGGATACATCTTATTTATTTAGAACTGAAACATTTGCGTAAAAACTCTGGAACTTTACGCACAGCGTAAAAACTCAGGCTCTGTTTTCTTTATGCTTCAGCTTTATTTTACAGTTTGACTCATGCTGTATTTTTAAAGTATGGTGTCCGGGAAGGATTTAACAACTCAAAACCGTCCATCCTCTGTTTTCATCTGGAATAAATTCTCCTCTTAAAGGGAATAAATCTTATTTTTTAGAACTCAAACATTTGCGTAAAACTCTGGAACTTTACGCACAGCGTAAAAACTCAAGCTCTGTTTTCTTTATGATTTAGCTTTATTTTACAGTTTGACTCATGCTGTATTTTTAAAGTATGGTGTCCGGGAGGGATTTTACAACTCAGAACCGTCCATCCTCTGCCACTCTGCGCCGGCTGCTCTCTGCGCTCTGTGTTGCTCCATGAGATCTCAGAGGCGTGGAGAAGAAAGAAGCGTGTCACTTTAAAAAAGGATCCTCCAGAAAATAAAACGGCACTTGACATTTGGCTTCTCCTGCAGCAACTCTGCCATGCCTTTTAGGATTATTTTACATCTACATACTCATTAATGCGCCGCTGGATTTAATCTTTCTTATCTTTCCTGTGCATACCTGGGATAAGCCTGAAATTACCATCTGCATCGATTTCTGGACGATGCTTCAAATAATTTTAATTATCTTGGAGTATTTCTCTAAGAAAAAAAAATCTCTAATCAAATTTTTAGCTAATAAAGCTTTCACAGGCAGCTCTGGCTTCTTTAGGCTGTGGGTGGAAAAATTAAAGATTAATTAAAATGTGAGATTAATGAGATTAATCACCAAAATAAGACATTTATTTGTCCAATTTAATTCAAGATTTTTCCAACAAAGAAACCCACAACTTAAAAAATCAAATAAACAATCCAAAGAGTGAAAATGAAGCAACTTCCTGTTGTAGTCAAGGATCTGTGTGTGTGTGTGTGCTCAGGAAATCTGAACAGAACAATTTACAGCCTGAAAAACAAGACGAAAAAAATAAAAATTTAATTTTCTCTCATGGATGTTGATCTGCTCTGAGCTGTGAGTAAAGAGTTATCATCCTCGGAGTCAGGAGCTGCATGCTGAGCCACTTTCACTGAAGATATATCACCAAACATAAAAACATTTCATCATTAAAACTGACAAAAATAACTTAAGTTACACTTTTAATATTAAAAAATATGATCTAAGTCCACAAGAAGAAGGTGAAAACATTTACTTTGTCTCTGAAATGTTTGATTTTTTCCTCTTTTTTTGGCTTCTGCATCACTTCCTGCATGGTGCAGTTAAGATTTAATAAAATATAACGCACACATTCACATAAATATCACCAAATACAAACACTGAGGGGAGCACATGACCTTAAAAAGTAATAAAGAAAATAAAAACAGGACAAAGTTAAAAGAAACAAACTCCTCTTGAGTGTGACTGAAACTTTGAGATAGTTTTTAAGTAACTAACCGTGTCTTTGCAGCAGGTTGAGAAATCAAATGACTGAATTCGGTGTCGTTTTTCACCATTTTTTAAGGTTAAAGACAGAAATGACTCGATGCATTCAGGTTTTGTGAAGTGCACCAACATCGCTTCAGTAACGAATCATTTCCTCGTTAAATATTTCCCAGCCCTGCGTTCTGCCGGCTCCATATTGTCTCTGAGTAGCTGAAGGGAAGGATTAGACATCAGACTCCTCTTCACAATAAGAGCACTTGCATCCTTGTGTGCTGATGTGAGAGGTGACAGAGTCTTTTCTCCACAGATGCTCGACTCCTGTTCCTCTCTGTCTGGCCCTCATTATCTGAGGCGACCTGTGCTTTTTGGATTACACAGCCCAACCGTTCATTCCTCCATCCTTTCATGGCTTCATTCAGCGGTCAAAGAACGCAGAGAAAAGATGGTGATGTGGTGAAAATGTCTCAGACGTCAGAGGGAAAAACATGCTCAGACACAACAGCTTCCTGATTCCTCGTTGTCTCTGATGCTTAAACCTGACACTTTCCTCTCTCCACAAACTGAAGTAATCACTTATCAAATGTTTTCCTCTAACTTAGCTCGTGAAACTCTGCTGACCTGCAACACTAAAGCTATTTTGGAGTTTGCAATCCCTCTGCAGCGTTAGCTACGATGCTAACTCTGTATGAAAACCCAGTGGGGAAAATAAGTATTGAACAACTTTTTTCTCATCACATTTATTTCCAAAGCTGCAATTCAAACTAAATTTCTCCCAGACATTGGTATTAACTCAAATAATCCACACATGAAAAGAAATCACAACGTTCAGGTCCATAAATAATGATTATGGTGAATTAAGTACGATAACACAGGAAAAAAGTATTGAACACACCATGGAAAGGCTGTATACTTTGGCAAGGAAATGCACCATACCACCTGAAATCTGTCAGTAATTATTACTTGAACTTCCAATTAGTGCAAACCAACATCAGCTGGGCTAGAGCAAATTGATGGTCCTATAAAAAAGGTGTTTTTTTCACCAAGCAGTTAAATAGCACACACCTCATGATGGGTAAAGGCAAAGAGCTCTCTGAAGACATTCACAACCTGATTGTTGCTCAGCCTCAGAATGGAACTGGTTACAGACTTATATCAAAGCACCTGAATATTCCAGTCAGCACCGTTGGGGCCATTATTCACAAGTGGAAGAAGCACCACCTTACCATCAACAGGCCACGCACAGGAGCTCCTTGAAGATTTCTGACCAGGGAGTCAGAAAGATAGTCAGAGGAGGACTCAACCAGCCAAGGACCACCCTGAAAGTGCTCCAGAAAGACTTGGAGGCAGCAGGCACAATTGTTACAGAGAAAACAACAGGCAATGCACTCCACCTCCATGGCCTCTATGGACGCTCAGCCCGCAAGACTCCATTCCTCAAGAAAAGGCATGTTGAAGCTGGTTTAAAGTTTGCTAAACAGCATCTTGACAAGCCTGTAGAATACTGGGAGAATGTTGTCTGGTCAGATGAGACCAAAACTGAACTTTTGGGCTGTCATACTACAGACCATGTTTGGAGGAGAAATGGCTCTGCACATCAGCCAAAAAACACTACACCAACAGTGAAGTTTGGAGGTGGAAGCATCATGGCATGGGGTTGTTTCTCATCTCATGGTGTTGGCAAACTTCATATAACTGACGGAGCAATGGATGGAGCCATGTATGGGGAAATTCTTGATCTGAATCTGCTGCCATCCACCAGGATGATGAAGATGAGACGTGGCTGGGCCAAAATCACACCTGAGCAGTGTGGGCCATTAGTTCAAACATACAAGAAGCGTCTGGAAGCTGTCACTGCAAACAAAGGCTTCTCCACTAAGTATTAGATGAGTCTCAGTTAGCGTGTTCAATCCTTTTTTCCTGTGTTATCGTACTTAATTCACCATAATCATTATTTATGGACCTGAACGTTGTGATTTCTTTTCATGTGTGGATTATTTGAGTTAATACCAATGTCTGGGAGAAATTTTGTTTGAATTGCAGCTTTGGAAATAAATGTGATGAGAAAAAAGTTGACGCGTTCAATACTTATTTTCCCCTAAAACAGTAACGTAACAAACACTTTCAGCAGTTTTAAGAGTCGTTGGTCTTTTTTTAGCCTCATCCAAACACTCAGGCTATTTTCCAAACTATTGGTAATCATCAGACTGAGCATTAGCAGCCTTCATTCATCATTTCTCTGCTGGTTTAATGTATTTTGGTGCAGAGGGTCTGATACAGCCTTTGATGTCATTGTGCTCGGCAGCGTTTCCTCGACACTGATGTCAGGATGGATTAAAACAGTCACAGGTACGAACACCCTGACCTATTTTAACAGCATCAACCAGCGGCGGCTGGAGTAACCGCTCCAACGTTCACATGTGATTATTTTATTTCAGCAATTCAGGTTTCAAACAAAAGACTAATTTAGACGTTAATCCAATAAATTTGTGTTAAAATAACCTTAAAATCATCCCTGAGGTCTCTGTTTGTTGGAGCTAAACAATGCGAGGGAAAGGTTTGGGTTTGGCTAAGATCAGGGTTCCTAAAAAGTCTCGCAGGGTACTGAAGTCATGAATCTCAAAACAAGGCCTTAAAACGTCTTCAATTAATCTTTAAAAGCCTTAAAAATGTTAAAACATGTTAGTATGATTGTAAATGGTCCCAAATCTCAAAATTAATGGGTTTTTTTTGGGTTTTTTTTTGAGTAATTTATCAAGTGACTCTCGTGGCAACATCACACAATCATGATAGCAGAGCCAACAAACACTGGTGTGGTTGCAGCTGGGACTCTATTATTGCCCCTAACACTTTTTAATTGATGTAGTTTTTTTCCATTTTTGTTAATTGTGAAGTTGGTCTCAAATTTAATTTTAAATGGCATAAAATGTCAAAAAACAGTCTTGAATTTAACCTGCCTTAAGCTGCAGGAACCCTGAAGACGCTGAGTGTTCAACAGCTTTGGTTACTGCAAGAAAAGGTAAATCTTATCAAGTGTTTTTGTCTTGTTTTAAGCAAAAATTGTCTTATTATACTCAATATGAGCCAAATTTCACTGATCAGTTCAGAAAAATGTCTTGTTTCAAGTTATTTAAAGACAAAAGTGAGGTCTGAAATGCTGTGACAAGTAAAAAAAAATCTGCCAATGGAACAAGAGAAATTTGCTCAAAAACTTCCTTAAAACTAGAATGTCTTAATTTCTCTTGTTCTATTGGCAGATTCAGACTCAATTTTGTCTTTCAATAACTTAAAATAAGACAATTTTTGGACTTTTCAGATGAATGTGGCTCATATTAAGTCTTAAAAGACGTTTTTACTGAAAATAAGACAAAAACACTTGTTAACAGTTCAGGTTTCCAGTGCAGTTAAAGGTCCCATATTGTCCAAAAATCACTTTATAAAGTCTTTTAGTGAAATGTGTGGGTCTTTGTTTTTCCTCCCAGCCCACAAAATGTGATATTTAATGACCAAACCTGTTCTTAGTAGAGCTTGTTAATGTAAAATCCTGACCTAAAACCAGCTGTTTGGATTTTGGGGATTTGACGTCAGCGATTCCCTTTTTTGACCAATTTTCGACTCCAGAATGCCAAAGTTGAAGAGCCATCACTGCTCTGTTTTTGGCTGTAAACAGCCACATAGCTCCATGCTCAAGCTTCCCATCTCAGAAGAAGACAGACTAAGTGTCTAGAGTTCATTTATCAGGAAATGTTCCAGCTACACTCAGTAAAACTGAGCATGTGTGTGCTAGTCACTTCACGGCCGACTGCTTTTCCAACTTTGGACAGTCCAACAGAGGGCTAGCCAATAGACTGGTCCTAAATCCAGGCGCATTACCAACCATCCTCCAACAAACCTGGGACCCTGGAAATGTGAGTATTTTAAATGCTGTGTGCTGTGGAGCAGATGGAAGAGCTTTTCCTCAGTGTCCCCCCTGTCTCTGTGTTAGCTTCAGGATGCTAACTTTAGCTGCAGTTAGCCTGTTGTTTTAGCCTGTAATGTTACGGTAAAGGAGCTTCTCTGTTTTCTAAACATTGTGCACTCGGAGCTCGTGGCGCCGCTCTCAGTGACGTGGAAGAGCGGGGCGGTATCAGCGGTGGCTCATTTACATATGAAGGCCACGCCCACTAAATCAGAGCGTTCTGAACAGAGGGGCTATGAGAGCCTGGAAACAATGCTGCTGTGCTTGATTTATTGGCTTTTTGGCTTTTTTTCATGTTACTACCATTTCATGAAGACATCAATGATCCAGATTAAACTGCAGGAAAGGAGCAGGATATGGGAGTTTGGAGTTTGGAGTGAAACGGTTCAGTCTGAAACTGTGTTTTCAGACTGGATGAAGAAGCTACGTGAAGCTAAGCTTCCTTTAAGTGCTGGTAAATGCATCCCGTTAAACCACACAGCACAGTCGACACACCCTCGGTGATGTAGGCAGGTGAGGCTGTCATCTGGAAGTGGCTTTGCTTCATAAAAGTGTGGAAACAGGAAGGAAGGGGGTCGCTGGGAGAGCGCTGGGAGCAGGAACATCCTGGTGATGATCTGGAGCCGTTAGCTCAGTCTGAGGGTCTGAGTGCACCGATGGGATCAGGAGCCGTTTGGGTCTCAAAGAGAGTATTTAACACATTCCTAAGTTGATTGGTAACCTCTATAAACCTGAGTAATACTGTTAGAAATGTACCTGGACTTCTTTATGATCTGAAAAACCATTTGCATGAGAGAAAATATGATCTGTGCTGCTTCACAGAGCTGGGTTCATGTAAGGAAACTGACGCGTGCTTCCCTCATTCAGCCACAGCACGCCTGTTTCCAACTGTAAAACCCAACAAAGTTAAGATTCAGTGTTTTACCTTCGTTACTGTGAGAAAAGCCCCAGAGAGACGTGGTCCCAGCTCAGGGTTTCATCGTTCAATACGTCCAAAATGTCCTCAAATCTTTTCTTCTCTGAATCGATGCGAATCACCAACAGGATGTTTGTAGCGTAAAAGAAGAACCCAGAGGAACATCCTCAGCTACTTCTTGAAAGGTTTGGGAGAGCTGAGATATATTTTGTCCAATAATAAACCCAGAGGTCTGCAGAGACAGGGATCGTTGGCTGTGAAAGTTTAGGAAAAGATGTTTGTGGTGTTGACAGAGTTGGTGGAAATGAATCCAGGAACAACACAAGAAGCTGCCTGGACATTACATGAAAAAATATCTGATTTTATTTATAACTGTAATGTAATGTAATGAGAGCTCTGATGATATATCAGGATTGTAAAAAGAGTAAACACACTGCAAAAACTGAAATCTTATCAAGTGTTTTTGTCTCATTTTAATTAAAAAATGTCTTATTATACTTGAAATAAGTCACATTCACCTGGTCAATCCAGAAAAATGTCTTGATGTAAGTTACTTAAAGAGAAAATAGTCTAAATTTCATGTAAAAAGTAAGAAAAAAAATCTGCCAATTGTACAAAAGAAATTCGCTTGAAACTAGAATAAGAAACTAAAAACACAAAACTTTTCTCTTGTCTCATTGGCAGATTTTATTTACTACTTGTTACCAGCAATTCAGACCTCATTTAGTCTTTAAAGCTGCTATGAGGTAAATCTGTTTTAATGTGACTGCAGCGCCACCTTCTGGCCTGGAGTCTCACCACACTGTCATAAAGATGTGACTTTTAGCCAAGCATGTGTTTGTTTTGGAACAAATTTTCTTTGTTCAAGTCAAAATTTTACCAGATACAACTCCACGAGGTAGTGCTACGGTTTGAAATGTGACAACAAGCTTACGTAAGTTTGTACTGTACGTCAGTAGCTGGCTAAATGTAGCGCTACTAGAAGCCTGGTGCGCTGACGTATCCATAGGCTAACGTGGCAACAAGCTAACTTTGTCGGTTTGTAGCGTAGTTTAGCAGCTGCTATATTTCTCTCTCCTCACAGCCCGGTGCTCTGAGACGTGTCTGTAACGTGTAACGTTAGTGAATCCTGGTTCTGTCCTACCAGAGCTCATCTACCAACTCCAACCTCACCAAGCAGAGCTAACGTAACCTGGCTCTTCATTTTATTGATAGACTCTCAAGTTTGAACAGACCACTGCAGAATAACTGCTGACTGTGGGTTGGAGGCTACATTAGCACAAACAGTTTAACCTGTTTAGTCTTTAGCTCATGTTTTAGCCTTTAGCTTGAATTTTAGCCTTTGACTCATGTTTTCGCTTTTGGCTAGTGTTTTAGCCTTTAGCTTGAGTTTTAGCCTTTGACTCATGTTTTTGCTTTTGGCTTGTGTTTTAGCCTTTAGCCCATGTTTGAGCCTTAAGCTTGAGTTTTAACCTTTAGCTTGTGTTTTAGCCTTTAGCTAATGTTTGAGCCATTAGCTTGTGTTTTACCCTTTAGCTTGTGTTTTAGTATTTAGCTAGTGTTTTACCCTTTAGCTTGTGTTTTACCCTTTAGCTTGTGTTTTAGCATTTAGCTAGTGTTTGAGCCTTTAGCTTGTGGTGTAGCCTCTAACTCATGTTTTAGCTTTAGCTCATGTTTGAGCCTTTAGCTTATGTTTTAGCTTTTAGATTGAGTGTTAACCTTTAGAGTGCTTTTTTAGCCTTTAGCTTGTGTTTTAGCATTTAGCTAGTGTTTTGGCCTTTAACTCATGTTTTAGCCTCTAACTCATGTTTTAGCTTTAAGCTCATGTTTAGCATTTAGCTTAGTCTTAAGCCTGTGTTTTAGCTTGAGCTCTTGTTTTAGCCTTTAGCTCATTTTTTAGCCTTTAGCGTGTTTGTTAGGCTTTAGCTAGTGTTTAGCCTTTAACTCATGTTTTAGCTTTAATCTCATGTTTCAGCTTTAAGCTCACGTTTAGCCTTTAGCTTATGTTTTAGCCTTTAGCTCGTGCTCTATCTCTCTCCTGTTTCTCTTTCTTCTGCTCTTCTGTCCTTTCTCTGTCTGACAGTTAGGCTCCAGTGTCCACCATCACTACAAAATTAATCACAGGAATCATTTTCAGCAGAGAAAACACAGATCTCTCTTCTCTCTGCTAAACTTCCATCAGTCGGCGTGGTGTTGTCATAGAGACTTAGACGTGCTGTAAATCAATCTGATGCTACCCGACCCAGTCAGGAAGCTAAGAAGTAGCATTTAGAAATAACCTGTAGTATTGTTGCTGATAATCTCATTTTAAAGTGTGGATTAGGATCAGGCAGATTTCTAGATGAGAGACTTTTTCAAGATCACGTAGAAACTCCGCACAGGGACAATAAATAACTTTAAATCAGACATTTTTCTGGACTGGTCAGATGAATGTGGCTCATATTAAGTCTAAAAAAACATCTTTTTTCCTGAAAATAAGAAAAAAACACTTGATAAGGTTTTAGTTTTTTTCAGCGTAATGAGATATTTACCCTCCTGTGAGCACCTTGAGTTTGTAAATCTTGGTTTTTCAAGAGCCATGTTTCTGTAAATCTGATCACTCTTTGTGAATTAACGACCATGTGGTCATTGTCCATCCTTTTACTTATTTTTTTAATTATGTTTTTGATTAATTCATTATTTTGGCCAATAATACATCAACATGACAAAAACAACCCTGCAATTAACACGGTACCCTCTAGTTATTTGTCTTTATTAATAATCCTCACCTTCCACGGCGTTGATCTCTTATCACGTGTTTAATTATAACCTCATAAAAAAGCCATTAAACTTTATTTTTCCCACACAGGGGAAATACTGTGAATTAACCTAATATAAGCTAACATTAAACGCCATCAATAAATAAATGAATGATACAAATCTTCTTCCTGTGGAGGAGGAAGAAAACCCAGAGGGTGGTGTTGGTGTTTTAGGGTGGACGTTTTCATCCTGGTTTCTACCTTCACCTGTTTAACCCACAGCTGTGTCTGAGCGCGCTCAGATGTAACCCTGCTCACTAAGACAAACACCTCGTTTCATTAATAACCGTTGATTTGAGTGGTTTAGCGAGCTGGTTTTTCACACTCCTATATTCTGTTTATGCACACGGGTGTTTGTGAAAATGCCGATGAACAGCGTTTACTGCCATCCATCTGAGCCGGGATATCGTCTATTATCTGGAATTGTGTGTGCATGTAAATGTCGACATGAGGGGCTTAGCGCTTAGTGTTGATTTATATGAAAAAGACAGGCATTTTTCCCTCCGTGACTTCCCGGGGAATCCAGACCCTGGAGGTTAATGAAGTGTGAAGTGTGAAAACTTCCTGAGATGGGATGAGTTAAATAGTGTTCTCAGATGTTAAAGCAACACTGTCCAAATTTATTTGTGTGTGTCAGAGCTTTATGAGTCTAAAACGTGGCAAACATGCCTCCTGGGACGCCTGCTAACGCTGTGCGGCTAATGCCAGCCCGAGCGTTCCCGCCCGTCCACGTAAAGCGCTTCAATGAGCAGATCGAGGCCAGGAGAGGAATTATATTCATGGATCTGCAGAGTTTATCTGCACTGTTCAGTCTATGGTACGCACAGTGATGCCAGTTAGCAAAAAACAAAAACATTTTGAGTATTTTTTGTCTTAAAATAGATTGAATAAACATAATACAAATCATAAATAAAAATAAATAAAAAATAAAATAAATAAATAAATAATACAATAAAAATAATTAAATAATAAAATAAATAAATTAATGGATCTGCAGAGTTTATCTGCTGAAAAAAATGTTTTGAGTGTTTTTTTTTGGTTTTATTATAGATAAAATAAAAATAATCTAAAAAAATGTCCCCCCAAAATTTTTAGATATTTTTTGGGGGTTTGTTGCCTTGATGCATCATTGTACCATACTGGTCAGTGATGGAAAAAAAAAAGAGTTATTTACATTTATATTTCAAAAATTTATTTCCATAAACACAAAGATAATACTTAGTGGTCCCAACAGTTTAAAATGCACGCCATAAAAAAGTGTAAAAACTTTAGAAATATAACTTTTCATAAGAGTTCATGTTTAAATGTTACCTACACTGCAAAAAAAATAAAAAATAAAAATAAAAAGAAGAAATCTTATTATTTTTATTTTGTCTAATGTTCAGTAGAAAATGTCTTTTTAGACTTAATCCAAGCCACATCCACCTGACCAGTCCAGAAAAATGTCTGAATTTAAGTTATTTAAAGATAAAATGAGGTCTGAATTGTTTGTCACAAGTAAAAAAAATCTGCCAATGGAATAAAAAATGCTTGAAAATCAGCTAAAAACTAGACAAATGTCCCAATTCAACTAACTTTTCTCTTGTTCAATGTCAGATACATTTTTACTTGTTACATGCAATACAGTATGGAAGACCAAAACTGCCAAAATTAATAATAAATTAAAGTGAAAAATAAAACCAGAAAAGAAAAATAAACTTCAAAAATAAAACAAGAGGAAAGTTTCTTGTATTAAGACATTATTCTTCTTTCAAGCAATTTTTTCTTGTTCCAGATTTTTTTTTTGCACTTGTTACAAACAATTCAGACTTCATTTTTATCTTAAAATTACTTAAAATAAGACATCTTTCTGGACTGGTCTGTTAAATTTGCCTCACATCAGGTTTACTAGGAATGAGTACCTTTCACATTTGAAACGATACAGTACTGATGCCTTGTACCTGGCAATTAGTATTGGTACTCAACAGTACCAATTTTTGGTACTTTTTTGTGTTAATGTGGTAAACATTATCAATTTGTTAAGTAATAAAATCACAGTTTTTTCAATTTAACATATTTTTTCTTCAATATACAGCCTTGCAATGCTGTGTTGTCATGTCCAACATGAAAAATCACCTACTCTTCCACTCCCTCACAGTCACAAGGATGCGTTTAGGTACCTTTTGATTTTACATGAATTGGTACCCGGTACTTTTTTTTTTTTTTTTTTTTTTTGTATTTAAGTTTTTATTCAATGCAAAATTTAAACGTGTTGCAGCTAGACAAGGTTACATTCAATTTTTAAAAATAAGGAAAAACAGTAAAACAAGTATAACATGTTGTTTGACAATTGTTATAAAATGTGGGTAAAAAACATTCAGAAGGCAAATTAAAAGAAAAATAAACTAAAATAAATAAATGAAAAACAACTTTTGCATCAAAAATTAGAATGTCATTGGGTACCCATTCCTACGTATAATGAGACGATTTTTTATTTAAAATAAGACAAAAACACTTGGTAAGATTTCAGATTTTAGTTTTTTGCAGTGTACAACAACACTGCGTTTGATGAACACCACAATTGAAATGAATGGGTCAAGGAGTCTGAACATATGTTTAACAAACTTTACATGAACTATTTAACTAAAGACTTCACTTCTGTGGCACAAAGTTTAATGAAGTAGACCAGAGCCTACAGTTTAAGTCTGAACATTATTAAAGCTAACATCAAATTTATCTTGGTGAAAACTGGAGCAAAACAAAAAAAAAAAAAAAAGAAAAAAAAAAAAGAATGACCAGTTTGTTTTTGAACAGTGTTTAAACCCAAAGA
Organism: Halichoeres trimaculatus; assembly: GCF_033239565.1. NCBI lineage: Eukaryota > Metazoa > Chordata > Actinopteri > Labriformes > Labridae > Halichoeres > Halichoeres trimaculatus. Next base: position 27,436,246 of record NW_027437198.1, on the reverse strand, counting down.
CAGTTACCAACATGTTGTGTTGCCTCAGGAAAGGCATTTCCACACTTTCCTTTAAATAAATTAACAAGTAAACCAAATTAAACTATCAGAGATTAAGCTTCACTTCTCTATTAATATGAACATTTTTGTTTCTAGACTGAGAAAGAAACGGTAAAAAAAAAGGTATTGGACAGATTTTAAGGAGCGAATTGGCCAAGTTGCAAGAAAGTCACATGACAAATCCAAACACTGCCATTGGTTCCTTGAAGTCTTTCCTCTTCTTTAACGGTATTTCACTACAACTGGAATTATGGCTGCAAAATATATCATTGATTCATCTCTGGCAAAATATTCAAGCTGTCAAAAAAAGGTAAAATGTAGGAGGAGGAGGAATTTGTGAGAAATTTCCGTGTGATATTATTTGGTTGTGGACAGAAACTGAAAGGTGGGCTCTCTGTGCAGATGTCTGACCTGATGAGAGAACATTCACTCACAGGAAGTACAGATCAATATCAATAATTAACTGATATCAACATGATTAAGACTGTTTGTTGGAGAATTCAGCTGAACACAGTGAAGCAGTAAACTTAAGAAAACACCGCAATATTTATCAATTGTTGGAGACAAAAATTTGGCAGTATCGTTTTTTCCCTATAGTGTGAGTGGAAAAGGCTAAAAATGGCTAAAATTCAGGTCACAATTCTCATGAAATCAAACCAAAGGATAAAAAAATGATGAACCTAAACAAAGATAATAACAACATCAAGAGGGGTGACGCTGATATTAAAATACCGCTGATAAAATCCATGGACCTGGTTTCCAAAGCGCCATACGACCTCCATAATGACTCCAGCGTGAGCCTCAGGGAAGCTTCACTAATAGACATTTTTAGTTGCAATTAAAGCGTTCCCCTGAAAGGCCTGACATGTCCTCTCAGGCTGCAGCCCGGACCCGGCGCTCTCCCTCCGTCATTAGAGTGGTACTGCAAATGTTCTGAGCACATCAAGGCCAAGACCTCAGATCTGACTATTACACGCACATTATTTAATCCTTGGGCTCCCCGGTCGTACTGACACGTACAATCTCTGTCATTAACGCCCCTGTAAGCTCAGGGATGGACCAGACCAGAGACCCACTTCAGGTCCAGGTTTTCATTTAATGGCCCAGAGGGAAGGAGGGTCCACCTGGGCCTGAAACGTTCCCATGAAGTGCTCTGTGGAGGAGCAGGTTCTGGCTCTGCAGCCGCTCCAATCGATCACATTAGAGCAGGAAGTGGGAGGATGTGACAGCCCAGAAACATTTCAATACTGACACAGTGTGTCTGAGAGCTCACGGCAGCGTCCTGGAAATGAAAAAAGCCCGGCATCAGTCCTGTTAACGGGTGTGATTAGTCATAAAGGAGCTTATTGTGCAGAGGCTGAAAGCAAATTGGAGGTGATAGTGGGACAGAATCGATGCTGTTTACCTCTCAGAGGTGTGAGCGGATCCATCAGCGGCTCGGAGGACGCTCAGGATCCCTCCTTCACAGCTGGGTATTGACAGTTTGAGGAGGACCTGAGGAAGGAACATTTTAAGGCTTAACATTCATTTCTCTGCTATCGACGAGGAGATGGGGCTTACAAAATAAACGATTAAGAGAGGGACAAAATAATTAAAGCACCACCTGCAGACCTCAGCCGGGCTGGAGGAGGAAAACACAAACAGTCTGTTTCATCCTTCGTCTGAGGAGCGAAACACGATGCAAATCTTTTTACTGTACGTGCAACAAATAGATCTGCTGTCTCCAGGAGGGAGTCATACCTCACCTCAAACTTCACATTAATATAAAAAGGAGAGAGTTTGATGTTTGAAATCAAAGATTGGGGATGCACAGATCCAACTTTATTGGCTCCGATACCAATACTGATACGGATACCAATACAGATACTCGTCTTAAATAATAACCTGCATACACTACTGTTGGATAACACTGGTAAAAAATCAGTTTATAGAATTACTGGGGTTAATATTATTCTAACTGTAAAATATTTAAATGTTTAGCAGCCAAAAAAAGGTTCAGAACGTTTGAAAATACTATTCGATTGTAAACTTTTCTTTCCTGTAGACTGCAGAAAAAAACAAAACAAAACAAAGAAAGGAAGTGCATTTGAGGAAACATTTCTAATCCAGTAGCTGAGAGTGCAGTTTAAAAAAAAAGCACAGAGCTGGTCCCCTGGATCGGCCCCTTCCCCCGATACCGATCCAGCTTTGAGCAGCACTGATACTGAGACCTGATACCAGGATCCATATCGGTGCATCCCTATACCTGATTAAATACTTTTAGTACCAACCAAATTTCATCTGTACTACCAAGTACAGATTCACGTAAAATCAGACGGTACCATGTTCAGGTACCTAAACGCATCCTTGTGACTGTGAGGGAGTGAAATAGTTGATTTTTCCATGCTGGATGTGAACACAGCATTACAAGTTTATATACTGAGAAAAAAATATGTTAAATTGAAAAAAAAAGAAGATATTTTGTTATTTAAAAATTAAGAAATATCTAAAATAAATAAATTCAGTATCTTCAAAAAACAAACAAAAAAAACAACAACGTAAAACCAGTTTATTAAACAGTACAGGGAAGAAAGATATCCCTAACTTCGCAACTGAAAATGAAATAAATAAATAAATAAAATAGAATAATAAATACAAATAAAAGACAAAATATATTATCAAGAATTATATATTAAAAAACAAATCTGTTTTTTTTTGTTTGGTATAAATCTGCATTTAAGTTGTGGATTGCTTTGTTTGTCGTCTGCAAAAAAGAATTAATGCAAAGCTGATACAAGACTTTCTCTTCTTTCTGCTCCTTTTCGTTGGTTTAAGGTTCATTTTTTTTTATACTACTCATATTTATATGTCAACATGAATTAAATAAAGACCAACTGAAGTAAAACTAAGTAATATCTATTGACACATTAACGCACACAAAAGTAGCTAAAACTGGTACTGTTGAGTACGGGTTGCCAGGTACCGCGTGTTGGTAACGGGTATTGGTACTGTATTGTTTCAAATGGGAAAGTTCCCAAAGGATCAAAGATACTTTACTTTCAAAAACTGCAGATGACAACGTGGTAGGGTTGAGACAATGCTTTTCTCTCAATTCAATTCTTTTATTTTCTGGTGCTGATTCAGTTTCAACTGCGATTCTTCTATATTTCTTTTTATTTTTTCAGTTTTTAGTTTACTTTTTTAACACCAGACCAAGTGAAAAAGTTGAATGATGATGTCTAAAAACTATACCAGGAGCCATATTTTCCCCAAAAATTAACATCACATGAGTCAGTTTTTAAGATTTATTCAGAGGATATGACATCTTAACTTCTTTCCTACTCACCTTTTAAACAAAGACTAAAATCGTCAAACAAAAAATCACAATACTTCAATACATCGATGTGTTTCTCTCAGCGTGGCCTGTTGATCTTTAAGATGATCAAACTGAAGCTGAACTGTCCTCAAACCTTTTTTCAGCCTCTCTGGACCTGAGCTGAAACTAAAAATGTTTTTTAAAGGTGATTTCATGTTAGCACTTTATCATGAAACCAAAAGAGAAAAGATGATTTTGTTCACCCCTGTGCTTAAATCAGTGCTCCTGAATTACTTCCAGGTTTCTGAGCCTGACGTTTGCTTCCACATCCATAAACCCTGATTTATTCCTCGTCTGATGTTTTTATTGGACTCTAAGTGAAAAAACCATCAGTGACAGAGAAGCTGAATGTCTCTGAGCCGTACCAGGAGCCGTGGAGTCGGTTTCCTGAGCGCAGCACTAATCTGTGCTGTTGGTTTGGAGAGTCCACCAAACGAGGCGCTCACCAGGAAAGTCACACACACAGGGAGAGGACACATTAAGGAAATGATAGTATAACTTCCAGCAAAGAGGTGAGCTGACCCACTTCTCGCAGCCAGACTCAATCCACACTGAGTCCCTGTGGACTGGGTCCTCCTCCTGAGAAAGACCGTGTCCTTGATGAAGCCGGTCCGTGACCTCTCAGCACCATCAGAAGGGCAGGATCCAGACCTGTGTGTGTTGACCATGGACTGTAAGAAAAATGGACGTCATCTTGCTCGGCTTGAAGCTAGGTCGCCACAAAACTGCTCCCCCTGGTGGCTGGCTGCAGTATAGGTCAAAAAATCATCTCCCCAGTCATTCCAGATGGGCTGTGGTCAAACTTTAGAAAATGAATACTCCTGGTAGAAATGTTTCTCATGTCTAATTGTTGTGGTGATTTGAAGATATTATTTAGCTGCCTTGTTTTCAGGTTCTCTTTTTCCTTACGTTTTTGTTAGTTTGGGTAAAAAACGTGGTGTTATGTCATGTTTAACAATGATTGACAGCTGACGTTCTTGTGTATTTTTTTTCGGGGATTGTAAAATATTTCAGGAGGGAGAGCCAAGAAGATATTAGACTCCAAAGAAAAATGTATATATATCTGATTCCCTCATAGTATCTGCTGCACAGACTCTGGCTGCCAATGGCTGCGCCAGTGATGGAAGAATTTTGGCTCCAAAACCGTACAATGGTAAAAGGAGGAGCCGCACTGTCCACTCTATATACAGTCAATGGTGTTGAGTGGGTGCAGTTAAGGTTATATACCGCGTCTTCTTCAAATTAAGAGGTCGGCATGGGCCAAAACTAGGGCTGCAACAACGAATCGATAAAATCGATTAAAATTGATTAGCAAAAGCGTCAATGTTTTTCCATAATCGATGCACTCTGCTGCGTCGTTACTGTATTAGTTTCTCTTCAGGTTATTTGTCTTCTTCCTTTTTGTCGGATTATTTAGCGGTTGGCAACTAGCTGGAGGTGCATTACCGCCACCTACTGGACTGGAGTGTAGATTACCTGGGCTGTGGGGCAGATAAGCGTGGTGAAAGAGAAGCCAAGCCGGCCGCTGAGGGAAACAAGTAAACACGTGAATAATGTCAGGGCCAGAGAAGCTGTTTGTCCAAAGATTTCCAGAGTTTGGGAGAATTTCACGCTCTTTAGGCTCACTGATGACGAGCCAGGAGCTCAACAGCGAGGGGGCGGAGCTACAAAATCCCACATACACTCCTTTATATGTTGTGAGCCTGGTTTGTCTTTTAAACTCGTTTAGTCTTTTAATTAAATCATTACCCTGTTTGAAAACCACCAGGAGTTCATTAAATCATCGTTAGCATTAGCGTTAGCTGCTACAGTTGGTGAACTGTTTGACCTGCAGGGGAAAAGATTGAGGACACATTTTTGTTTATTTGCCTTTTTGACCCACTAAGTTCTTAGTCTGATGATATAACAAAATATTTTTTATTGTTTTGCCCAAAGTGTTGATTCTTTGAGTGAAAATACATTCATATCACTTTTTATACTTTATAGATTTAGCATTTGGTCAGTTTCATTATGTTCAAATATGTTTTTGTTTTTAAATTATATATCATTAGGAAACGATAGCCATCAACTAAAATAACAATGCATGTTTGAGTTTGCGAATTTTATGTTTATACACTTTCAGCCTTTTTTTTTTAAAATTAAACGATTAATCGATTAATCGATTAATCGTAAATATAATCATCAGAGTAACTGATTACTAAAATTATCGTTAGTAGCAGCCCTAGTCAAAACTCAAGAAAATTTCCAAGTGGACACTTGAGGAATTGCAGTTTTTCACACTTCATTGCTGTAGACTGGAGATCAGAGCTTGCTTTAAGCGTTAGTTCATAAACTAGACTCTGGAAGAGTTGTTTTTCCTCAGAGCTGAAATAAAAAGATGTGTCATAGCTTTTAATCAGTAACCCCGTTAAGATTAATATTATTTTAGATTTTAAAGATTTCGTTATTTTCAGAACCTCGGCCTGTTTTTCCTTCAGTCACCTGCTGTTGCTTTCCCAAACAGCTGTTTAAAGACGTCCAATCACTGCTTTTCAAAAGCACTCGTCTTCTCAAGCACTCGCTCAGACAACACAGAGTTTCTGACAAAGCCGGCTCTGTCAGAGATCTTATAGCATGTCTGCAAATCCAAGATATCCACCACTACAAAAGTGCTTTCCCATTAATGAATAGAACATGAGCCCAGGAATTTATTCCTTGAATTCTCTGGGTAGATAATGATTCTCATCTTTATCAGTGGTTTATCTTCTAAGGTCAAGATTAAAGTGAAAAGTGATGTGAACCCCCAGTGTCTCCAATTAAGAGGAGAGAGGAAACGAGGAGGAGGAGGAGGAGGAGGAGGAGGAGGAGGGGGGAGCAGAGGTGGACTCGGCTACATTACTCCTCTTCCTCTCCGCTCCCTAAAGTCTCCCTGAGAAATAGAAAACAACACAATTAAATTATGACACCTGACACCCAGACCTCACATCAGTGTGAATCATAATGGACTAACCGCTGGAAGTGAGATCCTGTCACATGATTAATGTGATCACACCGGCCCTCTACATCATGACACTATTTGGAGGTTTTTACTCGCTTTGATAAGGACAAGGAAGTCTATACACAGGCTGGATGGATTCAGCTCAAAAAGAGGAGAAATAAAAGCTTTCATGTCCTGATCTGCCCCCCCAGGTGGTCTGGGTGTTTCCAGACCAGGACATGAAAAGTCCCAGAGAAAACAGAAGAAGATATCTGCGCTCTCCTTCACTCCTCTGTCGTTGTATCTCAGACTCCTGTGCCTGCAGGTGTTCATGGGACTGTTAGTGGTCGTCTGTCTCTTCAGGTGTCAGCTGAGTGATTGACTGGCGTCCACAGCACGCCCCGCCTCCCGTCCAGTGTCTGCACCCTCAGGCTGCAGCTAATGGATGGATGGATGGAAGCTGCGAGCACAGGACGTTAATCTTGGTGTGTTAAAGATGTGATTGTGCAGCACGTTTCATGCGCCAGCCGTGTATGATCAACCGTTTCTCACCGTCCAGAGTGTTCATGTAGCTCAAGACGCTCAGGGTTATTAAAGGTTACTCTCCTCTTCTTCTTCTTCTGCTGTTTTTTCATCAGGACAACAGGAGGGATATGAGATGTTTTGCAGCTTCAGACAAGGGCTGTAGCGATACACTAACTTCATGATACGGTATGATATGATACAATACAAATTGAAATGGTACGGTACAGTATGGTACGGTACAGTACAAAATATTTATCTCACAGTGCTTAATATGTGGCAAGACATTAGCAGACATAAAAAAAGATGAGAAATTAATTAAAAAATGTAAAAATTTACAAAAAATGTTATAGAACTTTATTTTTAATTTTTTGCAAATTTTAAGAATTTTTAGAATCGTTAAAACTTTTGCATATTTATTACTTTTAAAATTATTTTTTTTATATGTTTTCTTATTTTTTTTATTTCTTGAATTACAAAAAATACAATTTTGACTTTTTAAAAAATTCTGAAAAAAATTGAATTTTGCAAATTTTTTAATTTCTTATTTAATTTCTTCATTTTTTTTTATCAAAATGAAATGCAAATTCCCAAATTTAAGAAAATTTTTTAAAAAAACCTTATTTGCAAAATTTCAATTTTTTCCATTTTATTTTTAATTTTTTAAAATTCTTTTTGCATTTTTTTTTAAATTTTTTATTTTAAATAAAATGCTATGTTTGCAAATCCATTAAAAAAAAAGGAAAAAACAAAAAACAAACAAAAAAAAAAAACAGACATCACATGTACAATTTATGGTTTAAAAAAACTCCTCGTTTTGAATTTTATACACTTTGTCCTTTATGTGAAGCTAAATTATATTTTTTTGGCTCTAGAATAACAGTAATCCAGGTGAGCTGAGGCTAAATACACATTAGCACAGTTGCTAACCACCAATAAACCAAACTCTGCATGTCTGGGAGCTTCCCCCTGAGGATCTGGCTGATGTGTGCTGTATCATGATTACCTGGCACATGAGGATACAGTGATTTACTCAGATCACGTGTCAGAGGAGCGGCTCTGCTAACGATGCCACTGATCAACAAACACATCCTGTTCTTCACAGTAACGGCATATTCCAGATTCAACAGGTAAAAGCTCCTAAAGTGAAGCATCAGCGTTGAGGAAGGTTGAGATTCAAGCAAGAATCTTTAGGAGTAATCTAAGATAGATGTTTTTAAAGAACGGGACCGAAAACTAGAGTGGTAAGACTTTTTTAGCTCCTCTATCAGATTTTTGCTCTTGGAGCTGCAGATTTCTGTTTGTTTGTTTTCCAGTTGAGCAGAAATGATAGTTGAGCTCTAAAAAAGCACACAAGCCCACACAACACATGACACCTACACAGTGAGTCCACATTATAACAGCCAGCGCTTTGTTATCAACACAAGGCCCGATTCACGCAGCAAACCCTGCCGCTCAGTGCAAACACCAAACACACGCAACACTTTTAATTGCTGCACCATTTAGCGTCGCAATAAGAAACCAGAACAATTAATGTTTTTTTTAAATAAAGATGAAAATATCACAGCAGAGAGAGAACGTGAAGAAATCAGCTCATCTCGTTCATACAGGTACTTTAAGTTCATACAGATTCAAAGACTTTATTTCCATGTGCACAGTAAAGAAATGTCTTTGTTCTCCAAAATGAATGTCAACAATAAAAGATAATAAAAAATAGACAAGAGAAAGAGAAATATAATATTAGAAAAATATATACATAATGATATTCACTAGTGATGTAACAATTCGGTATGATTTCCAATGAGTTAATAATGCGACTTTCTCACAATTTTTTTGACAGAATGAGTTTGCAGAAAAAGAAAAAAAAAACTGAAAAAGATTCTTTTAATTGTTTCTTCAACTGCAAAACACAAACCATGTAATAAATGCAAAATTTAAAACACACACTTACACACACATATTTAAATGTATAAAAACAACAGAATCTAATTTTTTTCTTATTTTTAACTAATTAAAGAGAATTTCCTTTTTAATTCTCTGAGGTAGGGTTAACTGAGCAAGTGTCTCCTCTTCTTAAAAGTGCAAATGAAATTATATTTTATCTTGAATAACAAAAAAATAAACAATAAGAAAAAGGAATTTTTAAACAAATCTCATGCCAAAATAACTAAATAAATAATACAAATAAACAAAATGTTGTCAAATAATCTCAGGTTTGCATGTGTTCCCAGTTTAGGATTTCCATTTTTTTTTTTAAGGAAAAACAGCCACCCTCTGGTTAAAAAGGGCATTGCAATTTTGTATTTATTTATTCATTTATTTAATTTTTTTAAGTAAGATGACTTAAAAAAAAGCCCCCTGCTGGTTAAAAAGGGCATTGCATATTTTATATTCATTGATTGATTTATTTTTTAAAGTCAGATGACTTAAAAATAGCCCCCTGCTGGTAAAAAAAGAGCATTGCATTTTTTTTTTTTTTAAGTCAGATGATTTGAATTGTCACAAGCATGTATCCTTTTTTAACTGTCTTGCGATGTATTGTTACATCCCTGAAACAAAAAAAAAAAAGTACAAAAGGCCAAATAGTAGGGCAGTTGAAGCCGGTGGACGGTGCCAAAAAAAAAAAAAAAAAAAAAAAAAAAAAGAACAAAAAATAGAATAATAGTTATCACTCAAATCAACTTTATTTATAAAAAACTTGAAAACAAAGACAGCTACAACAAAGTGCTGAAAATGAAAAATGGTGCAGACATAAATGAGTAAATACATGAAACGAATCAATAAAACAAAAAGGCTAAAATTATTGTTTTATTGTTCTTAAAATAATCAAGGAACAATAAAAAAATTACAAAAAAAAAAAACATGAACAAATATACAGGAACGACATATTATGCTTTGAACAATGTGTAAGAAGTTACAAAGGTCACCTGTGCTAATTCAGTCCATATTTCTGGATGATTCCTTGAAGCTAATGGATATAAAATAAATAAATAAATAGTGATATAATAGAAAAAAAAAACAACAACAAAAAAAAAATTGCAGTACCGCCAAGATTTGTGGGGGCAGTGTGGAGCAGTCTCGCCACCATCCTTCCATTATCTTTAAAATGTTTTTGTTTGTTGATGAATTTCCACCTTTTAAAAATGTCTCCCTGAAATTTCACTTTGGAGTCTTCTTCACCTTAAACTCATCAGACTGTGAAGACGATTAAAGATTTACTGATTAAACTCAGGTATGAAGAGCTGCAGTAAGAACAAAGCCGCTAACACTTCCAGGCCGACTGTCACTGAAGCTAAAATAAGTTTCACACTATTTTCCTTCCACGGAGTAATTTCCAGCTCCAAACGATGACTCCCCCTCTCTGGTAGGTGGATCTCCTGTAACCCTTCATTTCACAGCCTGCACCGAATGATAACCCTCTCAGTGTGATGTCTGCTCTGAACCTGCTTTAGTGGCAGAATCAAGTAGCCTTCAATCAGCCTAATGTGCTAAAGAGCCCATTTTATTTAGTGCAAACAATAGAGGAGACAAAGCGATGCGGGGAGAGGAAAAGCAATCCTTTTGCTCCGGTGATCCATGGCAGATAGATGATTCCTCCAGGTGGGTTTGTAGCTGAGCTGAGCGGCATTGATTTGGCAGCATCGGGTGGATGTCACACATGCACTGAACAATGCTCAATGACTTTGCTATCCTATTCCCATTTAAATTGCCTCTACGTTTCCTCTCTGACACCTGTTTAAATCAATGCCTTCCTCTGCAGGTCATGGGCTGAATGTACCAAGGCGCACGCCAGCCGCCTCTCAAATCCACTAAAATCAACACAATAATTGAAATATTTTCAAGCTGATTACACCGAAGCCCTGGGCTTGGCTGGTTGCTAAGAGTACGCTCCCTAGTTGCTAGGGGGAGTAAATCATCTTGCATTATTTGATTTTTGTTACTGATATGAAACTGCTAGTCCCTCGATTAAATGTCTCACAGTCAAACACCTCGGGGACGGACAGCAGAGGAAAAATAAAATAGCGGCTCCGAACCTGTAAAATAGCATCTCTAACTTCTCTTCTCCGTGGGGCTTCGGCACAAATCTATCTGCTTGTTTACGTTTGTTCCTGCTGAAATAAACAGAGCCATAACTCGCTCTGCGCTCATTGAGGGAAAGCAGAAAGGACAGCAGAGTTTACAGAAATCCCACATCACGCTCAGGTTGGGTCAGATCTGGGATCTAATCCGTCGGCGTTATCGAAACAGATTGCAAAGTCAGAAGCAATGTGCTCAAAGTCGTTTCATCGGCAGCGGTGGGATGCAAAAGAGTCAAAGGATGATGTGCAGTCAGGAGTGGTTCTGTAATTACGGGGACGTTTCAATAGGCTGAACTTATCGATTAATTTCAAGCAATGACCAATTTTACAGTGGGTCGTTTATTTAGCAAAAAATGCAAATCGTGTTGGAATTTGCAGTTTTTGTGCTGATTTCTCAAGTTCCAGCTTTGCTCTTTAAAATTAACACCAGAATACATGTTTGTGTTTATTATTCTCAACATTATTTGTTCAAAATCATCATTTAACATGACAAAGCTTTTTTTAAAAACTATTTAAATACTTAATTTAGATGAAATTACGGTGGCCTGTGTGTGTCAGATGATTTGCAAAAGCTACAACACGAATGCAAACCCCACAACACAACAACAGTTAGAGGAGGTTACTTTTCCAAACAGACACAGAAAAGTTGTTTAAGTTAGTAAATGATTAAATTCATGTATGATAAGTATAGTTTCGTAGGGTTGTCGCCTTGTGATATCCTTTTGGTATCAATATTGGTATTTGCCGATATTTACTCGTTAGCTGCCGGCACTTTCAAAGCACTTTGAACGATATTTCAAGACCCAAATAATCTTGTTTTCTCTGACTATGTAAACACAAAAACTACCTAAGAAGAGTGGACTATCTTCTTTTATGTCTCTCTTCCTGTTTTTGATCCAAAAGCAAACAAAACATAGATTTTATGGTCGTCTTTCCTCACGATTGTGCCGCTCATTCTCTCTGAACTACCTCGACACATCACCTCAATTTTTTTTTTACCCAATATGATATCGGTAAATATCAGTTATTGGCCAGTACAACAACATTAATATTGGATATTGGTATCAGTATCCCTAATATCCCTCATAGTTCTTATATTTCTTTATTAACATTAGCATTAGAGCTATATTTATCATAGCTTAAGTTACAAAACAAAACAATCATTAATTCACTTTTACAACTTTTTTGCCCAAACCCTATAAATCAGCAATGGTTTGCTCCAAAGTCACATGACCCCAATCAGCTGATGTCCCATCCTTTTTGGTGTGAACCTTGAAGAAAGTGTGTCATGTTTCAGCTCCTCCTCATCAATATTTCATCAGAATGATTGTCTGTACATGGGGCGCATTAACTGTTCATCAACTGTGTTGCCAACATTTTCTAGTGGACTTACCAGGGGCGGTGTCATGGGTGGGTTCAAGGGTCCCAAGCCCACCCACTGTCTGACAGGCCCAACTGAAACTTTGCTTTGAAAAACAAAAAATCTTAATTTCTTTACTTAAAAAAAAGTTTTAGTGAAGTATATTATAAAGTTTTGTCACTTTACTCTTGTTTTCTTATCGTTAGACGCTCTGCCTTTATAAAATGAGTTTGGTGATATTTTCGCCTGTTGGTAAAAAAGTTATGACTCATTCAGCCTCATGTTAATCTGTTAGGACTAGAGGATGATTTTGGAAAAGTCTGCAGATTTTTTTTATTTTATTTCATTGTGGTTAATGTTGCTGCTTTTACAGACTACGGGAAGTTGAGGCAGCGCAGCTCATTGGTGCGTTAGAGTGCCACTCTTTGGCTGATACCATGCACTGAAATTTCTTCAAATATGACAAAATAGCAGACAAATCTGCTTCAACGCATACTATAGATCTTATAAAGAGCAAACTGTGAAGAAAAGGAGCAGAAATATGAGCTGATGGAGGTCAGGTGGTGCCATGTTGTTTTTCTGGAAGAGTGGTCTGACACCTTTACTTTCATAGGAGCCATTTTTCCTCAGCTCACCTGGATTAAAGTCATTCAGGAGCCACAAAATCTACTTTATCTTCACAATAAAGACTTTAAAGTGGATAAAATTCTTTGCAAAGTTAAAATATAGTGAATAACTATCAAAACAATAAGTTTCTTTAAGTTTACAAAAAATATACATGCAATTTTTTTTTCTGATATTTGCAAAAATATATATATATATTTTAAAAAATCCTGTTTGAAAGGATTTTTTTTTAAATCCAAAAATGTGCAAAAACAGAATGAAAAATATTTGCAAAATAAAAAATAAAAAATTTGCAAAATTATACAGGAAAAAAATAAGAATTTACAAAAATTTCAAGAACTTTTATAATTTAGAAAAATTGACTTTTTTTTTTTTACATTTGTGATCTTAAAAATAAAAAAAAAACTAAAAAAGTCTGCAGTTAGCACAAGGGCCAAAAAAAAAGAAGGACATTTCGACTGTGTGAGCATCACTGAATGTAGCTGTTACTGGGATTTTTGAGCCATAAATCTTTTAAATTTTGTCTAAACTGTGAAATAAATGATGAGGGACATTTCTAGGGAGCGCAGTCTGACAGAGAAATGTTAAATAACTCCTAATTCAGGATAATATGGATTTATCTTGAAAAATAGTCATAACTTTTGTCCGTAACACAGCTGCTAATTAATGAATTTAGTTTATTCCAGGTATAAACTGAAACATTCCCCTGATTGTAGCATCCCTCCCTCAGTAAACGAAGCTCTAACTCGTTTATTTCCTGCTTTAAGCCTCTGAACAGAAACCTGTCCCTGCACTTTGATGCTCCCTGATTATAAACCGGACCTCCACTCTTACTCCTTTTAATATTAATACTACATGGAGGAGGATTTTCTCCACAGACTTGTCAGACATTGAGGGCTGCTCCAGCCAGCCTTGTCAAATGAGATCAGTGCTCACCATAATGGTGAGGTCAAGTGGAGGGGCAGCCTCTCAACTCCATAACAGCCTGACAGCCAGCGCTAGATTCTGCTCTGAGAGGACGGAGCACAGAAACTACCCATGCACTCCACGCACAGCCAAGGTGTGCCGTATCATTAAGAAAATGTCAACTAATCCTGCAAACGGTGCCAGCTGAATTAGTTAATCTACTTATGCAACATTAGATTCTATCTTTCACAGAGCTAAACTCCCATGAATAGCATACAAGGCGTTTAACAATACTCCCTGACCCCGGCGATGAGCTGGCCCTGCCTTTTCCAGCCAATAGGAGCGACGCTGCTAAAGAGAGGGTGATCATTCCCCAGCAAAGCGCCAACCCCTGCCGTCATTAGCCGGCCAGGATCGATAAAGCCGTGCCACTGGTTTTATTTATTTATTTATTTATTTATTTATTTACGGCGTGGAGCATTGGTGGTGTCGGAGTCGTCTTTAAAGTGTGCGCCTGTTTAACCGCTTCATTCAGCCTCTGTATGAGACCATCTGCTCCCCTGTCCTGTAAGTCTCCTCTAAAGCCCCGGCCTGACAAGCAAGAGATATGTCAATGCAGTCCTCAGCACAAAGCAACATCTGCCATGCCTGACGCCCACCATTGTGTGGCCATTTAATCTGTCCCCCTCCTCCCCTTAACGGCACACAACAGTTCCTGGTATTATGTTTTGCCACTCAATTAGCATTATCATCGCGCTGAAATAGAAGCCAATTTACCTTTAATGACGTGATTGTTAGATGAGTGACAGCAGTCGGCGCCGCCACTATCGCCAGATAAACGGAGGCCTGCCCCTGTTTTCCTGACTGGTCGCGCCGGGGGCCGGGAAGTCAGAGCCAGCCAATCAGAGTGGCCTGGCTTCACCCCTCACCACCAACATTGTTTCCTCCAGTTCATAGAGGCAGTGTGCTGGAAAATTGAGTCCAGATTCATTAGGTTTTCAGTGTGCCGCTCGAGTCAGTTAAATTGATACATTTCCTAACAAAATTGAAGTGCTTTTGTGGCGCCTGCGGATGGCTGGTGACCCCACTCGGCCCACTGAGCAGCCGAAGCAAGCTGATGGATCCATTAGACCGCTTAGACTGCTTATTCCTCTCCCTCCATCTCTGACTGACACTGTAAATCTGAACCAATTTCAGACTCTAATCACCATTACAAACCCCTTCCACTGTCCATTTGTTACTCTGCAATTCGAATACACTACCTAGATTGGTTCAGAAATACCAGTTTAGAGGAGCCCTCCTGCTTTCCCATGGTTAAATGGCTCATGACTGGTCCTTTTCCTCCTTTTCCTCCTTTTCCTCGGCTGGAGCAGAAAGCAGTGGCTGCAGCAGCAGGAGGAGGAGGAGGAGGAGGAGGAGGAGGAGGAAGGTGGGATAACATACAGTGAAACAAAGGGCCTTGAACAATTCCCAAAAGATGGAGTGGAATTAAGAAGAACGGTAGATAAATGAGTGGATCGGAGGAGTAAATAGGAAGTGTGAAATTCAGCGAGATGACAGACAGGCCTCAAGGCCGCGCTGGCAGCTGTGGAGGAAGGCTGTCCCCTGAATAACAATCACTGTTACACCTCCAAAACATTTCCTCATCCACTCGCCGTTTTTACCCCAGCTTTTATCTGCTCAGTCAACCGCGCAGCACTAGCGAAGCGGCTGGAGGATATTATTTCCCTGTTGGCCTCAGTCATATAACTCTGCTTAATATGCACTCTATAATTTAAGAAACTTGAATTATAACTGGAATACGCCTTGCTTTATATTATCTATCTAACCTTCAACTTTGTTCAACTTTGAATTAGTGGCTCTGAACATTTTCACAGAACAGGTAAAATGCTCTCAAAGTAAAGCCGTGCATGCATTATTTATGCCCTTAAATCATAGCAGTTCAATTGAAGGGCTTATATTGAAAACCGGTGAGCTCACCCGTCAGTCTCTACATCTAATTAACTGCTGCACCTCATATCCTCTAAGTGCGCTGGAAACACATTTTAATTGATATTGAGATGTTTATGCCCTTAGAAAGTAATTAAGATTTTCAATTAATCCTGTCTTATTTCTGGACATCTTGGTTCGGTGTCCTTGAGCGTCCAGCGATTAATTCCTCAAACCTCCTCCGATGAGGGAACCTCAATTACTCTGCACTGAATCACAACCCTGTGAGTGACCTCATCCAAGGCTGCATCATCATTTAAATTAAAGGCAATACAAACCCAATTAAAGCACAGAGGCTGGGGAAACCGGCTGCAGGTGAGCCGATGTTTGGGTGGAGGTAAACTCAGGGATGTCCTTTCTGTCTCCTGAGACAAAGAGAGAAGAGGAGCTCACATGAACGAGGCTTCTTCAGGGTATTGATACTTAGGCTATCGATTCAAAGCGCTCTCACTCAGAAAGTTTTGCTCCCTTTAAGATCAGGAAGCAACATGTCTGAGGGTTTTCAACATGCAGCTCTTTGTCTCCTCTGCAGCGGCTCCCTGCTTTGAAAAAATATTACTGAAATAATTTTGAAAACTTTTCATGGTAAGAAAACTAGAAAATAAAAAGAGCATATTTTCTGTATGTGTATTCAATTCAAGTGTTTTTAATTTTTTTAAATTTCAAATATTTGCAATTTTTTAAATTGAAAATTTTCCTTTTTTTTTTTGCTACTTTTTTTAAATTCCATAAATTCCCAAATATTCACAAAAAAAATCCAAAATTTTGGAATCAGTTTATTTCCATTTTTTTTAATTCATGATTATTTTTAATACGGTTTTTAAGTTCTAGGTTTTTTTATTCAAAATTTTTAGAAATTTTTCCTCATTTGAATTTCAAATATTTCTGTAATTTTTTAAAATTTAAATAATACATTTCAAAATTTTTCTTAATTTCTATCACTTTTTCAATTCCCCAAATTTCCCAAATATTCAAAAAGTATGTTTTGCAAAATTTTGGAATTAGTTTATTTCTTTTTTTTTTTTTTAATTCTTGAATATTTTTTTTACATTGTTTTGAAGTTTTCAATTATTTTTTTAATTTCAAATTTTTTGGAATTTTTGCTAATTTAATTTTTAAAAATTTCTGTAATATTTGAAATTTAAAAAATACATTTCAAACTTTTTCTCAATTTTTAACGCTATTTTTTTTATTGTTAATTTCCAAAAATTTCAAAATATTTAAATTTCCCAAATTTTTGAAAATTTTGTCAAGTGACCCTTTTTTTTTCAGTGAATTTTGAAATCACAAAATATTTGATTTTTTTTTAAAAATACTCCCTTATTTCATTTTTAATATATATATATATATATATATATATATATATATATATATATATATATATATATATATATATATTAATGCTTTTTTTTTAAATTCCAGAAACATTTTGAAATTTCAACACTTTTGAAATTAATGAAAAAAAAAAACAAATTTCATTTTTTGACATTACCTCAAACTGAAATAAGAGATCAAAATACATAAAACTAATAAATTTAATGTACAGTCCAATCGAACAACCTTACAGTGAAGATGTGTATTCACCACATTTTAACTATGTATAGAATTTTATACACTCTGTAGTCGTTATTGTGAAGATAAAGTAGATTTTGTGGCTGTGGATCAGCTTTAATCCAGGTGAGCTGAGGAAAAACAGCTCCTGTGAAAGTAAAGGTTGCAGAGCCCTGAGTGTGTCCCTCCGTCTCTGTTTGCTTCCTCGTATTACCTCCAAACATGCACAAACTAAACCTCAGAAATGTGTGCTCACCACTCAGGAAAAAAAGAGACACAAACTTTATCAATCGACTCA
The DNA here is from genome assembly GCF_033239565.1 of Halichoeres trimaculatus. NCBI lineage: Eukaryota > Metazoa > Chordata > Actinopteri > Labriformes > Labridae > Halichoeres > Halichoeres trimaculatus. The sequence goes on along the minus strand of NW_027437198.1, from coordinate 27,418,567 downwards.
AAAATGCTTGTTTCCTCTCCCCAGATATTCCCTGGCAGATAGCAGAGGAACTGAGGGCCTGATATGAAAACATAATCCATCTCCCACTGTATTTTCATACCTTTGGAATTACATCTCCCCAAACCTCAAATGTGTACATACAATATGACAACACTCTGTCTGTCCAAGCCTCTATTGTCATGCCAGGAATAAATAATCATTTCTCCTTGCTGCCCTTGCACCGCTGTTTCGCTCGCACATACAATCACCTGCCCATCTCGGCAACAAAAAGCCTGCTTGGGGATTATGGTGACATAATCTCAGCAGTGGTCTGTGAGTCGGGGGCTGAATGGGTTTGAACCCTCTATGCCACGCTGAGATAACATTTGTCACCGGGGTTCCTGGGCGCCCTATTCATAGATTAGTGGACTGTCGCCTTTTCAGCATGTGAAATGGCTTTGGCACGGCTGCATGTTTATTTTTCAAAAACCTGTGCCTCCGAGGATGAAGAGAGCATCTTGTCCTTTTCTTGAGAGCAGCGCCGCTTGGCCTGGTGCGAGCAGGCAGAAATCAGCGGCTTGTGTTGTTTCTGAGAGGACAGAGGGCGCTGAGGGGTGCGGTTACAGCCCCTTGTTGGTCCCTGGACGTCTTCAGATAATGGACGATATGTTTGACCAGGAAAGTGTTTCTCTTCTTCTTCTTTGGCTCAAAACTGTCGCTTATTTCTGGGGCAGATTTCTTTTAATCACAGAATTCCTGGAGTTCATTGGTAATTATTATTATTGCCAACGTAAAGCAACTCTTCCCCTTGCAGTGAAGTCTACGTGGTGATCTTGACCTTTTGTTCAAACATCCCCGGTCCTGTCTGAACCCCTGACTTAGAGGCAGCTTCAGGCTGCTTATCCTGGGGATCCTGGTCGGCCCGGGGGTTTAGGAGAGGCTGCAGTCCTCATCTCAGCGGTCAATGCTTTGGCTTCTGGCCTCAATCCGTTGCTAAGTGTCTTCCTCTGCTCTCTGCTCCCTCGTCTTCCTGTCTGTCCTCAGCTGTCCGTCACTAAAGGCTCAAAATAAGATGCTGCTTTTTGCACCAATCACAGCGCGAACATTCGGCGTTGTTTTATCGTGTGGTTTCATTCAGGAAGAGGTGCACGCCAACACGCCATAAACTGTATGTAGGATGGACGGCGTGGCTCCGCCTTTTACCGCTGTTCATTTTGAAGCCAAATTACTCAGGATGTTTGATACCACACTTTTTAAGACTCATCAAAGTTCAAGTACTCTGTTTTGATTCTTTTACAATTTTTAAGACGCTATTTCAATTTGAATTGCAATTCTTCAATATTTTTATGATTTTTACTTTGCTTGTCCAAACCAGACCAAATAAAAAAGTTGAATTGTGATGTCTACTAACTTTATTAGGAGTCATATTTACCCAAAAGAAGTCCGTTTCTAGGATTTATTCTGGGGATCTGACAGCTCAACTATTTTCCAACCCAGCTGACAAACAAAGACTAAAATAAAGGATAATGGATTTTTGAACAAAAAATCATGATTAAAAATCATTCAACAAAAAATCCTGATACTACAATACATCCATTTTTTCCCCCCACCCCTACCGATACCACCAGTACTTTTGGTCCATAAATAACAGAGACAGATCATTTTTAACACAGACAGCTCAGTCACTCTGACATTAAGTCCAAAATAAAACACATACAGCTCTCTCTGAGTTTAACGTTTGTTTTTAATCAATAACAAAAGTGGAAAATGAAACTAACTACTGTCAGAGTTTTAGTGTTTTTTTTTTTAAATAAACTGAATTGAAAATTTTAGTGATGAGTCCCGAATAAGGTACTTTTATAGGTACCAACTGATATCTTTCAAAAGTACCGGGTACCAATTCATGTAAAATCCAAAGGTACCATGTTTCGGTACCTAAACGCATCCTTGTTACAGTGAGGGAGTGGAAGAGTAGGAGGTTTTCCATGCTGGACATGAACACAGCATTGCAAGGGTTTATATTGAGGAATAAATATGCTAAGTTGAAAAAAAAAAAAAATTTAATTAAACAAATGTATATTTTTTACCACATAAACACAAAAAAGTACAGAAAATTGGTACCGTTAAGTACCGGTGCTGATTGCCAGGTACCGGGCATCAGTACTGTATCGATTCAAATGTGAAAGGTTCCCATCCCCACACGTTTGCTGTGGTGTCAAACTGCAGCAATGTAGCGCCAACTAGTGGTGAGAAGGACGAGCTTGATGAGAGATTTTTTGAATTCGAATGAATGTTTTTGATCAGGATGATGCAGTTTAGAATAGTTTAATAAAAAGACATGAATCTGATTTGCTGTAGAATTGATATCAAGTGCTTGTTTTCAGCTCCTGTCCTTGAGTAACTAGATCATAAAATGTACATTTATGAGCAACAACAATTTACAGGATAACAGCATCAACCTAAAAAACAACAAACTGTATAAACCAGTTCAAACAGGGAGTCAAAAACATGGCAGACACAGAGTGGTTACAGCTCTGGTTTGTGTTCAGCACTTCTTTGCTTCGAGTATCATCTGCTGGTATCAGCAGCCTTCACGAGTTCCTGATACCTTGGAATAAGGTCTGAAACCCGATACCCGTACTCACCGGTCCCTACAAAATAACACTGTCCCCAGAATCTGAATGGAGCTGGGTGACGAAAAAAATGATTTTTTTCTTTGTAGAGTCTAATCTCTTTCGGCTCTCTTTTCTGATGTATCTTATTTTTTTTCTGAAAAAAACTACACGAGAGTGGCAGCTGTCAATCGTTGTGAAACATGACGTTAAAACCAGTTTTTGTCAACTAATTAATGAAAAAAGAAACGCTTCATATCACAACAGTATACAGCCAGCCACCAGGGGGAGCAGTTATTGTTGCGACCTCACTTTGAGCAGAGCAAGATGACGTCCATTTTTTTTTTAATTCCGGCCTATGGGCTACACATTCGAGCCAGCCTACGACAACCTTCGGTGGAGGCTGTAGCATCAATTTGACCCACTAAACCTCTTTCCTGGGTCTTGCTAAAGTATTTCTGATTCTGGTTTTCAAAGCAGTCCTCGGATATTTCATAGATCACCAAGAAATGTCACGAGTAAAGTTTTTTTGTGTTTATATTTCATGGAACAGCTGGTCTATCTGTTTATTTCTGGAGCTTTGTGAGCGATGCTACTTTTCCTGTCCCAGCTAAGCTAGGCTAACCTGTACTCTACCAGCGCCAGGTCAGTGGGAGCCGTGACTGATTGTTGATTCCTCCTCTGATAGATTCATTCAGAGTCACTCAGAGTCATCAGATCAGGAGATCTGGGGACGTCCACAGCTGCAGCGTCTCCTCCGTCCCTCTCTGAACATCCATACGGCGTTATTGGAGCACGCTTGAAGGGGTCTTTAATCAGCCTGAGCCGTCCCCACTGTTAGCATTTAAAGCGAATCTTTGCATCACAAAGGGCCTGGGATGTGTAAATGAGATGTGACATTTTATTTGTGCGGGGAGCTATGCAGCAAATAAATAAATATCAGGCCATGACAGACAGAGACTGCTGGGAAAATCTCCTCTACAGCGCACTCACTGGTTAACTGTCACACCATTAAATTGACTTTCACGTTGACACGTCGCCTTCCGATTGGTTAGCAGATGTAAAAAGAGGGAACACTTGCCAAACAGTTTCCAGGAGCATGAAATTGATATTGTGAATCATATGTGACAGTGACTCTTCTGCCCTATAATTGATCTACATTAAGGCTACAAGGCGGCAGCCTGTGATTGGAAAGCAGGGCACATCACCAGGCTGTGTGTATCCCCGGCTGGCTGCCAGAGGAGTTTATTCTCGCGCTGGAAAGATTACATCTTCAATTTTACCTGGGGTGTATAGACCTCAGCGGGCCGGCAGATATCTCTCTATAAGTGGGACCTTACTTATTGCTCTTTCAAGTGCTGGATCTATCCATTCACTCTAATTAAATTGAGGTTTTTAATCTGGTTCCTCTAATCCAGAGTCAAGTGTGTTGGGACTTGGATGATGTGATTTGAAAGGGAATACTCTTGATTCGCTGAAACACTGTTATCTCCTCCACACTATTGAAATAAATTTGAAAATGAGGTTTGTGCTCTTAAGCGCTGCACACTCAGACAGCCTGAGACGCTGCTTTAGCGCACAATGATTTCCGAGTGAAGCGGGAGGATATAATGGGAAGTAAAAGCTCCAGATATTTTTTTTTTAAAGTGGGATAAAACGACAGGAAAACAAGGATAAAACCAAACCTGAGCAGTGTTTGCTTTATTTAGTCACTCAGTTATTTTTGGAACATGGTGTCAGGATGTGGTGGAAACCTTATCGTATGAGCCAGATTGGTGAAGCAGCTAATAAAAACTCTTGGCGTGGAGATAGATTTTTTTGCCAGCTCTCTTTTGGAAAATGTTGTCAAACAAACTGATCCATAAAATAAAAGATGAATGAGTTCGATCTGTGGCGCCCGTGTGTGAGCTCGCCGAACCCCGCCCCCTCCAGAGGAATCCTCAGTTTGGTCTTTAAGATCCAGATCAGGCGGAGCTTGATAAAGCTTGTTCTAGCCGGGCATCCGCAGATAGAGGTCTTACCTATGAGTCATTTTCAGCATGATCACCCTTATCTGTTTTGAGCTGGGCTCCCCTGGCTACTCGGAGGCCTGCATTTAACCCCGGCCCTCGCACACAGGAAAGCACTCGCAGCCAAAGATGCTTGTTTGTCAGGGATTAAAGGTATTTTCCCTGCCTCTGTCGCAGCATCCTTATTTTGGCAGCAGCCGCTCTATAAATCAGGTCACGGTGCCGTCGCTCTCACCCAACAAACCACAGGCCTCTTTCCAAGTCACACTGGCTCACAGAGACCTGAGCAAATCACACTGGACAAACATCAGAGCCGCCGGCCGCCCCAGAGGGAGGATAAAACCACGGGAACGGGAAATAAAAAGTTAATTGTTTATGTTTGGCCGTGATGAGGATGAGGGCTGTGCTCCATCATTTCTGTCTGTTAGGGTAAAAATAAAACCAAACAGGAAGTAAAGAGCTGATCTCATGGTGGGCAACAAGTCCAACAGGTTTCACTTTGAGTTTATGAGTAATGGCTTAAATACACCATGGTTCGTTTTATTCTGAAAGGGTGTTTTTGGGTGGTTTCCGTGCACAACTTCCTGTCCTTCTCCAACTGACCCATCACAGCTGGGGGATCCGGTCTTGTCTGTGTAAACAAACAGAAAAGAGAATCAGACTTCAGCCCCAGAACGTCTCCCTCCACCTCAGTAGGTGGCGCTGTGTCCCTTTTTGATAGGTGTAGCATGTGTGTATCAAACTGGTCTCAGTTCACAGAAGAGGAAGCAACGTTTTAACGACAATGACCAATATGGATGCAGCTGTAGCTCTTCCTGCTTCCTACACACTATGTGCGTTAATGACGTTACGCGGCGTTTGTTTGTTGTGTTGGAGCGAAGCTACCAAGGACGAGACTCAGAAACCAGTTCCTGTTGAGAATGCATGTTTCAATCCACTGATATTGTTAGCCTTTATGCTAAACAATTCGCTTGTTGATAATTTACATTGTACTGGAGCTGCCAGATGTTACGGCGACTAGTCTACAGCAGCTAGCTTAGCTTAGCAGATGATAACAGTTTTTTCAGATTGAAGTTTGACTTAAAAACTGAACACACAAGAAATGAACATTACTTTCTCACACCAGATTCCTCTTCAACACATTTACCAAAAACAATATAAACAGAATAGCACCAGCTTGATGCCAACGAATATGGAAAATTGCATTGATATGCTAGCGGGTAGCATACATTGGGATAACTTCAGTTTCAGAAAAAAATGTCAACTTTTATCACAGAAACATATCACAGTTAGTCTTTGTAAACAATACTGAAAACTCCAAATGTCAAAATACTCACAGGTAAATGAAAAAAAAAAAAACTACGTACAGGCTCATAACTGACTTCATAACTACACCAAACAACTCAAAGTACTGCTATAACCACTCTGAGACACTAGATGGCCTGATTCAGTCAATAACAATTTTTAAAAAAAGTACGTCAACGTCACTTGACGCCCAGAAATATCCAGGTCCAGTGACCACTTCATAACTTATTACTTACAATAAGATGTTATTTTCAGTGAAAACCTGTAAAACCAGTTTTTGTACTGAGAAAATCCATAGGAGGAATTGATTAGGGAATCCATAAAGAATCAGACCGATAAGTAGAATTTAATCGGACATAATTATCAATAAAATCTTATCAGCACCCCTCCTTACAGCACACTTATTTATCATGGTCGTTTACTTCCTCTTACTGGTGAAATTTGCTGAATGCTGAGACCTGCCGAATCCAACCACAGTCCGATTGTGTGTTGGGTCAGTCTGACTAAGCTGTTTACATGGATATTAATAGTCTGATTTCGGCTGACTAAGTTCTTAGTCTGATTTTTCAAGCTGCGTATAAATGTACTGGTTGAGTTACCATGGAAACCAATCGGATCTGGTGCTGTACCTGAGACACATTTGGTATATTTCAGTAAATGAATCAGACAGCTGTGGATTTAAGGAAAGGGTTTTCACTCTGCGGCTCTGGAGCCTCATGCGGCCCTTTGACTCATTTACGGTGGCTCCTTATAGCTTTAAAAATATTATTGAAATACATTTTTTTATTTGTCCAACAGAGGCGACAATTTTGTGTAATTAAATATTCATCACCTTTAGGAATAAAGCTTTTATTTTTTTTTAAGTTTGTGCACATTTTTGAATTTCAATTTTTTGACATTTTTTTTCAATTTAGAAAAAGTCAATTTTTTGAGGATTTTGCATTTTTTTTATTTTATCTTTTTTTTCAAATGTCGCAAATTTTGCAAATTATAATTTTTTGCAAAATAATAATTTTGAGTTTTTTTGGGGAACTTTTTACATTTTTTAAATTCCTTTTTTTAATTTAACACATTTTTGAAAACATTTGCAAATTACTGAAGTGGCTTAAACTTTGCAAATTTATGACATTTTTTTTTTTAATTTTTAAAAATATTTGCGAATCTATAGTTACAATTTTATTATCAGAAAACTTCCCATTTAGTTATTCACTAGTTTTTTTTTTATTTTTTTTTTTCAAATTTTTTTTTACTAAATCTAGAATTTTAGACACTTTTTTTGTCTTTATTGTGAAGATAAAGTAGATTTTGTGTCTCCTGATTGACTTTAATCCAGGTGAGCTGAGGCTAAATGACTCTTATGAAAGTAAAGGTTGCAGACCCCTGAGTTAAGGGAACAACAAAGGCACTAATTTTGAAACACAGCATGAGTTTTTTTGTTTTTGAGATTCATTTTGACCCACCTCTGATCATAGTTATGTCAGGAAAAAGCTTGTGATACACTGTAAAATAAGGTTTACATTAATACTCTGCAGGTTGAAAGGCCACAGAGAGGCTGTCTGTGCGCTGACGTCGTCTCCACATTATATTCTGTGTATTTACATCCTCCACTCCAGGGAACATACATGTGCAGCTCTCATCCCCAAAAGGAGCCTCACAGTAAACTAATCATGTATCTTTGACACCAGCGTCTCTCAGGCCTATGAAACACTCCACTTTAGACTAATTGCCAACGCTGAGCACGTCCGCTGAGACATCACTCAACACGTCTCCAACACTGCTGCATTAACATCTATGATAGCAACAGAGAAGAATTAGCACCATCATCATCATCATGCGAGGGTTAGCTCTGCACACTCAGACGTCAATTCGCCCATTTAGGCTTTGATTTGGAGAAGAGACACCATGATTCCTCGTCTTCAGGCTGACAGACTTTACAGCCATCAGAGTGTAAATGGAGGCCTAAACGGCAGCTTGTAAACAAACAGCAGCGAGGTGGGAATGGTCCTGACACTCTGGGGGGTTGGGGATGGAAACCCTCCATAGTGACGGGATGTGATCAGAGGCGTCCCTGCTGAAATCTATCCAGGTTACACACACACCAAAGCTGAATATCTGCTCGGCTGCTGACCTTAAATGCATGTTTCCCCGAAAACAAACAGAAAATAAAGCAATTCTGTCAGCGCTGCGACATGGGCGGGAGGAAGACCTTGGAGGAAAGGAGGGATGGAGAGGAGAAGAGGAGAGGAAGTGTGTGTGATGTGTACTGGTCCATGTGAGGCCAAGAGGGAGAAATAAATGAGGAGATGAGGCTAAGAAGAAGGGAAATGACAGAAGAAAGGAAGAGAAGTATTGGGGTCACAGTGATGGGCAGCGAATTGTGTCGAGAATTGAATGAACTCATCTTTAAAAGACTGCGGTGTATTTCCCCTTTATTGAGAGAATAGCCATATTAACATCCTGTTCTCCTCGCGAAACAAAGCCATATCCGATGATGATTGGGTTTGGGAGACGCTCTGATGGAAAAATAGAGCCCATCGCATCCACATCACCATCTCACACCACATTGGCATATGCGGCTCACTGCGTCCCACTTTTGGCCAAAATTGAAGAGCTTGCACAGAGGAAAATAAATAGATGGTTGAATAGCAATGGCCTCTGCCACTGAACCTTTTATCAGTGGGAATCTAACAGCCGTGCCGTTTCAGAATTTCAGTTTAGCTTCCGATTACGGTATGTCCCGGCATTTTATTCCCTACATCTCTATGCTTCATAGCCTTCAAACACTTCTCGGTAACTGCCTATTATCCAACAGTTCCACTCCACTGACCCTGCCAATAAAACTTTTCATATCCTTATAAATGAACTCAATTGCAGCGTTCTAAACATTTACACTGCACTAACAGATCATCTCCACACCTTGGAATTGGGTAAATTCCCTTTTCCTTATGAATATATAGGAGGAGATTAGAGATATGATAGCTTTTCAGATTGCTGCTCCCGCTGAAATTAGTTTAGCGAGCATTTACAGACTAAATTGGAACCATTAAATAGCGGATTGAATTGATGGCACATTCATTGTCTCTCCATCGGTATCACTGTAAAATCAATTAGCCGTCACTTTTCCATTCTCAATAAAGTATGATTGTCAGCCACGGATGAATAAAGAAGACCCTGACAGCTACTCAGACCAGAACGCCGCGCAAAAACAAATGTGTGTGTGTAGGTGGAGAGGGGAGGGGGGCCCGGGGGGCGGCGAATGTGAGCAGTAATGGTGCAAAAAGACACAATGGACTTCATCAGAGGGACACGACAGAGCAGGGGTCAAAACTGGGCTGGATCACAGCCAGACACAGAGAAATGAAGAGTTTATATTCAGAAATTAACAGTATTTGTTTTATTTTTGGAGTATTTTAAACCTCATGTCCGAAAAGTGTTTTTGTAGAGTAAATTTGCTAACAATCAGCTAATTTTAACACATCACAGCAAAGTCATGCTTCTTTTTTTAGTGTCTGTAATATCTTAAAATCAGGGGTTTCTTTGGACACGAGTGAAAATGACTGATATCACATTTTTATAGGGGTGGGAGAAAAAAATTCAATGTATTGTAGTATCAGGGAATTTTTTTTATTTATTTATGTATTTTTTTATTTAAGTCCTTATTCAAATTTATTTATTTATTTATTTATTTATTTTCATATTTAAGTCCTTTATTCAAATTTATTTATTTATTCATTTATTTATTTTCATATTTAAGTCCTTTATTCAAATTTATTTATTTCAAATGTAAGTCCTTTTATTAATCAATTTATTATTATTATTATTATTATTATTATTATTATTATTATTATTATTATTATTATTATTATTATTATTATATTTCACTTTATTTAGTTCTTTTTTATTATTATATTTCACTTTATTTAGTTCTTTTTTATTTGTATATATATATATTTTTTTTCATTTTAGTCTTTGTTTATCTGCTGGGTTGGAAAAAAATTGGGACGTCAGATTCCCTAAAAACCAACTCACATGTGTTGTTAATTTTGGGGGATAATATGGCTCCAGATATAGTTTGTAGACATCATCATCATCCAACTTTTTCACTTGGCGTGGTGTTCAAAAAGTGAACTAAACATCGGAAATATCGTAGAAAAGTAATTCTAATCAAATTGTCGCCCCAAAACTCGTAAAAAAAAAATCGAAACAGGAGAAAAGAATATCGTTGGACATGAGTTTGGAGGTTTTGTAGAAGAGGTCACGTGTCGGGATGGGAAACTTTCACATTTGAAATGATATGGTACCAACACCCGGTACCTGGCAATCAGCATCCGTACTCAAAAGTACCAATTTTTGGTACGTGTTTATGTGGTGATTAACATTAATTTATGAAACTATGAAATCTCAAATGTTTTCAATTTGACATTCATTTCTCAATAAATAAACTTGTAATGCTGTGTTCATGTCCAGCATGGGAAATCACCTACTCTTCCACTCCCTCACAGTGTGGGGCGGCTGTAGCTCAGTGGTAGAGTAATCGCCTCTCAATCGGAAGGTTGGGGGTTTGATTCCAGCTCCTGCAGTCACATGCCGAAGTGTCCTTGAGCAAGACACTGAACCCTGACTTGCTCCCACTGATGGTCAGTGGTGCGTGGCTGAGTGTAAATGCGTTAGATAAAAACTGATGGTTTCCAATAGGAAATCCACCATCACTGTGTGAATGTGTTGTGTATGGGTGACTGAGAGACTAGCTGTGTAAAGCGCTTTGAGCGGTCTGAGAGACTAGAAAAGCGCTATATAAGTACTGATCCATTTACCATTCACAGTCACAAGGATGTGTTTAGGTACCTTTTGATTTTACATGATTCTTATCAAGTGTTTTTGTCTCATTTTCTGAACTGTTTTTAACAAGTTAGAAAAATCTGCCAATGGAGGAAGAGAAAAGTCGGTTGTATTAAGACATTATTCTACTTATAAGCAAATTTTCGAGCAAATGTCTTCATGTTTTTTACTTGTTACAGCAACTCAGACCTCATTTTTGTCTTCAAATAACTTAAAATAAGACATTTGGTAACACTTTACTTTAGAGGTCTGCAAATTTAATCGTACTTAGGTAATAACTAGACAAAGTGTTTTCTTGTTTCTTTAAAATGATCTCTGAAATTTCATGAGAATTTGGTGAAAATTAGCACATAACTTCTTTAAAATGAGCTCATAACTTCTTTTAAATTAGCACACAACTTCTGTCCAGATTGTGTTTTGCGGTGTGCCTGTCCTCACAGTGTCTGTCACAAGGCGAGTTTATTTATACAGCACATTTCAGCAGGGCAATTCAAAGTGCTTTACAGACAGAATAAATTAAAAGAAAACAATTAAAATTCAAATAAAAAGCACATTTATATTAATAAGATACAGTAAAACAAAAAGATTTAAAAAAGAAAAGTTACAATAGATTTTGAACCAGATTTTAAGATAAGATAAAATGCTCTAACAAAAGGCAGCTGTTAAAAGGTGAGTCTTCAACCTGGATTAAAGGAGCTCAGATTTTCAGCAGACATGATGTTTTCTGGCAGCTCGTTCCAGATATTTGGAGCATAGAAGCTGAATGCTGCCTCTCACAATCTGGTAAAACCAGTTTCTAACCCCACTCTGAGTGAACATCACATCTGAAGCTTCGGTTGTTTCATGTCAAACATTATCGGCCTAATCATAAAGTTTATCATTTTACATCTGATCTAATTATGCAGATCAACAAACTGGGAACTAAAGAGCTTGATAAAACATTTCAAAGGTAATTATCAGAGAAAACAATGAAGCTAACTTCTGTTTTCAGGAACTAAGCAGATATTTATCACCTGCTTCTCTGGAAACAGCACAAACGTTGGGATACTAATAAAAACATTTCGTGGTGGGTTGTGATTTCATTTCAAATGAATTATTTGCTAATCGCCACCTTCTCACCTTGAAATTTGGAGAAAATTTCAAAGAAACTGGAAAAAAACCCCAGTAACCTACCAATTGTGACTTGTGACGATAAATTTGGACATTATTTTAAAGAAGTTAAGTGCTAGTTTCAAAGAACTAAGAAAAAACTTTGTCTATTACCTAAGTGTGATAAAACTGGTGAGGTGAATGTGGCTCATATTGAGGATAATAAGACATTTTTTCTTAAAATAAGACAAAAATGTTTGATAAGATTTCAGTTTCTGCAGCACAAACAAACAGAATTTGGTCTTTCCTTCTGTTTTCCTTGGCCTACAGTCTCTGATTTTTCTCCATCCCTGTTTTTCTATTACTTGCCGTCCTTCCCTCTTCTCCTCCTCATCAATAGGCGTAACATCATTTGTCTAACCAGACGCCCTGTTTGTGAACCACATGATTTTGCAGTCAGCTGTTGGGTTTTGGTTGCAAATCAAACAGCATTACGTCTGTCAATTTGCCAGAGGCGGTGCCGGGCGTCCTCTGAGATCAGGACTTTCATCTAATTTTTCCGTCTAATGAAATCAAATAGGGTCTCCCAATATCCCTCATCACAATGCTGCGTGCGCTGTCTGCGCTGCGCTGCACAGAGAGCCCCCCCTGCACCCCCTGCACCCCCCTCCATCTTTATTTTCTCTGTACGCAGTAACATATGAACATGCATATGAAAATTACCAGCGGCAGCAGCATCACATATGCTGCGATGCCAGAGATGGCACAATGAAACAATGCCAGTTTTTCATTAAGCCATTTTGTTGTATTGATGGAACAGCTGAAGCAGCTTTTTTGTGGTTCTGGATTTGCCAACAGCCTGATGGACTGCAAACACAGTGACTTTAAAGACCTGCCAAAATCACTAGTCAGGGCTCCAATGGAGAGCAGTAAAACCGAGACGATTTTAGGATTCCTGCAGAAAATTCAGCTGCAAAAAGTCTGAAAATCTGAACGTAAGGGTGTAATATTTTTAACTTTGGTCTCAGAAAATCTGAAAATGTTTGAGCATTTGGCTGCGAATAATAAAGATGACAGGATGCCAGAGTGTTTGCACGTTTCATCCTAATATTTTTAAACCCAGTCTCTTCATGTGCTGAAGGAAACGATCGAGCATCTTCATGATGACAAAAATAAATCTGCACCACAACATTTACAGGTATTAAACCCACTGTCAGGACCACATCGGTGTAATTTTCAAAACAGTTAATGAATCCTCATCCCCACGGTGCAATTACTCCCCTGTGAGCGTGCAGCGGCAGACGATGGGTTATCTGCTCAGAGAGGGAAGGCTCTGGGATCCTCAGATGAAAGGTGAGATGGAAATGCGATCAGGTATTATTGCTGCACGCTATCAACACTTCAGCTTCCAGTGTGTGTACTGATACACTGTCGATGCTCATCTCAGAGGTAAATACTCTGATTTCATGAATACAAATGGTCGCTCACAATAGGCAGGGTAAGAATTCAATCTATATCAATCTGATTCAGCGACGACTCGGGCCCTTAGAGGAGGATGAGGGATCCAGCAGCAGCAGATATGAGCTCAGTGTTTGGTTAGGGCGAAGAGGGAAGTATAATAAACTGCTGTGTGTTTTTGCGGTCAGCCAGTCGCTGCTGTACGGAGGAGGATTAGGGCCACTGGAAATACACCTATCTATGCTATTTTTCTGGGAGAAAAAGTCAAAATTCAGACTTTTTTCTCAGATTTTATGCACAAGCGAGTATGATTTATATCCAGTTAGAAATAAGGTGGCATGTAAACTTCTGGTTACTGTAGTGTGAAAATATTGAATGTTTGTCATCAAATCATTCAAAACAGTGCATTTTCCTCATTGCTGTGTGGTTAATATCAATAGTTATGTTCATGTTTTTAACTGTGGCCGTGTTTTTTAAGCACTAACAGCTCTTTTAGCCATCTCCACGCCTCTGCTGTGTGCTGTAGGAGAAATATAACATGTTGAATAGATTGAAAATGAATCTCTTGTGAGGAAGTTAGGTCAGCGAGGTCCGGACCTCACCTAATTTTTCAATTTTTTTCTTTTTTTGCTAAATTTGCCCAATTGAATAAAACATAAACTCCTAAAAACTTGAAACCTCTCTGTGAAACGTGCTTGTACCCGCGAACACACCCTGTGACGCTCTCGGCAGCAGGCCAAACCCCATTCAAAAACTAGAGTGTGTTTATTAGAAGCATTTTGTAGACCACATCCCATCCCATCTACACCGACGTGACCACGATATATGTTTTTTAGATAATTCAGCACTAGTTCAGCCTTTTAAGTCCTCTGATCAATAAACCAATTTTTTGATAAGTGCCTGGCTCATCGGCTGGTCGAGAGCACGGATCATATTAATTTATTCTTCGACGGTGGGATGCCTCTGGTTACAGCTAGCCTTTGATGTACAAAGTTGAATTTGTCTTTAAAAAAAAACAATTTTTGTTTGGAAAATGCTCATTTCACATCATTGAAAAATAATAAAATAACAAAAAAAAAAAAAACATCGAAAAATGGACCTCACCTATTCCAAAATTGTGGCTACGGCTCAGGTGATAAAACTTGATATTCTGCTGGAAAAAAGAAAGTTTTGTCGATGTATGCTAACCGCTAGCATATTAATGCAATTTCCAATGTACGTTAGCATCAAGCTAGCACCAAGTGCTCTACAGTAGATCTTTTGTGGCACCGTTTTTACCTTACGTGCAAAAAAAAGAAAGAAAAAAAAAACCATCCAAAAATGGACCTCACCTAAACATAGTGCTGTTCAGGCTGATAAAAAAAAAGATAAAAACAGACACATAAAAGAAAACATATTAAAACAATTAAAAGCAAATAAAAGTGAGTAAGATTGGGCAAAGATATTGCGTTTCGCTGAGATTAAAAGCCAAAGAATAAAAATTGGTTTTAAGCAGCTTTTTAAAAGTGGACAGTAAGTGGGGCTTATCGTTGTTTCCTAACTGCTAGCATATATCTTGCAAGAGAGTTATGTATTATTTGGCTCTCGGTAGATCTTTTGTGGCACTGTTTTTCCCCTATGTGCAAATTAAAAAAAAAAAAAAAACAAACAGAAAAATGGACCTCTCTATTCCAAAATCCTGGCTACCTGGCCCTGGTGATAAAACGTGATATTCTGCTGGAAAAACAAAGTTTTATTGATGTATGCTAACTGCTAGCATGTTAATGCAATTTCCAATGTATGTTAGCATCAAGCTAGTGCCAAGTGCTCTATAGCGTTTTGGTAAATTCAGAGCTGTGTAACATGTTGAATTAATTAAAAATAAATCTCTTGTGTGAGAGTATTACACTTGTTTGTGCGTTCATTAAGGAAAGTTGAAACTTTGCTTGAAAACCAAAGTTTTATCCAACACCAAACTTTATTCATTAAGCACTTTTAAAAACAACCACAGCTGTAAACAAAGATGAAAATGAAAAGATAGAAACGGATAAGAAAAAACAGTCACCAAAAAATCATACTTAAAACATTTAAAAACTAATAAAAGAGAATAGGATCGTGCAAAGAAAAAACATTTCGCCAAGGCAAAAATCCAAAGAATAAAATGGGTTTTGAGATAGTTTTTCGAAGTAGCAGTATTGACAGGAGTTTATCGTTGTTTCCTAACTGCTAGCATATATCTTGCAAGAGTCATGTATTAAAATAATAATAATAATAATAATAATTCTTTTATTACTGTATAAAAAAACAGAACTCCTGAAATAAAAATTTTGACAAAAAATAGTAATAAAAAAATTACTTTAAAAAAATCTTCTTTTTTTTTTCCCAGTGGCCCTAGCCCTTCCGTACTGCTGAGCCTTTGCGTTTGGTGTGAGATAGCCAATGTTTAAGGAGGCAGGCCGAGCAGCGTCAGGGTCAGAGGACGTCCCAGGTAACAGATCCACCCCAGACCAGCCCAGGAGCTCAGACCTGTCCAGGACCTGCAGAGGAAGGTGAGAAAGTCTTAGACGGGGCTTTCTCATGAAGCCGGCCCGTCCGGGGGGAGAGGCTGAAGGGGAGGCCTGGGGCTTTGCTTGGAAAAACAGACAGCTGATGTTTGGGAGCAGGTGGGGCGCCGCTCTGTCCACAGGTGCTGCACAGATGCCTCTGAAGCGGAGCGAGCTACAGTTATCCAGGGACGCAGGGACCCGCTGGAGTCTCCTGATTCTGTCTCACCCACAGCCCTCGCATCTGCTCAGCCCGGCTCCTGCAGTAATTACACATGGCACCGGGTGGGCACATGATGGATACGGGAAACAGGGACAGAAACCTGACATGGTTCCTCCTTTAAGGATCAATGGGAACACATCAATGAGACGCTGCTTCACTCTGGTCAGGATTTAAACGGCGTCGTCAGCGAAGATGAGGTCGAGTGCAGCTGCTTCCTTTTCACGATGTTTGGTATTTCAAAGCCATCATGGAGAATAAATGAAATGTGTGAGGAAGTGCTGTCCAATCGGTGTCATAATTGCTATTTGGAGGATTCATAATTACAGAGTGCAGCCATCAGATAAAGGCGAGCAGATAAAAAGGACTTCAGCTGGTAATGGAAATCTGTTTGGAGAGGAATAGTTGCTAATAAGTAATTTTGCCTAATAAACTATAACCGATTTAATCTCCACCTTATCAGGCCAAGATTTCACCACTTTCCTTTTTAATTGGCTATTTTGTAATCCCGATTCCCCACAGAGCGGATGGTCTGTCTGCCTCTCCTGAGAGTTAGCATGAAATCAGTTTAAAACACTGTGTCAATCTCATTCTGAAGTGGCCATCTGGCCGGTGTACAGAGGCAGGGGCTGGAACGCCGAACCACAGGGTCTCTGCGAGGCAATCATCAGCAGATTTACACAATGTGTTAATGCAAATTTAATAGAGACTTCCTATCGGCCACTTTAATCTTCCATGTGTTCCTGGTGTCAGAAAGCTGCACTACAGCAGGAAATCCTGCAAATCTCTGACAGATTTCAGCGCTGACGCTCTCTGCTGCACGGAGGAAACAATCACTGATAATCAGAGCCAAAGAGCTGCATCACTTCGTGGTTTTTAAAGCTGCTGGAGTAGGTTTGGATTTACACTAGTTTCATTTACAGCACAGATAAACTGAGAAATTCAAGGCTTTGTAAAGTGTTATAGAAGAATCCAGCACACTTTGCCAAAGCAACAATAAAACAAGTCTAATTTGGCCTTTTACACGACAGCAATGCTCCATTCCGGCAAGCAATATCAATTACTTTTCAAACCAGGACAGTCTCATTCAATTAAATCTATCTTCTTTTAATGAATTACATTTTAATACAGCGTTGCACCAAAAACCCTGCGCGAGGATTTCACTGAACTCTGCTATGAGAACTCTGAGCAATAACTTCTAAGCCGGTTTACGAAAATATAACTATTCCCTTTATTCATTAAAGAGGAATACATCATGCAGGACCACGGCGAGGAATTCAGGGATCCCTGAAAGAATATTGCTCTGGGCCCGGCTTAATTAATTCATACACCATACCAGGATTTTTATGGTCCCTCCACAGCTGTGGGGCCCTAATATTATCCCCACCTTTCACCCCACTCCATTTGGATTGGCTTTTTCCCAGATACAATCTTTAATTTCAATTAGGGAAATATTCTTCTCTTAGTGCGTCTGTAATAAACACAAAATAATTAGAGCCAGAGAAGAGCAAACATTCCCCAGTAAAAAGATCATCTCTGGTTGGTATCTGCTTTATTTGTTTGACTTGTGTCAGTAAATCAAATAAACATGGAGCATTTTTCACTTGGAAATGGAAAAACTACATTTTTGTGGTTTGCTAACTTCCCTGCAGATGGAGAATATTTGACTTTAGTTATTTTTTTTGTTTTTTTATCGTGACATGGAGATCTGCAACATTGCATTCCCTTCAGACACTTAATAATCATTGTCTGCCTCTGTCTCCGTCCTTATTATCTGCCGTGCTCCTGTCAGGCTCTTTGTTGTCTTATAAAGCAGGTTGCTCCACACCAGTCACACATGCATCAGTGCCCTCCAATGGGAGCTTTGTTATGTAAATGCATATTAATGAACTGGTCTGACACTGGTGTTGCTGCCGCTGGCTGCTGTGATCCTCACTGCTCCTTCTGATTTTAAGGCCCTGTTTGCACAATGTTTCACCCCAAAATGCAAAAACACAGAAAAAAAAAACAGTGTTTACACGGAAATGCTAAGGGAGTGAAAACGCTGTAGTGAGCATGCCAGGCCTGTAGGTGGTGCTGTAACTGGCCGATTGCAACAGCAGGACTGTTGGACTGTTGTTTGCACATTTCCACTGAAAACTCTCATACTTCCTGTACACATGAATTGTTTACATTAACACTTTCTATTTTCATACTTTTAAGAATTTTTCCAAGACGTCCTTAATTTTTGGGTGTCAGCAATCAGACCATCCGTAACTCAATTGAAAAACAGATTAAAATTAATAAGATACAATAAAACGAAATAAGATTAAAAAAAAAAAAGTTAAAACAGATTTTAAGATAAGAGCACAATCGCACAATCCTTACATATGAAACTGACTTTATAAAGCTCCAGAAAGGTCTGACAGCCAGCCATTGTTGCTTTTTGCTCTGAGACCTAAAACTCAGGTCACTTTATTGGTTGTTTAAGTTAAAACATAAAGATTTTATTGTTTCACAGCTATTGTTTAACGATTTTCAATAAAATAAGATCGGTACATTTAAGGTATATGCTGTCAGATATATTAAAAAAAAAAAAAAAAAAAAAAAAAAAAAACGGTATCGGCAGGTTAGGCTTTTTAAAGATCTGTGATCAGTGATTGGTCAAAAAATTGTGATTAGTGAACCCTTAATGTTTCCCCTCAATAAAATATAAATTAAGCCCCTTGGACTCTGTTTATACTGATCATAATAATCATCATTAATATTTAAATTTATTGAAATGTGTTGTCATCTAGTAATATTATTATCAATTTTATTATAATTAATTTTATCAGTAGTAGTATTTTTTATTAATTTTATTTTTACATTATTATTATTATTATTATTATTATTATTATTATTATTATTATTATTATTATTATCATTTTATGTCATGTTATTAATTTTTTTCTTTTTTAATATGTTTATAAAATATATAATATTATAAATAATACTTTTTTAATCTTTTTTTTTTCTCTCTGCTTTGACAAACTTTATCTTTAAATCAATGCAAATTAAAATAAATAAATAAATAAATAAATAAATAAATAAATAAATAAAAAAGAAAGAAGAAAAGAAAACTCCAGCTTGCTGTTTACATGTCATGGTGGCTGCAGCATTTCAGAAAAACTCAACTCTTGTGGTTGTTTTTAAGTTTGCATTTTAGGTTGGCTAAAACGCCGTTCCCATGTAAACAAGAGGCCGAAATGCAACAATAACGTTGCGTTTCATCCTAAAACTGTGGTTGTGTAAACACCCCCTGAAATTAATGTTTCAAAAATTCACCAACTTTTAATACCACAACTTGAAAAAGTAGTAAAAGAATAACAGTCTCTTAATTCCTCAGAGATTTCTTAAGCAACAAAAATTTAAAACCAGCGCCCCACAATTACTCTTTGAGACTGAAAACAGTCTTTCTTTCCTCAGGAGGAGACTGGGACACATTTATCAAAACTTTATTAAAAGTTAAAAAACTCTAATCAGTCAGATTATTAAATACAGCTGAGTTGTTTGGACACCCTAAGAGTTGGACCTCTTTGCTCTCCGCGCGCTAAAATAGTTTGGTCATGCTAAATTCTGAAGTAATTAAAACCGTCAGACACACACATAATGGTTTTTAACAATAACGTCCGTCATATCTGCTTAATACAGGAGAGTGAATTCATGTGAATGGCTAAGAACAGGTAAATAAAACCTTTGATTTCATTTCAGCTGGAGTGTTTCTTAACAAAAGAGACATGGTTAAAGAAAGAAAGTGGATATCAAAATGGAAATTTCCCCGGCTCTTTAATTGGATGGCTACTTCACTTAACTTATCTCTGCAGCCCAACTCATTCACTGGAAGTGAGCATTTCCAATTAGAGGAAATAACAGTTTCTGCTGTTTCAAAGGCAGGACTCAGTGCTGAGTGTTAAGTTATAATGACATGTAGCAGCATAAACAAATCAGACTCTCTGCGTTGTCCTGTGTTAACCTCGCTGCCTGTCAAATGAGCCGCTCACACACACACACACACATGTATATGGAGACACACACATTATGAGACACATTCATCATTCAGAATCACGTTTAGCTGTAAAAAATATGCTCAATAACATAAAAACATGCACTTATTTATGGCTCAGAGGAGGGATCCTGGCACCAGCAGCTGCCTCAGAGATCATCTCTAAGTAAGTCACTGTGACACGCATCATGATGAACGGCGTTTTAAATGCTACACCGTTACAATCCTAACAATATTGCGAGCTGGGTTAAGAACAAATGATTTCATCCTGTACGGCCTCAGAATAATGGAAGCCGCTCCGACATTATTGCCCATTTTTTCCTGGAAGCTATAGACACTGACATTAATCCCAACTGTCTGTAAAATTGAAGCAATAAAAAGCACAAGCAGTGGCATCAAATTCTCGCCATGGCGATGCTGCTCAAAAATATAGATCCACGGCCGGGAAAAACACAGATACTTGATTGTTTCAGTAAAGATTCCTGGACTCTGTGCATTCCCTTTGTTGTACATGAGAGAGACATTACACCAATGGTGGAATATGACCTCATTTGCTGCAAAGAGGAAATTTAATTAACAGAGCAAACAGCGTCTGCCAATATGCCTCCGTGGAGACTGCAGAGGATAAGACATACCTTTCACAAGAACCTGCAATACCGCCTTAAGACTGGACCAATGGTTGGTCTTATGGCTCAAACCCCCTGTGAGGCTTTTAATTCACAGCTCTGAAACAACTTTAATCCAGATTATTGAAAAGGACGCCTGGACGCCCTCTAATCAATGCGCAGAGTCATGGAAGCAGCATGGGTGGAGGGTGGTCAACAACAGAAGCCAGAGGCATCCGTCTGTGCTCCAGCATCCGAGTCAAAACTGAAACACAATCCTGAATATCGTCAGCCTTTTTTATTTCAACTTGTAAAACTGCTCACTTGACTTCAGCGCTGTTCTTCTGTGCTGCTGCTGTTGTGCCAAAATTAACTGAAAACCCTCAGAGGAGCTATGTGTGTTTTTTTAATGCATTGTAGTTCATCTGGTGGCCAAACTTCCTTTAATACTAATTAAAGCTTTATCCACTCCTCACAGCATGGATAAGAAGCACACGTATGCAGAATGACTCCAAAACTCTGTTACGGTGTCAAACCAACATTTACAACCAGATCTTTTATTGGGGTCCTCACACTCCTTTGTGTTTCATCCACTGTTTGAGCCATAATTTGACTCCCCTAAATGTGCTTAAAAATTAGCACACACCTCTGATTCATTAAAAAATTTGATATGATACAAGAATGACCCCCAACATTGCAAAATGTGCTTGCTAGTGCCACCTAGGCACACTCAAACAGCTCTCAATGGCAGTAGGAATGTCATAGAGAGATTAAACCAACCTCAAAATGTTCGTCTCAGTGAGACGCACAAATCAAATAGTGACACCCCTGACCTATCTCAAACAAGAAGTCAGCAATTTGCCATTTTTAATAGAATGAGGCCACACTATTGGGCCTGAAACAAAAATGATCTTCTCCTTGGCCATTAATGGTATCAGCTTGAAATTTGCTCAGATGATGGAGTGGGCCGTGCTTTACTAAAGCTATACAGGAATTTGTTGTTTCTCAAATGGTTTTTGAATGATGAGCCCTCAAAGTTGGTGAACCCCAAAGAAGCCTTTCAGCTCCCTTCATTAGAATGAATGGGAGAGGAGCATCCAGCTCTTCACAAGCTGTGGCAGTTAGACCTCTAAACACCGCTGTTTGAGCCCTAATTTGGCTCCCCTAAATGTGTTTTAAAATTAGGACACACCTCTGATTCAGTCAAAAAATTTGATATGATACATAAACTGACCCTCTAACATACCAAAATGTGCTCGCTAGTGCCACCAAGGCAAACTAAAATGGCTCTCAATGGCAGTAGGAATGTCATAGAGGGATTAAACCAACCTCAAAATGTTCGTCTCAATGAGATGCACAAATTATACAGTGACACCCCCGACCTATCTCAAACAGGAAGTCAGCAATTTGCCTTTTAAAATAGAATTAGGCCACACTTTTGGGCCTGAAACAAAAATGATCTTCTCCTAGGCCATTAATGGTATCAGCTTGAAATTTGCTAAGATGACAGAGTGGACCCTGCTTTACAAAATCTCTTTGTGAATTTGTTGTTTCTCAAATGGTTTTTGAACGACAAGCCCTCAAAGTTGGTGAACCCCATAGAAGCCATTTCAGCTCCCTTCATTAGAATGAATGGGAGAGGAGGATCCAGCTCCACACAGGCTGTGGCAGTTAGGCTTTTACACATAAAGAAAAAGTGGCACAGCTTTAAAAATGACATGGATGGATTCCTGGCTAAATTTACTATAAAACATGTTATTTTCTACAGAGATTTGGTCAAAATTGTGGCAGCTACGAGGAGACGTTTCTAAACTTCAGTTAGTTTCATTCCGGAGAGGGCAGCAGTTGGTGATGATGTCACACTGATTGACAGTTCCGTGGAGCTGGTCACGTGACTCACTGAAGGCGGGAAAATGGAATGTGTAGCACACACACATAAAGGGAAAACCTTGGGAGTGGAAAGACCTGACCAATGCTGCTTGAAGCTTTAATTAACCGTTTAAATCTGCTTTTTAACGAGAAACATCACTGTTTAGTTAAATCTATCAATCACAAAATATTAAGCAGTTTCATTTGTACACAATCACATTTAAACTGTGACTTTTTTTTGCTAAATATCACATACTTCACATCATTTTAATGCATAGGCTGTAAATGAACATTGTCTCTTCCTGCCTAATTGGATCACCAGCGTACATTTGCCATATGTGTGAAAACCAGCATGTAGAATATGAACAAAGGGGCTTCTATTGAATTAATGCATCACCTTTGAGCTTTGCTAATGACTCCAGGAGCTGTCTCAACCTTTCGCTGCTTTTACAACGTGCTTACATTTCTCCACTCGTGTGAAAACAACACCTTCACAAAAGCAGGAAGCTGCAGAGCTGCAGCTCTTTTACACATCGAGCCACTTCAGGGCTGGGATCATTATTCCTCTAATGCTCTGCCTGAGATAAAGAAACTTCCAGAGAGGCCCAGCTTTGGTAAATCTCTGACAGGGTGACCACAGACCAGTGTTTTTAGCCTGAGGGATGGTCCACGTGCCACTTTGGAGCGGTGTGTTTGGACTGTGAGCCCATCATGTCACTGTATCTCCTTTATTTCTTGAATTCTTAATCTTTTATGTAGCTAGATAATTGGTTTCTGTAATATTAAATTCATAGCCAGCATCAGAGCTTGGGTAAACAATTTTAAGCCTAATTTGGTATGAGACATGACTGGCCCAGTGGCAGTGTGCAACTCCAATTATGATAAGGATTAAGCACATGCAATCAAAAGATAGAACAAGATAATGTGCACAGATACATTTGGCGAGCCAGCAATTAATTGGAGAAGCATGACACGCTGCCTGCTGAGGATGATGCTTCAACATTTTGACATTATTAATGGTAAAGAGCACTGATTTCTCCCCCGTTCGTCAGCAGAGAGGCAGACGGAGCTGTCAGGGAGTCCACTGCGTTTGGTGGTCTCTGTCTGTAACTGCTGTCTGTGCCTGCTGAACCCAGGAGGCCCGAAATGACCGAGTTCACCACTTGATTAATGAGAGCGCTGCCACCACGTGTCAAAATGTGACACTTATATAAAAAAAAAAAATACTGTATTCTTTGATGAATCAATTTAGCCCTGCAAATGGATCAAGATTCCTCCACAGTTTGTGCTGCTACCACTCAGAAATAAGGTTTCTGCACAACGTCAAAGCCTGATCCTGACGGCGAACGCTGCGACAGATCTCACTCTGCGAGAGAGATGGTTTGGAGTGGTGCTGCTAACATATGTTGGATGTGTTTAGCCGCTGACTGTCCAACTGTTAGCAGCGATGATGAGATTAATTAGGAGTGGGATGGCTACTGAGGGAGAGATGAAGCTGTCATTATACAGTAGGTGTTGAGTAATGATGACTGCCTCGTCTTTATCCTCGGTGAGACCGGCGTCTCCTCTCCGCCGCACACTTTTAACTCTGACCCAATTAATGCTGCAGGTAAACAGATCCTCGCCGTGGTCACGGGGCTCCTTGGCGTCCTCCTGAGAGCGGCGGTGAAATGGAGCTGTACATTTCGTCTGTGCATCGTGGTTGGAAAGTCAACTTAACAGAACAAGGGGCACTTGATAAACAGTCTATCTAGGCCACTCACTGTATAGCACATCTCTCAGGGGGAGCCCAGAAAACCCAAGACAGTACAGAGAAACCCAAAGCAAATTATCCTGACATGGATGAAACAATAGCAAATTGGACAAATGATATAATTTGAGTCATACAGGCCCCAGCAGAGTCATGTTGTTCCTCGCGCTCGGAGGGATTTGGGAACAGGAATAGTGTTTGATAGTAAAGGTCAGGAAACAAAGGTGGTTGTTCCTGGAAACACGCCTGCCATGAAATATATTCATCATTTCCTCTCTGTTTGGTGATGTGACTCCAATGAGAAGACTTCTTCTTCTTCTTTCTTGGTGTTTCCAGTAAAAACAGGCCTCCAAAAAGGTTTCAGTGAACTCCTCAATAACTGGTATGGATATCTCTTTGGTCAGGATGTGTAGGTTGGGGAAATCTTCGTCTAGACTGAGTGTGCACTTTTCAGCAGGAGGGAGCCACAGTGAGTCATTAATCACCGACACTGACACCGAAAACCTTCTGCCCCTCATAAGGGCAAAATAACCTCTAACAATGAGAGGAACTAAGTGGCCAGAGACAATGGGATATTGCGTGGTAGTTTATGTTCCTCTCATAAGCCGCCCAGCCACCCTCAGAAGATGGAGCAGCCATTCCTCGCCGCTCGCTGACCGTACCCAGCAGCAGCAGGGAGGGACATTACGGCGAGTGAACGGCCCGCAGATTCAAAGTGCAGAGTGGAACGTGTCGTTTTGTCACGATGAAACTGACCATCAGTGTCATTACACGAGCGTTCAGGGCGGGAAAACAAAGAGCGACTGAGTGAGCGCGACAAAAAGGCCGTTGAGTGTAATGACACAAAAAGCAGAGAAATCACACTCTGCACTCGGCTGAAGTCTCTCCACGCCATTCGCCATCGCTGACTTTCTTTTTTCTCCACATGAACAATAACATAATAACACAATAACAGGTCTTCAAACTCACCAAGGAGCCGCCTGACTTCATATCTCAGCTGTGTTTGAGCTGTTTGCAGATTTTTCACACAATCGCTAAGAAAACGTAACACCCTGATGTGCAGATTATTGTAGTTTAAGATTTTAAAGGAGCATTTCCTACGATGATTTTAGGTGTTGTTAAATGTCGTACAGATGCTAACAGATGCCACGCCCCCTCTACTCCCTAAGGCCTTGTTTACACTACGTTTCACCCCAAAATGCAAAAAAGCAGAGAGAAAAAAAACAACCTTTACCTGAAAATGTTGTAGTAAGCATGCCAGGCCTGTAGGTGGCGCTATAACTGTCTTGTCCAGAAGCGTTTTTTTTGGTAGATCTCCTCTGAAGTAGAGTTGGGCGGATCATCCGGCGTAGTGGTGTTTTCAAAAGTTTGCATTTCAGGTCGGTAGGGGTGGGAGAAAAAGAAACGTTACATAACAGGATTTTTTTGTTTTTGCAATATCAAAATTAAAATTCTGTTTTTTTTAAAAAAAAAAAAAAGGAAAGAAAAGAAAAGTTTTTCAAATTCAGATTCTTCATTTTAGCCTTTGTTTTAAACTGGGTTGAAAAAAAAGTTCCCACTTCTGTCCAGCAGGGGGTGAAATGTTTTTCTGTGACTCATGTGATTTGCATTGTGTGGGAAAATATGGCTTCTGAAAAAGTCTGTAGACATTATCATCATCATTTAACTTTTTCACATGGTCCGATGTTAAAAAAGCAAACTGAAAATCTCAAAAATCATGAATATCTAAGGATTTAAATCAAATCGGTACCTCAAAAATCACAAAAATAGCACATCGTCCCAGCCATACAGGTCGGCTAAAACACTGTTTCCGCGACAACGCAAGGCTGAAAAATACTTTTGCGTATAAAAATAAATGCTATATTTTTTGCTGTTGTAGCGACTCCTAAACCTGTTCTGTCGCTTGAGAGGAAAGTGAAAGGTCCTGTCTTTATCTGACGTGCTGCCGCCTTTCCCACAGAGACACACTGAGGCTTCTTTCAGTATTTAAAATCGTCAAACAGTATGTTTTAAGTAGCATGACTTGTATTATACCATTAGAAAAACATTACTGTACTATTAGAAAATTAATCACAACTGGGTTTTTTTTTTTGGGGGGGGGCAACTTCATGGAAGGGGGGGGACATGACCCCTGCAACCCCCCTCCGGGATTTGCGCCTATGGTCGTGTCCTTCGAAGAATAATGAACATTCAGTGACAGGCACCATGTCAGGAGTCACAGATGGAGACATTTCACAGGATGCTGTTGATGGTTTTTGGAGACAGAAAAATCACGGATCATCTAGAAGTCACCAAAAGTCTCTAAAGTCCACATCCGAGGAAGATATGAATCATTTTATTGTTAAAGGTCATTAAAAAGCTTCAGTTACAGACTAAATTTACAGCTCCCAGAGAAAACCTGGTAAACAGCATCTAGTTAGCATCTGGTTAGCATTAGCATCTCTGGACAAAACTCTAACATCCTTTTTACCACATTTACCAAGAGTGTGTCTCTGTTAGTTTGGAGCTACAGGATTCACACTGAATCATTCAGCACAACGTTTGACAACCTTTGTTATCTTTGATATTACAGATAAGCTAATGAAGCTAAGCTCCAGAAGCTAATGTTAGCCCAACTAGAGCCCTTTGGACAAGAGCTAACAATGATGAACGATCGCCAAAGACCAAAAACTAGAACAAAACAGTCCCAAAAAAACAAAAAGACATGATGAAGAATGCAGCTAGGAGCTAACGCTAAGCTAACTTAAGCTAACATTAAAGATAACTTTATATTTCTTTACGGCAAAGTCACAAACTGCTGCCTCAGATACGATGTTAGCTGACCTTAGAGCGGATGGAAACATCCTTCTTCATTTTTTTTTTTCGACTGCACAACTTTATCCAAAGACTTCGACCATTTTTTAACTGAAAATCTCAGAAAAACCTCATTAAACCAAACAAAAATTGATTTTCTGCAATGCATTTCAATGGACGTCAGGGCAGAGAATGTCTGAGTGTATGGGAATGGATATACAGCAGGGGATTGGCTCATTGCATTTGAGGGCGGGACTTAGCCATAGGTCAATTGGTATCATACCTAGCTTGGTAGCTAGCTTTTTGTTCCTTTTCAGTTTAATTTTTTATGTTGACAATCTAATGGAGTAGGTCGGCATCGTTCATCTGCGGAGGTGTTAGCATGAGATTAGCCTGATTTTAGCCCAATGCAATCAAAGTCTGAAATTTACTTTGCTGTTATGTCCCATTCAGGACACCATAGTTATGCTACTGAAAATCACACCACTTTCGCGTCAGTTGAGAAATCATAAGTAAAATGAAGTTTCTGTCAATTAAATCACATACAGCTTGTAAAAACTGGATAAAAACTTGATTTATTTACTGAATTCCCAAACAAACCCAGGCTTTTCCTCTTCTTTGGCGTCAGAGGAAATACAGTAAACTCACACAGTTG
The DNA here is from genome assembly GCF_033239565.1 of Halichoeres trimaculatus. NCBI lineage: Eukaryota > Metazoa > Chordata > Actinopteri > Labriformes > Labridae > Halichoeres > Halichoeres trimaculatus. The sequence continues at coordinate 27,390,838 of NW_027437198.1, read as the reverse complement.
TCAACACTGGTGAGAATAAACTCAGGGGAATAATGAGGGATTTGACAGAAGAGCAAACTGTGATTAATTTTAATATCCTGTTGTGTTTGACTCATGCAACCAGAGTTATATTTGTGAATGTCTAAAATAAGAGGCGTGCTCCCTGATGTTGATTCTATTAGTCTGGTGTTAAAGCTGAATTCATGAGCGTCAGGACTGAACCCTAACAATAAAACCCCGGTGAAATGAGCCCTTCAGCTCCACTTTAACTCACATTTGCATCCAGACCTCCTGCAGGCCTGAAGTTGATTGATTAATAGAGACAGAGCATACCAAGCCATATCAGGGCCTCTGCACAGGTTAAGTGGTGCTAAGATTGTTTTATATGGGCTGTGATTAGACGAGGAGGAAGGAGGGTTTGATCGGGGGGGAGGTTTCGATCCAGCCTGCCCCAACAACTCACATCAGACACACTTCAGGTCTGAGACTGGCAGGAAGGAAGAGGAAAGACCAGACCAGTCTTATTTGAAAAACATGCTACACATGACGTGGACGCTGAGTTAAAGTCTGAAACTGAAAACTTCTCTGTGTTTTAGTTGGAAGAGTCACTGATTTCCAAACTCGATAGCAAAGTGAATTAAACATATTCTTATTTACTCGGGACAGTCGATTAAAGGTTTTAAGGTTTTTCTATAATTCGCCTTGTGCAGAAACTCTCCGGAGTGCAACATAATTATCAACATCATCAAAAGCAATTATGGATGCATAAATTGAATGGATGTCTACATCCCCCATTGTCCCTCGCATATTTGTCCCTTGCACAGATAACACAGCATTAACATTACAATGGAGAGCCAATAATGGAGTCGCCCAGCTGGGGTTAAAGGGACATGACAATAAGTGTGACAAGCCTCAGTCAGATGCTCGGCACGGGAAATAAAACAACTCTTCAGGCTGTTGGATGGGGGCTGGGCGGTGTATGATCAGATAAATCAGAGACGTCAGAGGACGAGTTAAGACGCTTAACGCAGCAACAATCCAACGTTATCCATGCAGTTACTTTTATGGATACACGCAGTTTTTGCGCCGTCTAATCAAAATTTACACTAGAATACAAGTTTGTGTTTATTATTTTCAACATTGATTGTTCAAAATAATAATTAAAACATGACAAAGCTGTTTTAAAAACTATTTAAATGATTAATTTAGATAAAATAACTCACTTTGTGTGCCTGAGAAATTTGCGTCAGCTGTGTTACACATTGAAAAAACCCTATAAATCAGCAATGGTTTGCTCCAAAGTCACATGACCCAAATCAGCTTTTTTTGTGTGAACCTTGAAGAAAGTGTGTCATGTTTCAGCTCCTCCTCATCAATATTTCATCAGAATGATTGTCTGTACATGGGGCGCATTAACTGTTCATCAACTGTGTTACCAACAATTTCTGGTGGACTTACCAGGGACGGCTTCATGGGTGGGCCCAAGGGTCCCACGCCCACCCACTTTCTGACAGGCCCACCTCAAACTTTTCTTTGAAAAAAAGGAAAAAAATTAAAATTACATTTTTTTTTTCATCAAATATGAAAAAATATTAAAAGCAACCAAATCTGCTATAAAACATACACAGTAACAGCACTATACCTATACCTATATCTATACCTATATCTATATCTATATCTATATCTATATCTATATCTACATCTATATCTATATAGACTTCATCCCTGGTGCTTACTATAGATACTTCTTGTCCTGTCAGCTGTGTTACTGGGATTTTTGAGTCGTAATTCTTTTAAAGTTTGTCTAAACCAAGAGTCTACAACCTTTACCTTCATAGGAGCCATTTTGCTTCAGCTCACCTGGATTAAAGTCATTAAGGAGCCATAAAATCTACTTTATCTTCACAATTGAGACATAAAAGTGTCTAAAATTCTTAAAATAGTAAAAAAAAAACAAAAAAAACAAGTTAATAATTAAATGAGAAGTTTTGTGATAATAAAATTGTAACGTGATGTCTTAATTTTTTAATTTTTTTTAAATAAATTTGCAAATACTTAAAAAAAAATAAATTGTAATGTCATAAATTTGCAAAATTTAAGACACTTTATTAATTTCAATATTCTTCAATACTTTTGAAATTTAAACAATTTGTTAGATTTAAAAAAAGAAATGTAAAAATGTGAAACGTTCCCAAAAATTTGAAATCAATAGTTTGCAACAAATTGTCATTTCTAAAATTTGCTACATTTGAAAAAACAATGTAAAAATTAAAAAAAGCTAAATCCTCAAAAATTTGTTTTTTTTCTAAATAAAAAAAAATATGCCAAAAAAATTGAAATTAAAAAATGTGCACAAACTTTAAAAAATTGAGTTTTATTCCAAAAGGGTATGTATTTAATTATACAAAATTATAACACAATTTATTTAGTGTCAGTGTCTTCATTTATCAATACCCTCTGTCAAAAAAATTAAAAATTCTTTATTTCAATAATATTTTTTAAAGCTACCAGGAGCCACTGTAAAGGAGTCAAAGGGCCGCATGAGGCTCCAGAGCCGCAGGTTGAAGACCCTTGGTATAAACTGTTATATAAATGATGAGGGACTTTACTAGGGAGCGTAGTCTGACAGAGAAATGTTGAATAACTCTAAATTCAGTAGAATATGGATTTATGCTGAAAAATAGTCACAACTTTTGTCCATAACAGAGTCGGCAAAATAAGAATATTTAAGAACTCATCAGAGCTTAAGCTGCTAATTAATGGTTTCACTACAGTCCAGGTTTATACTTTACAAACAAATAGAAGATGAAGCAAAAACTTTTCCCTAATTATAGAATCACTCTTTCATGACTATTCTGCAATGCATAATAAAGGATTAGTCATTAGCTACAACAAAAACAGGTGTTTGCAGCAAATACGTTTGAATGTCTATGATCCAGAAAACCGGATCCCGTCCTGCTCCTCTGTTTGCAGGGTCTCTGTGAAACAACCCACAGTCATCTCCAAACCTCAGAAATATGCCAAGAAGAGCTTCTGCCTGCGAGAAAATGAACAACATATTCAATATTTTGACAACAAAGACAGAGCAATATAACTGCCTGCTATTAAATCATTTTCAGCCTCTTGAGAATCTCAGAAATAAATTTTCTGCTCCTTTTATCTGAGGATGAAATTCCTCCACGGACTCTTGAAATAAAGAGTCCCAAACTGACAATTTTCAGACTAACTACAAATGATTTGGACATAAATATTCAGTCATGCTCCACTGACTTCTAGTCAACTGTTTTATTGTTTGCGAGGAGGAAACTCTGAGCTGAATGTTGCTTTCTTTCTCTTTCTCCTTCCAGAGTCTGTGGAGATAAACGGGGAATTGATTGACAGAGGAAACTTACCGAGAAAATGTACCAAGTTCAGCACATGCTGGAGGAACTTTAAGAAGTAACAGGTCAGTAGAGCGAGTTGTATAGCTACTAGCATCCCACTCTAATAAGGTTGAGATGTAAGGTGGTAATTTTCCAACGAGGGCCTTAAAGATTATATAAAAGCCAATGTTTGTTGTTTGAATGTTAAATCCTCGTCCATCCATACGCCAAGATATTTATATTCAGTGACTCTTTCAATTTCAACCAATTTCAAAGTTTCATGGTTAATATTTCTGGCTCTGGAGAACAACATGTACTTTGTTTTTGTTACATTTAAAAGAAGTTTATGATTTAAAAGGGATTTTTCAAGCTCTTTAAAAGCAAGTTGCAAATTCTTGATAGTGAGCTGTACAGAGTCTGCAATACAATAAACAATGGTGTCATCCGCGTACAAAAGGGGCATGGCAACCACTTAAAGGGGACACTATGGGCTATAATTTCGTAGCGCAGCGCAGAGGACGCAAGCCTAGCGCACCCCGCGCAGTATTAATTTTGTGCTGTGCACCGCCGTGTGCTGCCAATTTGACAATTTGGTAGACCGTCTGCGCAGAGATGGGTGTGACGGCGCACCAGGGGGAGGTGTTTGCAGATTCATGTTGGCGCAGTGACAATTTCGTGCCAAAAAACAGCGCAGAAAGTGCGCTGAAAGCTCACCAGCGCCAAGCTGGTCTATCCTCAGCGAAAAGCGGAGTGCACCCTCTGCAGCTGTAATTTGGTGACAGGCGCACATGTGCTCACATCAACAAAGCCTCAGAGGCAGGTTTCCAGAGTGTCAGGCACATTTTAATGCAATAAACAATCACAGCAATCACTATTTAATGTAACCGTCTGAACCAGCATATACATTTATATCTATATTAACTGTCCCGTCACATCTGATGTCAGATTAAAGCCGTTTGACATAAAGGAAAGTTAACCTGACGGCAGCTGGAAGTTTGATGCACATCTTACAATTAAACAATAAACAGCCTTAACATCTGATACTGAGTATATATCTGGTTCTCTCATTTCATTTAATTCAAAGAAAAGAGGGAGAGAAAAGACGAAGAAAAAACAGACAAAATAAATGTTTGTCACTTAGGATTTACCCATGATTTCCCATATTTCTCTGTTTTAGTCTTTATTTTTAACGTGATCTAAAAAGATGGAGTACATTATTGTAAGGAGGAAGAGGTGGAGACACTGGGAGAGTATACAGTATATCACCAAAGGTTCTGCTTGGTGATGACAAACCAGGAGTGCAGGTGGATCAAAAGTATTCTGAATGGATAAGCCAGCTGTGTAACTGTCTCTTCATTTTGTTCTCCTATTAATGACAAAGGAACAGATTACATCTGCCCCAGGAGCTGGCCCACACGGTGACGCGCTTCTTGTCCTCCGATTGTGCCCCACTGTCCATTCTCCTGCTGCAGGGACAGCGGCTCTGACTGTGGTCATTCCAGCACACTTTCCGCGGTGCTGGGGATCAGTCAGACCAATCAGACGCTGCACCTCGGCTGCAGGGCATTTAAAGGCAAGATGAGGCGCTCATTTGATTGGTGAAAACAGCGCTCGGCTGTGTTAAACCCACTCACGGCTTTTCTCCTCCCTCTCTGCGCTCCTCTGCGCCTCTCTGCGCCTTGACTGCGCCTTGAGTGCGCCTCTCTTGGCACTGCAGGAAACTTGCAAAGTGACCCTGCACTTGTGCCTGGTCAACGAAATTAGAGCCCTGTATCATTAATATAAATAGAGAAGAGTACAGGGCCCAAAATGGAGCCTTGCAGCACACCCCAATCACCTGATATCATATGCTCACGCCTCTCAGACAAATAGTCATGAAACCCGGTACATGCACTTTCACTCAGACCTATGTTGAACAGTTTACTCAACAGTACGCTGTGATCGACTGTATCGAAGGCCTTGGACAGATCTACAAAAACTGCTGCTCAATGTTGCTTCTTGTCCGGTGCTGATATGATGTGATTTGTGACAAATGTGATGGCTGAAATTGTGCTACGATTTGTTCTGAAACCATTCTGGTGTGAGCTAAGTACAGAGTAGGTTGTAGAGTAGGTTTAGTTGATTGTTTACCAGAGATTCCACCACTTTTGCTAAACAGGGCAGTTTGGAGATTGGGCGATAAATGTTCATGTCATCTCTTGAGCCTCTGTTATGCAGGAGAATTACATGTGTAGTTTTCCATAAGGTAGGAAAATTTCCTGTTGTCATGGACAAATTAAATATACGCCTTAATGGCTCAGCAATAATTGGAGCAGCCAGTTTTAGAAGGAAGGAATCCAAGTTGTCAGACAGAAAACATCATTTGGAAACGTGTTTTTTCCTTCAAACATCACATCATGACATCCCCAATTAACAGGAAGTGATAAACGCTCAGTCCAGAGTCTGATCCCGGTCTGGGCCTTTTCCCCGGCTCTCCAGGCCGCCTCCCGCTCAGCTGAGACTCTCTGAGAATCCCTGGCAGCTCATATATCAAGGGAGATCCTCACAGCAGCACTCCTCTTCCTCTTTCAACGCACAGGGTAAGTATTTTAATTAGTTGGCTAATTGTCTAAGTAATTGGAAGACAACTTAGCTCAAAGAGTAATCAATCTCTACAGGGCTGTGTTCTATCACATCAAAGGATCTGTAATTAACACTGCAAACCATGGGATGGTCTTTGACTGAGCTCGATAGCGTGGGGGCGTATGATCACAGATAACACGAGGTGCAGGAGACGGATCTGAGAGGCCTCCAATGAGAGCGCCGGGGTGTTATCGTAGCAGCCGAGTCAGACCCAAACACTTTAAAGGCACAGACCTGGAGGACGCCGGCAGTGGTGTGAGAGTCTGTAAACAAAGGACGGATAAAGACTCTGCTTATTAAATAAGGTGTGTGTGTCTGTGAGTGTGTGTGAGTGGCTCACACACACACGTCTGAGCAGGTTTCAGTCTGTTAAATCCTGGAAAGAAGTTTTTAGTGTCAATAAGAAAGAATAAAAATCAATAGGATTGTTTTCCTGCGACGTTTAAAAGTGCGTCCTCGCCTCAAATTTCCCCACAGAATATCTGTTAGCTTGATTTTGACAACAGAATTGGCAATTCATTAAATGTTTTCATATACCGGGTATCAATTTCACTTTGCAGCAAAGCTCACGCCGGGCATTAAAAAAAATTACACATTTGGGATGAACAAGACTAATCATGTCTCGGATTCATCCATTTGAGGCCCCTTAATTTCCCCATTGTAGGAAAACAAGACGTATAATGAACAATTAAACATAAAGTCAATTTCAGTGTTGTGCAGAAGACTTAATTAAAATTACTAATGAAAAAAAGGACTGCTTACACTGTGGAAGTTTACCCATCAATTTCAAACTGGCTAAATGCTTTGTCTACACGCACCGTAATGAAAATGACCTTAAAGGCAACGCACGCCACTTTTCCTGCTGGCAGACGCTCATAATGAATAAAATAAGGAAAAATAAAAACACCCTCGCTCAAAGTGTGAACACAACTGAGCATAATTGGCAAAATTGTGCGCGGAAACGGCAGCGAAACATCAATACCATTACATTACGGCAGGACGACGTATCATATTATCAATTAACGAATGGATTCAAGACGCAGACATGGACGTCATGCTAAAAATGGATAATTATGATAAAACATC